>NC_080195.1:1568333-1879444 GCF_030028045.1 Hippopotamus amphibius kiboko | reverse complement strand
ATATTGTTGGCAGTGGGGAGATGGACTGAGAGGACAGGAGGGAAGAAATCTGCAGCAGAGAACACCTACCACGGAAAGCTGGGCAGCCATGGTGGCGGCTCGATACTGCTGACTCACAAGCGGGGGTAGGAGCTGCGGGTATAGCCTCTCTCTTGGTGCCTATGATGGACAAAGGAAGGGCCCCTCTGGGCCTGGCTAACACGGTCAGGGATAACAAAGGCCCTGGGGTGGGGCTGGCCTAGAGTGCCTGTGGCCGAGAGCCAAAAGCCCGCAGAGTGGCCCAGCTCTGGAGACATTCTGTTTACACCTGAGCCACAGGCGTCCCTCTGCAACAGGCACCGCCACGGCCAGCTGAGCCATCTTGATGCAGGCAGGGTGCCCAGCAGAGTCGCAGCAATGGGGAGGAGCTGCAGTTGGAGTCGCACTCTCGGCCTGAGCCACCCAAGCCGCCATGACCCACGTTGGGCGCCACTGCTCACTCACCCCCAGGGGGAGGAGCCACTATTGTACCCTCTCTCTCCCCACACACCGGTGCTTACAGACAGACAGTAAAGGAAGCTCTGCTGGTCGCAGAGTAATACAAAAAACCTAAGGCAGATAGAAAGACACTTACAGCTGACACTCCAAGGAAACAGAAAAATTATTATTAATTCTATTGATCTGGTCCATCCTGGGGTCAGTTCTAGCTTTTTTTTTTTTTAATTAATTATGATCTTAGTCCTAAGAGATCTACACATTTTATAACACATTTTTTATTTTATTTTTTATTCTATTTTCATTTTTAGCCTTTTTATATATTTCTATTTCTAGCTAAGTTTTTTGTACTGCTGACTGTATCTCTCCTACCTTCTTTTCATCTCTATCTTCTATATATTTCTATTTTTTTCTTTTTCTTTTCATATTTCCAGTCACACTATGCTCTTCTGTTGCCCTGCCTTCTATCCTTTTTTAGTTTCTTTTGTCTTAATATACTTATAATCAATATTATTGCTTGGCTCTGTTTCCTTCCTTTATTCTCCAGATGACACACTGCTTTGGTTTTCATTATTAGGTTTGGTCTGTATCTTAGTTCTGATTATAATTGTCTGATTTTCTTTTGGGAATCTTCAGTCTGTCTAATTGTACTCTCACTCTTTATTATATTTGATCCTAGCTTTCAAAATCTCCCTGGATTTGTGTTTGTGTGTGTGTGCTGTTTTTTGTTTTGTTTGCTTTTTTGTTTGTTTGTTTTTGGTTTTGAATTTCCATTGGTTTTCTCTTCAATTGTCTGATTGCATACTGGGGTTCTTCTATCAGGTCTTTCCAGTGCCTTATGTTCTATTGGATCCAGTATTTGTGTGTCTTACACATGTATGTGTTTCCTTGATTTAGTATCTGTTTCACTCAACACTCTGCCATTAGTCTGGGGCTTGGACAGTCTTCTTTAAACCCCTTTATTGCCAGGACAAGCAACCTCTGAAGCCTGGACTACTCATCAGAAGTCAATTAGGAGCCTCTGGGGAGGGCGCACTGAATCCAGGAGGCTAGACCACTAGGGAGTCCTCAGACACAGGGAAGATTAACTGCAGAGAACTCTCACAGAGCCCTGTATCAGAGTCTAAGACCCGGCTTTGTCCGACTGTCTGCAAGTGCCAGTGCTGGACACCTCACACCAAACTACAAACAAGACAGGAACACAAACCCACCCATCAGCGCACAGACTACCTAAAGCCATATCAACCTTACAGATACCCTAAAACACACCACCTGACAAGGCCCTGCTCATCAGAGAGAAAAGACACAGAGCCACACACCAGAAAGCATACACCAGACCTCCCCACCAGGAAGCCTACTCAAGACACTGGACAAACCCCACCACAGGGGGCAGAGGGCAGAAACAAGAGGAATTACTACTAGGCAGCATAGGGAAAGGAGACACCAAATCCTATAAATTAGACAAAATGAGAAAACAAAGAAACACCATGCAGGCTAAGGAGCAGGAATAAAACCCCACATGACCAAATAAATGAAGAGGAAACAGGAAAATTGCCTGAAAAAGAATTCAAAGTAATGATAGTAAAGATGATCCAAAATCTTGATAACAAAATACAGAAAATACAAGAAACAGTTAATAAGGACTCAGAAGAACTAAAGAGCAAACAAACAGTAATGGACAACAAAATAACCAAAATTAAAAATACTCTAGATGGTATAAACAGCAGAATAACTGAGGCAGAAGAACGAATAAGTGAGTTGGAAGACAGAATGGGGGAAATAACTGCCACAGAGCAGGAAAGAGAAAAAAGAATAAAAAGAATGGAAGACAGTCTCAGAGACATTGGTGACAACATTAAGCACACCAACATTCAAATTATAGGCATCCCAAAAGAAGAAGAAAAAAAAGAAAGGGTCTGAGAAAATATTTGAAGAGGTTATAGTGGAAAACTTCCCCAACATGGAAAAGGAAATAATTAATCAAGTCCAAGAAGTGCAGAGAGTCCCATACAGAATAAACCCAAGGAGAAATACACCAAGGCACATATTAATCAAACTGATGAAAATGAAACACAAAGAAAAAATATTAAAAGCAGCAAGATGTAAAGCAATTATATTCCAATAATAAAAAAAAGCAGCAAGAGAAAAGCAACAAATAACATATAAGGGAAAACCCATAAAGATAACAGCTGATCTTTCTGCAGAAACTCTGCAGGCCAGAGGGAATGGCAGGATATACTGAAAGTCCTGAAAGAGAAAAAGCTACAGCCAAGAATACTCTACCCAGCAAGAATCTCATTCAGATTTGACAGAGAAATCAAAAGCTTTACAGACAAGCAAAAGTTAAGAGAATTCAGCACCACCAAAAAAGCCTTACAGCAATTGCTTAAGGAGTTTTTCTAAGTAGGAAACAGAAGAGAAGGAAAAGACCTACAAAAACAAACCCAAAACAATTAAGAAAATGGTAATAGGAACACACGTGTCAATAATCACCTTAAATGTAAATGGAGTAAATGCTCCAACCAAAAGACACAGACTGGCTGAATGGATACAAAAACAAGACCCTTCTATATGCTGCCTACAAGAAACCCACTTCAGACCAAGGGACACATATAGACTGAAAGTAAAGGGATGGAAAAAGATATTCCATGCAAATGGAAGTCAAAAGAAAGCTGGAGTAGCAATACTCATATCAGACAAATTAGACTTGAAAGTAAAGACTATTACAAGAGACAAGGAAGGACACTACATGATGCAAGGGATCCATCCAAGAAGAAGATATAACAATTGTAAATATCTATGCACCCAACATAGGAGCACCTCAATACATAAGGCAAATGCTAACAGCCATAAAAGGGGACATCGACAGTAACACAATAATAGTGGGAGACTTGAACACCTCACTTACATCAATTGACAGATCATCCAAACAGAAAATAAATAAGGACACACAAGCTTTAAATGACACATTAGACCATCTTGAATTAATTGATATTTTTGGACATTCCATCCAAAAACGACAGAATACACTTTCTCTTCAAGGGCACACAGAACATTTTCCAGGCTAGATCACATTTTGGGTCACAAATCAAGCCTCGGTAAATTCAAGAAAATTGAAATTACATCAAGCATCTTCTCTGACCACAATGCCATGAGACTAGATACCAATTACAGGAAAAAAACTGTAAAAAATACAACCACATGGAGGCTAAACAATACACTGTTAAACAACCAAGAAATCACTAAAGAAATCAAAGAGGAAATCAAAAAATATCTAGAAACAAATGACAATGAACACACAACAACCCAAAACCTATGGGACGCAGCAAAAGCAGTTCTAAGAGGGAAGTTTATAGCAATACAGTCCTACCTTAAGAAACAAGAAAAATATTGAATAAACAACCTAATTTTACACCTAAAGCAACCAGAGAAAGAACAACAAAAAAAAAAACCCAAAGTGAGCAGAAGGAAAGAAACCATAAAGATCAGATCAGAAATAAATGAAAAACAAAGGAAGGAAACAATAGTAAAGATCACTGAAACTAAAAGCTGGTTCTTTGAGAAGATAAACAAAATTGATAAACCATTAGCCAGACTCATCAGGAAAAGAAGGGAGAAGATGCAAATCAACAGAATTAGACATGAAAAAGGAGAAGTAACAACAGACACCTCAGAAATACAAAAGATCATGAGAGACTACTACAAGCAACTATATGCCAATAAATTGGATAACCTGGAAGAAATGGATAAATTCTTAGAAAAGTACAATCTTCCAAGACTGAACCAGGAAGAAATAGAAAATATGAACAGACCAATCACAAGTACAGAAAATGAGACTGTGATTAAAAATCTACCAACAAACAAAAGCCCAGGGCCAGATGGCTTCACAGGTGAATTCTATCAAACATTTAGAGAGGACCTAACACCGATCCTTCTCAAACTCTTCCAAAATATAGCAGAAGGAGGAACACTCCCAAACTCATTCTATGAGGCCACCATCATCGTGATACCAAAACCAGGCAAAGATGTCACAAAAAAAGAAAATTACAGGCCAATATCACTGATGAATATAGATGCAAAAATCCTCAACAAAATACTAGCTAACAGAATCCTACAGCACATTAAAAAACTCATACACCATGATCAAGTGGGGTTTATCCCTGGGATGCAAGAATTCTTCAATATATGCAAATCAATCAACGTGATACATCATATCAACAAATTGGAGGATAAAAACCATACGATAATCTCAATAGATGCAGAAAAAGCTTTTGACAAAATGCAACATCCATTTATGATAAAAAAACTCTCCAGAAAATGGGCATAGAAGGAAATTACCTCAACATAATAAAAGCAATATATGAGAAACCAAAAGCCAACATCGTTCTAAATGGGGAAAAACTGAAAGAATTTCCTCTAAGAACAAGAACCGAACAAGGGTGTCCACTCTCAGCATTATTATTCAACATAGTTTTGGAAGTTTTAGCCACAGCAATCAGAGAGGACAATGAAATAAAAGGAATTCAAATTGGAAAAGAAGAAGGAAAATTGTCACTCTTTGCAGATGACATGATATTATACGTAGAAAACCCTAAAGACTCTACCAGAAAACTGCTAGCACTAATCGATGAATTTAGTAAAGTAGCAGGATACAAAATCAATGTGCAGAAATCTCTTCCATTCCTATACACTAACAACAAAAAAGCAGAAAGAGAAATTAAGGAAACTCTCCCATTTACCACGGCAACAGAAAGAATAAAATACCTAGGAATAAACCTGCCTAAGGAGGCTAAAGACCTGTATGCAGAAAACTATAAGACACTGATGAAAGAAGTCAAAGATGATACAAACAGATGGAGAGACATAACATGTTCTTAGATTGGAAGAATCAACATTGTGAAAATGACTGTACTACCCAAAGCAATTTACATATTCAATGCAATCCCTATCAAATTACCAACGGCATTTTTCACAGAACTAGAACAAGACATCTTACGATTTGTATGGAAATGCAAAAGACCCCGAATAGCCAAAGCAATCTTGAGAAGGAAAAATGGAGCTGGTGGAATCAGGCTTCCTGACTTCAAACTATACTACAAGGCCATAGTGTTGAAGACAGTATGGTACTGGCACAGAAATAGAAAGGAAGATCAATTGAACAGGACAGAGAACCCAGAGGTAAACCCAAGCACATATGGTTGCCTTATCTTTGACAAAGGAGGCATGAATATACAATGGAGAAAAGACAGCCTCTTCAATAAGTGGTGCTGGGGAAATTGGACCGCTACATGTAAAAGAATGAAATTAGAACACTTCCTAACACCATACTCAAAAATAAATTCAAAATGGATTAAAGACCTACATGTAAGGCCAGACACTATGAAACTCCTAAGGAAAACATAGGCAGAACACTCTATGACATTCATCAAAGCAAGATCCTTTTTGACCCTCCTCCTAGAATAATGGAAATAAAATCAAGAATAAACATATGGGACCTAATGACACTTAAAAACTTTTGCACAGTGAAAGAAACCATAAACAAGATAAGAAGACAACCCTCAGAATGGGAGAAAATACTTGCCAATGAAGCAACGGACAAAGGATTAACCTCCAAAATATACAAGCAGCACCTGCAGCTTAATACCAAAAAAGCAAATAACCCAACCCACAAATGGGCGGAAGACCTAAATAGACATTTCTCCAAAGAAGACATACAGATGGCCAACAAACACATGAAAAGATGCTCAACATCACTAATCATTAGAGAAATGCAAGTCAAAGCCACAATGAAGTATCACCTCACACCCGTCAGAATGGCCATCATCAAAACATCTAGAAACAACAAATGCTGGAGAGGGTGTGGAGAAAAGGGAACACTCCTGCACTGTTGGTGGCAATGTAAGTTGGTACAGCCACCATGGAAAACAGTTTGGAGGTTCCTTAAAAAAAGTTAAAATAGAACTACCATATGACCCAGCAATCCCACTCCTTGGCATATACCCTGAGAAAACCATAATCCAAAAAGAAACATGTACCACAATGTTCACTGCAGCACTATTTACAATAGCCAGGACATGGAAGCAACCTAAATGCCCATCAACAGATGAATGGATAAAGAAGATGTGGCACATATATACAATGGAATATTACTCAGCTATAGAAAGGAATGAGATGGAGCTATATGTAATGAGGTGGCTAGACCTAGAGTCTGTCATACAGAGTGAAGTAAGCCAGAAAGAGAAAAACAAATACTGTATGCTAACTCATATATATGGAATCTAAAAAAAAAAAAATGGTACTGATGAACCCAGTGACAGGACAAGAATAAGGATGCAGATGCAGAGAATGGACTGGAGGACACGGGGATGGGGGGGGGGCGAAGGGGAAGCTGGGACGAAGTGAGAGAGTAGCATAGACACATATACACTACCAACTGTAAAATAGACAGCTGGTGGGAAGTTGCTGTATAACAAAGGGAGATCAACTCCATGATGGGTCATGACTTAGAGGGCCAGGACAGGGAGGGTGGGAGGGAGTCGTGGAAGGGAGGGGATATGGGGATATATGTATAAATACAGCCGATTTACTTTGGTGTACCTCGAAAGCTGGTACAAGAGTGTAAAGCAATTATATTCCAATTAAGAGCTTAAAAAAAAAAAGCAGAAATCATGTTTCACTGAAGCATGTGTAGGTCTTGGATGGGTTAATATAAGGACCTCATCCTTACATAATTCCACTCACGCAAACTAAATGGTTAGATTTATGGGTGTATCTGAAAGGTTCCAAGTGGTATTTTGGAGAGAGAGGTAATTAATATTTCAGAGAAGTGTTTTAACTGCTATTTTCACTTCATTCACTTTTTAAAAACTAGTTCAAACAATTTTTAGGCAAGTGACTGCATCAGCTGGGAGGTCAGTGGAGAATGCTCTGTGCATGTGTTCTAATCCACTCTTCCCAGGGCAGCTCACTGTTCAAAACTCAGAGGCACTGAGGGACTCAAGAGGGGGTTTTGGAGTCAACACAGGACAGGAATGCATTCGTTTCTCTCTCACTACCAGAAACCGTGAGTAAGACCACTCCACCAGACCAGACTTTGGTACCACAAGCACACAGTGATACTGAGGTGCCCTGCTGTTTGACCTCAGACAGGAGAATGTGTCTCCTCCATCCCGATCAGGCAAGAGATGGTAAACAGAGCTACCACTGTGCCCGGTCTATGTCACTATCATCAGCTTAATTAGAGAGGAGTTTTCCTTGATCTTATGCTGCTTTTGTGAAATACGAAAAGAGCTTTGCTTACAAAAAGGTGGCCACATCCATCATTAGGAACTTCTCTTCCCGTGCAGAAGCAATCACAACTGCTAAACTCTCAGCGCCAAGGAGACACCCAGGCAGGCTTTCAGCACCGCCAGGAGTGGGATTTACACGCGCCCAGGTAAGGCTGCCTTACTTGAAGCAGCGAGCACCTTCTGGAATTCTATCCCGCTTTGATGACCGTGCCTCTGGAATGGGTCATTCGGAATTTAAATCATTTTCTACATGAAATATATTCAAAATGATGTGGCCCGTTTTACCTCTCCTATGTCATTAAAAATTATTTTCTGTTTTTCCATTTCTACTGAGATTTCCCTAAGTTTTTCTTGTAACAAACAGAATCATCTAATGTAATCATGACAAAAGCTTGAATAATTGAATATTAAAACACATGGAAACAACTGTCATTTGGAGCCAAACCATCAAAATACTAACAAGAATTTCCAACGTGGAAGCAACATATCCAAATATTGCAGTGCAATGTTTGCCCTTGGGATGTCACGCTCCACATTTTCTAAGTCAGGTGACTTCTCTCCCTCCAGAGCTGTGAAGCATCAAATGATGCCTTTGACGTTGGCTGGGAGGTCACAGCTTTCTTCTCTGTTCACCAACCTGAAGTTTTATTCTGTGTATGATGATTTCGCACTCTGGCAGCTCAGCTACTGAGGCTAAAATGAGAAGAGGATATTCATGTTCTAGATGCTTCTCTCACCCTGAGTCTGTCCCGTTCTATTCAAGGAAGTTCCATCCCAAACGAGATGTGCATCGTTTTTAAGGCAAACGGGAGCGAAGCAATCCAGAATGGCAGCCTACTTCTGATCCCATTTTGATTCTTTCAATTTTTTGACGTTTTCCTAGTTGTAGGGACAACAGCCTCTGGGCTGAGAGAGCAGCTAATAGATAGTTTTACTTTCAGGGGCTTGATGTCCACCTGAAAAAGATTCACATGTGGAACTAGGGTAGTCCTCGTGTGCGCCCTTTTCCATGGGGTTTTGGGGAAAGCTTTCATTCTGTATTTACCCTCCTCAATGTCACAGCTGTCTCCAGCTCCCATAGAACCCCCCTGGCCTTGCACAGTATGCAGTCTGGCCGGACGTGTCCCTCGACGTGGGGGAGCGAGTGAAGGCACCGTGTGCATCTAGAGCCGTGGCCTCCAGCTTCCAACAACGGATTAAGGCGGCTGAATACAGTCACGTGAAATGGTTCAGGAAAAACAGGCATTTGTGAATACTTTTATTTGGAGAATCAGTGAATTCTGGAGTGCTGGCAGAAGAAATTGTACTCTGACAGGTCTCCAGATTCCCCTGAGAAGCTTGGCCAGACACAGTCACTCAGCATGAACAGGAAAAGGACATTATGTTTGTTGAGCAAAAGGCACTTAAAAATTTCATACCCAACATGGATCAGGGTATGCCTGTTATTCTACTAGTGTCTAGAGACAAAAAACCAAGTCACAGAAAGTCACAGCCTTTTCCAACACAGTGAAACTCCAACAGCTCTCACACCCCTCCGCCAAGCTCTCTGCACTGTCTCAGGCGCTCAATCGTAGATTTCTGATGAGATACAGCAACATACATATAACGCGCCTTATTAACAAAAACACAACCTGCACTTAAAAAATAACCAGTTTTGAGTATTAAAGCAGGTGTTTGGATTCTATTTTGGTTTGCATGCTGTTTGGTAAGAACTTGGCGAAGCAACCCAGTAGGCAGAAAAGTATATATTTAACCGTAAATATTTTATATTTTTAATTTCAAAACTAAGACGCACACGGTGATAAAAAGGCAAGCAGTATGAATGGTTATAAAATGGAATGACAACATATTCTTTGGGGCCCTTGTCTCTTCCCACATTCACACTCCTCAGTGGTAACCAGTGGCCCCTTTCCTGTTTTTGGCTTTTCCTATGGTGACCCCATCCCTATAAATCCACAACCGAGGGACTGTGCTCTCAACACCCGGACCAAGGAGTCAAAGGCAGTATCTCGAACAATGGGCCTATTAGACAGTGGGTGTCTCCTGCTATTCTGCCACCTATGAAATTGAAACAAATACTTAAAAAGCTGACGTCTAAACTCGGAAATATAGCGATAAAGGACAAGCTTAAAAATATACCAGCAGGAGGTCAGCAGACATAACCGAATGAGGGATAGTTTTAAAAAACGGCTTAGTGTCTTCAACACGTTAAGGCACGAAATAGCAGTGCTTGTGTGTGGGAGACACAGCCCCAAAGAAAACACGTGACCCTTGCTGGGAGCCTGACTCAAGCCAACCAACAACTAAAATTCATCTTTTGACAGAGTCAGAAAAATTAGATAATAACCTGGTAGAAGTGAATGAATTATTTTGCATATTTCTGTAGATTGTGTTAAGTTCTCCTCTCCTAATTTAGCTTTTCATTTTAATTTCACTTATTAATATTATCAATAGCAAACTAGGTACAAAATGTAAATAAAAATAAACAGAAAAAAGTTAATTTTGGAATTTTATACGGGTTCTAGTAAAAAATTTTGAAGACGAAAAAGCCATTTGCTATAAAAATGGTTGTGACTAAATGGGGATTTATTTCCCTCATTCAAGTTTGCTTCAAAATAAATGTTTATTCATGAAAATTAGCTATAATAAACACTTTGTAAGAAATAACGAAATTTCACTTCATGTCATAGGTACGCAGCGCTTTCCTTTATCTTAGGTACTTAAAATATGACTGGTTAAAACAAAAACAGAAAGACTTTTTACATCTGAATGTGAACATTTTAAGAATTTATTAAAATAAATTAATATTTTAAAATGATAATTTTACAGCTCAACCTAGTATAATGTTCACTTAAGCCATTCTCAATGCAATATGCATGATTCATCCACATACTTGTAAATGTAAAATACTTCCGTTTAATTAGAACTGTTTTACTCTCTTAACACTTGGTACTTGCCATATGGTGAAGGATATCCATTTATTAGGAAAGAAAATTCACATCACATTTTATTAGGACTACAGCTTTTGCATTATTTTAAGTCCAAACCTATTATTTAAAAAGACATTAAAAAAAAAAAAGATTTTTCCTGTGTTGGTATTTAGGAAAGTAGCAGAGTTCTGTGGCTGAACTCCATTTTCCATAATGAAAGAGTCTTGTGGGGACTACTTATCACAGGTAGATATGTTTTTATAAATCAATCTATTTTGTTTTCAAAGTTACTTGTGAGCCCAAATGAAATTATTGCTTCTTTATTATGAGCTAGTCTTCTATTTAAATTCTGCAGGCTTATGTAGTCAGCGGCTACTAAATAATTAGTAATTGCTGACGGTAAAGAACGAAGCCTCTTGGTTAATTTTCACCCCATATTCATCACCATCTTATTTTTGTCAGATATCAACAAAGAATTGGCTTCACATGTTGGCATGAAAAAAATGTATAATTCACTTCTAGAAAAGGAAAGGTATGTATTTAGCCATTCAGGCATTCATATATTAATGCTACAAACATTTATTATTCACTTATATTCCTATGGTAAGATAAATACAGAAACAAGTTTTCTTCTTTCCTTTCTTACCTTCAGTCTTTCCCTACTTTTTCTGTACACCTGAGACAAAATCCATTCCTATCGTCCTACGAAACTTGTAATTTCTTGTTCCTGCGTTTTCGCTCATACTATTTTGAGCTTTTGTTGTTGTTAATGTTTTGTGAAGTTCTCACTCTTGTCTGTCAAGGCTGGGATCTGTGCCACTATTTGGAAGACTCACTCGACTCCACCTTTAAAAATAGGTGTGTATTTTAAATATTTAGAGAAGCTTGGCCTGAGACATCGTCCTCACAAACGGACAGCTTGATATAGAGCCACGGTGCATGAGTTTCTTACCTTCTTGATGGTAAATGACTAGTAAGAGAGTGTGTCTCACACATGCATTCGATGTCAAGTACTCAGTGCTTTTAAAAAGAGAGAGAAAAGCCAGTTATATGTGAAGAAATCTCTCTCTCCATTGTAAGTGGTGCTAGTAATACAAACCTCAGATACTAAAAGACATTGAAATCTTTTCTAAATTATCAAATAGTGATTCATGTAATTCACCATAGTTTTAATGAGATGTATGTTGTGGCCTTATACTTAAAAAACCCGCTAGTTTATAGAACAACTCTTAGTAAATGTTAAATTTATCAAATGCCAGTTATGCTGGTTTGTCTTGCTAACATAGACAATTTTCACCAAGTTTGGTTAGAAAATTGCTTTTCATAAAAACTATATTTTAAACATGGAATATAGCCTGTCTCACAGGTGACTCTCAGGTCACCAGAGTTTACCTCACAAATGGACTCTGCTATGGGAAACCTAATTAACAGATACAGCAAATAATGTGGAAACGGTGACACATTCTGACAGCTTGATTCTTTATGAGATATCTCTGCACCAAAGTCAATTCCAAATCTGAGAAAGCAAAACGAACGTTGCCTCCATCAGTCAGCTGGGTTTCTGTCACTACAGTAACGTGACACAAACTTATTTTCTCAGCTGGAGTGAAGTGACAGGCAATTAGTTCACATCCTTCATTTTGGGAGCACCACGCCGTAATTCCAGCAGCAGAGGACATGACTGGAGGGAACACAGCATCACGTGGCAGACTTCAGATGTCACAGAAAGCACCCTGCTCATCACCCCGGGTTCTCTAGTCACGCAGGCGTCTGACGGCCAAGTGGGGACGTCAGAACTGATGGATGCAATGTCAGTCGTAGCTGGTGTGGAGAACGTGGCATGCATTGGTCTGGTCTTCAAAAGCGGTAAGCCATACGAAGAAACCAGTCTTTCTGCAGGGGATCATCTCTCTTTTCAGTGAAAAATATAATTAGTTTCTGTAGCTACTTTGAGAATATTGATTAGGAAGCTCTTTTTCATAAATTACTTTTTATTATAAAACTGCAACAGTGACATCCAGTGTTTAGTAAATTAATGGCAGGTTGTCCCCAAGGACAGTTACGAACCCTAGTGATTTGCACTTGTTTTTCTGGAGGAAATCATACATAGAGACATGCCAAAGGTCCGCAGTGGCTTACCGATGGGCTGACTGGCACACCTCCGGCAGGTGGGAGTGAAGATGGCACTGGCGTTCATACTAAACCCTGTCCTGGCCTGAGAACACAGGCTGTCATCTACTGTGGGTTTTGATAAGGGAGTTTGCTGAATCCAGTGAGCATTCGTTTTCCCTGTTTCCCTTAGTTCTGCATCCCTGAGAACCATGGAGTCGTGGCAGAGAGAACAGTTCTGTGGGCTCTCATGGCCCTGACTGCATGCGGTGCATTTCATTCTCTGAATTCTTCCTTGGCCCTTCAGTGTCAAGACCCAGCATTTACAGAATTACTGTGCACTGAGAGGGAACATTAATTTCTTTGTTTTTAAATTTATTTATTTATTTATTTATTTATTTATTTATTTATTTTTTTATTGGCTGTGTTGGGTCTTTGTTCCTGCACACGGGCTTTCTCTAGTTGTGGCAAACGGGGGCTACTCTTCATTGTGGTGCGTGGGCTTCTCATTGTGGCTTCTCTTGTTGTGGAACACAGGCTCTAGGAGCACAGGCTTCAGTAGTTGTGGCACAAGGACTCATTAGTTGTGGCGCGGGGGCTTAGTTGCTCCACGGCACGTGGTATCTTCCTGGGATGGGGATTGAGTCGGTGTCCCCTGCATTGGCAGGCAGATTCTTAACCACTGCGCCACCAGGGACCTCCCGGAACGTTAGTTTCTCACTGGACGTCCATTATCTGGATTCGAGCCCTCCTCTCTGCAGCTGCTGAAGCCCTGTCACCACCGTTTCAGACTCTGGGAGCAGAGGGTGTCTCTTAGGGAGACATCTCTTGCCCCGACACCAGAACTCTCCGTCTAAGATGCCAGCCAGCCCGGCATCGCCTGGAAGAGTCCTCCCAGCTGTCCCGTCCTCACAGGATGCATTCCGGGACTTTAGATTGGTATATTAGGTTTTCCCATATCTAACCCCAATTGATTCCTCCAGCTCTCCCTTCTGGGTGCACATAGCTTCCTCCTGCTTCCACCACTGCATCTCCGTGCCTGAGCGACCTGATAAGTCCCAGCAAATCGCCAGCCCCCTGCCCATCCCCCTGCCTCCTGCTGGGGTCTCTCCTCACTGTTTTCCTTAGTGGCTTCAATTCTCTCTGCTTTAGTTTCTGTTTTATAAGTTGGTGTCATTCATTACCAGACTTTTTTCATGAAGTTGATATAAAGGAAAAGCCAGAAAATAATACCCAAATGAATCAGTCAGACAAGGGTCAAATTAGGTGGAGATTTAATGATGCGTGATTTGTTTTATGAAAAGTGTCACAACTTGGGGGGGGTTGTATAAAAAGTCCGTTGGAAAGCTGAAAGTAGTTTTTAAAAATTATTTTAAAAATAGTCCTTTAACTTTTTAATTTTGAAACAACTACAGATGCACACGACGTGGTACGGACAGTGCAGGGAGGCGCTCTGCACACGCTACCTGGTCTCCCTCGAGGAGCATGTACTGTGTGGCGGCAGCACAGAATCAGCACGAGGAGGGCTGCCGAGGTACAACACGTGTGCACAGTTTCATGTCATTTTAGCACACACGCGAAATCCCCAATGCGCTTGACAGACAGAGCTAGTCCGTGACCACAAGATTCCTCTCCTGTTACCCCTTTTAGAGTCGTACGTTCCTCAGCACCTCTAAATCCTGGAAACCACCAATTTCCCTCCATCTCCATAATTCTGTTGTTTCCAGAATGTTATCTGAAGGACATCACTGAGTGTATGAGCTCTGACTTTCCCCTGGGCACAACGGCCCGAGACCCACCCAAGCAGCATCCTGCGATGGTCTGTGTCTCTCTATCGCCAAGTGGTATTCCATGGTGGGAACCTATGGCCATCTTATTAACTATTCACCTATTTTTGACATTTTCAGGCTTTGGCTGTTAAAATAAAGCTGCTATGAGGCTTTTCTGTGGATGTGAGTCTTCGTTTCTCTGGGATACACACTGACGGCTGCAATAGCCTTGTCACTTGGGACGTGTATATGTATTATTTTTACGAACCTGCCGACTGATTTTCCAGGGTGGCTCTACCGCTTTACATCTGCACCAGCAAAGTGTGGAAGAGCCCGTTTCTTTGCCTCCTCACCCGCATTTGCTCTTGCCCTGGTGTTAATTTTCGTGTTCTACCAGATGTGTGGTGACAGGGCATCACTGCCTGTGTTTCCTCGACCACCAGGGATGCTGCACATCTCCTCACACGCTTGTCTGCCACCCGTCTCCCCTCTCCAGCGTGGTGTTCTTGTTGCCCCTCTTCTATCTCGATTTTGTGTTTTTCACATTGAGCTTTTGCGACATCTTTATATATTCAGGATGTGAATCCTTTATCTTACATGTGGTTTGCAAAAATTTTCTCTCAGTCCCTGGCTTGTTTTTCTCTTTTTTTTTTTCTTTCCATTCTATTCACAGAGTCGTTTGCAGAGCATTTTTGTATTTTCTATACATGCTGACTTTATTATCTCATAGTTTGTTTTCTGTTTATTCTGTCTTATTTTTTGTTTTCTTATTCTTGCCTCCCTTTGGGTTTCTTAAACTCATTTTCAGATTTCCATTTTCATTTGTCTATAATGTAGTTGAGTTTATGTCTCTGTATAGCTTTTCAGTAGTTGCTCTAAGTGTTAAATTATACACACAAAGCTCATCACCATCTATCACTTTCCACCAGTTTGAGTAACATATAGAGGCATTACTTCTCTTTATACCCCTTTACCTTTCCTCATTTTAAATATAATTATCTTAAATATTTCCTTTATATACATTAAGAATTAGACAATACAATAAGAATTAGACAATACAATAACTTTGCTTCAAATATTAAAAATAATTTAGAAAACACAAGAGGTGAATGAAAGACCCTTCTGTTTACTTCACGTTCATTCTTTCAGTCGTTCTCTCCTCTTGTCTGAAGTCCCAAGATTCTTCCTCATTCCTCTGCTGTTTAGTCACGATTTTAGGGTAAGTCTGCTGTCAACAAATGCTGTCTTCCTCCACCTGGGAACATCTTGGTTTCCCTTCGTTTCTGAAGAGTATTTTCACAGTAGAATTCTGAGCAGAATCTTTTCTTTTAAGTACTTGAAAAATGTTACAGCACTTCCTTTGGCCTCAGCGGTTCCTGAGGAGAGCTCCACAGTCATCCAAACAGTTTCTCCCGGTGGGTAAGAGGCCGTTTCTCTCTGGCTGATTTCAAGATCTCTTCTTGGTCTTTATCCTTCACAAGTTAGACTGTGATGGGCACTGGTGTGGATGTATGAAGGTTTCCCTGTTTGGGTTCACTCAGCTTCTTGAATCTATAGGTTTATGGCTTTGTCCAAGTTTAGAACATTTTTAACCATCATCTTGAAACCTTTCTTCAGCCCCAGACGTCCCTCCTCTCCTCTGGAGTCAAAGACATGGTGCATCCTTTGTGATGGTCCCACATGTCCTTGAACCCCTGTTCCATTTATTTTCTATTTTCAATCTATTTTCTCTCTGGCTCAGATTGGGAGAAACAAGACTGACCACCGCCTTCATTCTTGGCAGAGTTGTGGAGAAGAGGCACGGGCCTGCCTGGCGTGTCACGGAGGAGGCGTCTGCTCTCACCCCTGGCTCTCTCCCCCTGCCTCCCACTCTGAAAGCACCACGTAGGCTGCAGGTCGGGGGCAGGACAACACAGTCAGGAGAGTTCAGATATAGACACATCGAGGCAATAAAAGGATACTAACAGAGGCAGGAGTAGAAAAACAGAGAAACAGAGGAGGGACAGGACAAATAGAACACGTGTGGAGATGAACCTCCAGCCCTATCGTAAACACAATCAATATGGAAGAAAGAAAAGCTCGTACTGAAAGGCAGAGGCTGTCAGGCTGCGTGAGAAAGCTAAACACAGCACATGCTCTGTACGAGAAACACTTTAAACAGGAAGATGCAGGTGTCTCTTGTGGGGTCATACTTTAAAAATAATGGTAGTTCATGTAATAACTATGAATAAAAGTTACATTCATCAAAATGTCAGTTATATTGATACAGGTTGCTGACACGGACTACTGGCACTATATTTGATTAGAAAATTGCTTTTTATGAAAACTACATTTTAAAAATCAAATAGTCTCTCTCACAGGTAACTCGCAGGTTACCACAGGGTTAACAGTCTTAAGTTCATAGGCACCTAACAGGGAAATTCAAAAAACTGAAATACAATAACTTATAAAACCAAAAGAAAGAGGATGAGTTCACAAAAATAGTTGGAAATTTTAAAAACTTCTCTTTCAGCAACTGAGAATGTAAACAGAAAATGACAATACTTTCAACCAACCTGGACTTTTTGAACTCTACGGAACACTACAAGTAACAACTGTGTGATGAATTTTTATTTCAAGGGCCCATGGAACATTAACTTTATAGTGAGTTGTTTAACAACTCAGTAGATTTCAAAATATAAAATTCACAAAGGACAGTCTCTGGTCATGTTAAATCACTTTAGAAATAAATTATGATATTTTATAAGAAATGAAGCAACACACTTTAGAGTAGCTCACCAACCAAAGAAGAACTCACAAGAGGAAATATAAAATATTTTGATCCCAAAAGTAAACACAGCCTACGAAAATTTTTGGATGCAAGTAAAGCAGGTTTAGAAAAAAATAGAGCTTTAAATGCCTACTTGAGGAAGAAGAGAGGTGTAAAATGAATAAACTAAGCTTCCAATTAAAGAAACTAAAAAATTGAGCAAATTAAGCCCTAAAGGATGGAAGAAAAAGTAATAATAAACCTAGAAATCAACGAAATGGGAAACAGGAATTAAAAAAATATTTTACAAAACGTTAAGTATTGAGAATACTATAGCCTTGATTAACTCCCAGCAAGATTGACCAAGACAAATAGAAAATGCAAATTACAAGCATCAGAAAATAAAAGAGCAAATTTCCAGAAATCACATAGCCTTAAACAACAATAGGATGACACTATAAAAAATTATGACAGTAAATTGGGAAAATTTAGATGAAATGGGCAATGTCCTTAAAAATAATAATTTATCAAAATTGATTCAAGAAGGAATAGAAAAATGTGAGTATCTCTACCTATTAAAGTAATTGAATTCATAGTCACAAAAACTTTCCACAATAGTCCAAGTCCAAATAGCTTCCTTGGTAGATTATATCAAAAAAAATAAGAAATAATGCCAAACTTCATCAAATTCTTCAGAAAATATAGTACTCCCCAACTAGCTGTGTAAGACGAGGATAATTCTGACATCAAAACTGGAGAAGAAAACTACAAGGAAAAACTCACAAACATATGAGAGATAATTTATAGCAGAATGTTAGCACACTGAATGCACTTCTATAGAAGAAGGTAACACATCATGAGCAGGTGAGTTTTGGCTGAGAAACACAAAGTTTGTTTAACATTGAAAATTATCAATATAATTCCCCATGTTAACACACTACAAGAAGAAAAACTCCATGATTATCTCAATAGATGTAGAAAAAGCTTTTAGCAAAATTCAACATCCCTCATCATAAAACACCCTAGCCACCCTCTCCATCTAAAGAAGAGAATCTTCACAGGCTGATGCTAGCATCTCTCTTGAAGGTGAAACATGGATGGTGTCCCCACAATATCTGGAACAAGAGAGGATGATCCACCCTCACCATTTCATTCACAATGTACAGGAAGTCCTCGCCAATGAAATAAGCAAGAAGTAAATATAAAACATGAACTTGGACAATAAGTAGAACTGTCATTATTCAGAGAAGACATATTTGTGTATAGGGAAAACTTTCCTGAATCTAGTAAAAATAAATTACAGACACTAATAAAGTAATTTAATGAGATCATAGACTACAAAGTCAATTTATAAAAATCAATTATGTTTCTATATACTAGCAAATATTTACAAAATAAAAAATTTAAAAACATACCACTTTTTGTAGCATAAAAATGGATAACCTAGAATTACTCTAAATACCTGGCTTAGAAGAATTAAACACCTAAATAAATGAAGAGATACACTATATGCATAGTTTGGAGAAATATTCTTATAAATAGTTCAGAACTAATAAGTATTTTTAAGACAGCAATTCTCCCCAATTTGATCTATAGATTCAAAGTATTCCCAACCATAATACTTGTAGGTTTTTCTGAGATGTTGACAAGGTGAATGTAAAGTGTGTATGGAAATGCAGAGAACCTGGAGAAGCATAAACAGGACTCATGGAAAAGAGAAGCAAAATCGAAGGACGTGTCCTACTGTCGGACCCACAGCAGTGACCGAGAACAGAGAGTCAAGACAGAACCACACACACATATGGCCAACTGATTTTTGACAAAAGTGCCAAGGTGATTCAGTGGAAATGGTCTTTAAACAAAGGGGTCCGGGCTACTAAATACATCTAGGAATAAAAAATTAACTTGGACCCCTAACTCACTCCACGCAATAAAAAAAAAGCATTTGAAATGGATCAGAGACTTAAACATATATTTGAGAACCACAAGCCTTCCTGGAAAACACAGCACAATTTTGGTTTAGGCAAATATTTCTAGGATACACATACATACACACAGAAATAACTATTAAAATGGATAATTTCATCTTCATCACAATTTAAAGCATCTTCTCTTCACTGCTACTAAGGACTAGGCCATCCACGGACTCGGGATAAAGCATCTGCAATGCATCTATCTGAGCAGGACATGAATCCCCGCTTTTTCAAAGTCTGCTTTGTGCCACTTCGCTAACTAAAAGAAATTTAAAGAGGATTTTCACTTTTATGAAAAAAAGGCAAAAATTTAAAATAGCATTCAGCCTTTGTTTTGTAGGAGTCATTACAGAGCAGTGCCGCCGCCATGCACCGAGGCGGACCCGCCAAGCTCCTTCCCTGGAAACCACACTCAGCATCTCAGCCTCTAGCTGCCAAAGCTTTCACCTGTGTCTGTGAGCATCTGTGCTTTACCTTCCTCTATTCTGTGCAACGGTTAGCAAGACATGTCCTAAGGTAATTGTTTCTTCACTTTAGGCCGTTTCAACTCAGGAAAGTTTTCATAGGAATGCTCTACGTTCAGACAGTGGGGGAAACCTGTATCTTAAAAAGCTACACATCAGTAAAAGAAAGCCCTATACATAGAAAATGGGCAAGTTACTTGAACAGGACTTCACAAGAAAATGTACAAATAGCCAGTAAGTAAATGAGAAGGTACAAATCAAAACCACAATGAAATAAGCTCTCATATTTACTACAAGGGCTAAAGTCAAAATTACAGGAAATATCAAACGTTGCTCAGGATGGGAGCAAAGGGAATTCTCATGCATTCCCCTTGAGATGGTAAATTACTTTGGAAACTATATCCTATAAAGCTACACATTCGTCTCACCTAAGACCTTGCAATCCCACCCTGACGGTTTATTCAAGAGAAGTAAAAACATACGTCCAGAAAAAGACCTGAATACAAATGTCCATAGAAGCCTTATTTATGACAGCCCCTGGAAAGAACCTACGTACTCACCAGGGGAGCTGAGAAGCCCCCTGTAGCATTTCCGCGCAGTGGGAGTCTAGTCTGCAATAAAGAGAGACAGCACTGCCAGCACACGCAGTCACACAAGTGGGCTTGCAAAGCACGCTGATACGCAAAGAAGCCCAGCACATAAGAAATCGGGTTGCGTGAATCTCTTTTATGAAGCAGTACGACAAGCGGAGCTAACCTGTAGTGATGAAATCAGATAAAGTGCTTTTTGGCTTGACAGAAATGTTCTGTAGTTTTCAGTGGTGTGCGGATTTGTTAAAACGGACCAGACAGAACGTGTGTGTGCTTTATTGCCATAGACGTCACACCTAAATAAACCATACCTTGGAAAGAAATAAGGTGAGTGGCTCCCGCACACCTTGCGATCCCCTGCTGGCAACAGGGCAGGGATGCATCGCGTGGCTGGGATCAAGCCCACAGGG
The DNA here is from genome assembly GCF_030028045.1 of Hippopotamus amphibius kiboko. Lineage (NCBI taxonomy): Eukaryota > Metazoa > Chordata > Mammalia > Artiodactyla > Hippopotamidae > Hippopotamus > Hippopotamus amphibius. Next base: position 1,858,687 of record NC_080195.1, on the reverse strand, counting down.
CAGCTCCAGGGGGGAGGACCGCCGTGAGCTTGCTGTGTTTGTATCTGAAGCCCCATCACCGCCTCCTGCCTGTGCGCGGCTGGCTCCCCCGCAACAGGGGGCAGGACTCAGGACGAGTTTCAGGGGAATTATGTTCCAAATGGAATAAATGCATCAAGATACTAATACCGTAGCAGACGTCTTAGGCTTACGTTTTCTAGAACGCTCCATGTTCAGTCTGTAATCTGTACACTTCTATTCACTGTTTCACCTCATTCATTCTCAGTTCTTTTCATCTCTAACTGTGACAGCAAAACCTCAGAGCTTCTTTTTTAACTTGTAGATGATTTTATTCTTATAAAGCAAAGGCTCTCAACCAGGGGTAATTTTGCCACACGGGGACTTTCACCCATACCTGAGACGCTTTTGGTTGTCACAACCTGGGTAAGGGGTGTGTGCTCCTGGCACCTGGTGGGTAGAGGCCAGGGACACCGCAAAATATCCACCAGGCACAAGACAGATCCCTTCCCCACCATGAAGAATTAAGCTGCAGGTTGACTTTAATTTTTAACTCTTTAATTCATTGGCGTGGCAAGCTGTGGTTATTAAGAAATAAGGACTTTACCTGACTTTCCCTCCCCCATAACCAATTGTTCTAACTCTGTTTCTCAAATAAACCTTTTTTGTCCCATTGATTTATGATGGCAAATTTTGATAGAGATTAAACTATAATATCGAAGAATCAGTTTCAGAACTATTCTATTCCTTTAAATAAAAGTTACTCACACCTCACTTTTTATAAAAGGAGCACTTTTTTGTCAACGTTTTAACTTCCAGTAGTGAAATGGTTACTTATCATGTCTTCCGAAAGCTGCAAACACCACGAGAGTAAGAGTTGCATTATTGAATTTTGTACCCTGGTATATAGTTTGCAATTATCAGATGTTAAATTGTTTACAAGATCTTTACAAAAATTTTTAAACATTTTACTTTCTAATTTTTCCAGGTAAATTTTAAAATTTTGTTGCATAGCAATATCAAGAATTAACACAAAGCCAAGTGTATTTAAGTAACTCAATAAATGGATTTTTTAATTCTAGGTTTAAAACTTGTGCAGGATTTATGTGAAAATGAACAAATCTAAAAAGCTTGCATGCATTTATCCTAAGTATTTTAAACATTTTTCTCTTTGAGAGTTTATCCATTTGCTGAGGAAACGTTTTTGCCTTATCGATAATACAAGGCTAAGCTAGCTTCTAAGTAATCATTAATTGTTATTATTATTCTCCAAATAAATGTAATTAAATTTGATTATGAAATACATTTAAAATATTTCTATCCAGTTTTATTAATACAGGCATTCAGTTGGATGCCTTTTCTTTGAAGCTCACTGGCTTATTGTCAAATCACATGCATAGTTAGAATAGCCTTTACAGAAAGAAATTCTCAAGTGCTATTAGTTGGAGAAATACTCCTCAAAGGAGAATTTGCATGCCAATGGGATAAACTGCTCCCCAAACTCATTATGGAATGTGGATACATCTTTTAACGTTCCTTCTTAATAACGGACATCTCCAGGATCTTCCTCCCCGGGGATGGTCCCCAGGCCCCACACCAGGCCTTGTGTCCAGTCCTGTCAATCTGGGGTGCTGTTTCTCGTTCTGCCACCAGGTGTCGCTTCTTAAATGGATAATTTTGTTCAGGGTTTTGCTGATTTCTTGAGTGCAGATTCTTAATCTTGGCTCTGAAGTGAACCTTCAAGGCAGGTGATTCCACTCTCGTAATGGTAAGCTGAGCACACACCCTATCTAGGACCCAAAATCTATAGATTCTCTTTGTAAATTCATTTATTTATTTTATTGGCTGTGTTGGGTCTTTTTTTGCTGTGCGCGGGCTTTCTTTAGTTGCAGTGAGTGGGGGCTACTCTTCATTGTGGTGCGTGGGCTCCTCATTACTGTGGCTTCTCTTGTTGTGGAGCACGGGCTCTAGGTGCGTGGGCTTCAGTAGTTGCAGCACATGGGCTCAATAGTTGTGGCGCACGGGCTTAGTTGCTCGGCGGCATGTGGGATCTTCCTGGAACAGGGATCGAAGCCGTGTCCCCTGCATTGGCAGGCGGATTCTCAACCACTGTGCCACCTAGGAAGCCCTATAGATTCTCTTTGATTCGCTTTTTAACTTTGTATACCAGCAGTGCTGGGAAGGGACCTAGTCCAAACTTGCCCTCTTGTTAATCTAAGGGTTCACAGTTAATCTAGTTAATCTAACAACCCTAGACTAACTGTCCCCTTTGGGACAGTCGTGAATACCCAACAGGTGGGGCAGCTTTTCTTTTAAACCATCAAAATAAGAAGAGCCTATTCAGCACCCGAAATCTTCCCCAGGGACATTCGCCAGGGACGTGTGCTCTGAGGGAGTGAGCCCAAGGACTCTGAGGAGCCCAATGCAGCCTGAAAGCGGAAGTCAGCACTGGCGATCCAAGGTGAGGCCCTGCCCCCTCTCTGCACAGGAGGGGCTCTGCCGGCTGCCCTTCCGGGCACCTCTCAGCCCTGAGGTCCACACCACTCACCTTTCCGCGGAAACGGATCACAAGAATGTGAGCCACTGTAGACACCCTTTTGGAGGTGTTGATATAAAGGCAGAAGATGTGATGTGACATCTACGTCGTGGGATTAAACCAAGACCCACTGCACGAGAGCAGCCGTAGGCCGCTTACCCAGGGGCTGCGGTGGCCCAGGAGGCTGCAGCCTGGCTCAGCTGGCGGAGTCTCCAAGGCAGGTGCAGCAGTGGGGACGTGTTTACAGTGGAGAAAGGTGAGGCTTCCGGTATGGGGGCCCCCCATGGACGCTGCGTGGACCTGCTAGAGGGACTTCCTCAGGACCGGCATCTCTGGCTGGTCCTCAGGGGAAGCAGGGACAGAGTCAGGGCCGCGGTCAGTGACCATCCAGTCCTGGCCTCTCGGTCGACTGTCTCTGGGGGGTTGTGGGGCTTCCTGGGCTGGTTGCTGGAGACACAGCCTGACCTCCTACACGTCAGACCTCAGAAGGCTGGGCCCTGGGTTGTGACTGTGGAGGACAGGCTGGGCCCTGGGCAGGTGACAGTAGGTGAAGGGTTGGTTTGTGGCCTGCTGACTGCAGAGTATAAGTCAGAGTTGTGTTTTTGTGTATGGTTTGGCCTTTGTATATTCAGTCTCTCAAAGTACTTCCATCTTAATAAAAAATAGAAATTTAAAAGGTAGCTAAAATATGGGATCGGCTGAAAAGTTTGTTTGGGTTTTTAAGTAACATCTTATGGAAAAACCTGAATGAACTTTTTGGCCAATCCAATATATGATTCCTTGAGAAAAAAGCTAAATCGTTATTGTTTTGATTGTATTTTGCATTTTACCTTTAAAAATGAAGCCCTTTAATTTTGAGAAGCAATTTAAGAAAAACATTAATCCTTCAATCCTATGAATTGCATTTAACCATAATTAATCATAGAAATAGTAAAATCAACCTCTTTTAAAGCCAGTTAATATCCAAACGAACAAAGAGCACATCAACTCCTCACGTTGAGTTCTTTCTTTGCGGATCAAGTTTTCATGACGTGTTTTCATATACTTTATTTTTTTTCCTTTTAAAAAGAATTTTATCGAGATATAATTGACATCCAATAAACTGCATATATTTAAAGTGTACAATTTGATATTTTTTTCTTATTAGTCATTCATATACTTCACTTACTTTAAGTCCCTTCCAGTGCTATGTTCCAGTGGGAACTGGCAAGTAAAGAATTTTGTACTGCTTGACATGTTCAAGACCAATAACTTTGCCATAAAACCAAGGTACAAAAGCACCTATGTTTGTTTCCAACAGAGAAAACTTAGAAGCAAAGGTGTCTGCCGTCCCTAACAGGAGGTCGGCGGTACTGGAGTGGGAGAGCACGAACGGGGCTTCCCTGATAAAAACGTCTGCAGTGCGGAAGTGCAGAAATCAAACCACAGGCTGTCACAGGAGACCCTCGTCTGCAGCTGCAGCGATAAAGCAAGAGGGGCGATCTTCAGGGGGCCCATGAGTGGTGACGGCTTTCAGTCCCTGCTGTCCCTCGGGGACCGGAGCTGGGAGTCTCAGGGGAAAGCCTCTCTGGCCCTCACCCCCGGCCCTGGAGCCGCTTCTGCCAGGTTGGATGCTTCCTTTGCACTTGCAGAAGCAACACTACTTGACTTTCACCATGCGTGCTGCACATCAGCTTACACGCTTCCTGATGAACCCCCTCCTCTTCAGCAGGCCCTCGTGGACCACCGTGGTGGGTGGGGCCAGCAGCCGTGCTCGTCTCTGTGCACCCTACTCAGGGGATACCCCCCACTCTTGAGGTCAGGCACAATCACTAGGTCCCACGTGGCTACATGCAAGCGTCCAGGAGTCCGGGTTTGCTTTTATGAGTTCAGAATATGAACAAGATTGGTCCTGGGTGCGACCGCAGCATCTCCTGCGAGAAGTCATCCTCTCATTCTCCTAGCTCTGTCCTCCCATTTCCTGACCCTCCATGCCCTCAGACAGGGCTGCTTCCGGCAATTTGTCCTCTGGATTTTTCTTTTATTAATGTTTATATTGAGTGAGTTAGAATCCATTCTTTCCAGCACTCTTCTGAATAATCACTGATGGAGATAGATAATCAATCGCTTTAGCTAGTGATGGCTTATGTGGATTTATATAATAATTGTTAGCCAGCTAATCCTTGAAATCACTTAAATAAGGTTTGCAGATGGAAGCTTATTCAGACAAGTGTCTCTATGAGGACTGTTAGGGCTGAGGCTAACTCCCTTGAAAGCCATTTGTCCCCAAAGTACCATTTATTTTATATTTATGACTTCTCCAGACGCCATACAAATCGAGCTCACCACATCTTTCTGCTCTGTGTACGGTCACTACCAAGATGAAGCAGAACGACACGGGGAGAAGGACGGGGAGGACTGCCTGGTGGGGCACATCCTCTGACACCACGGACAGCACCCTCTGCACCGCAATCACATTGCCTACCATTCTGAAGTTTACTAGTGACATTGTTCTTCAGGTCTGACTTTTGTTGACACTCTTGGCACATATGACCTCTCCGTTCTGTGTTCCTCCATTTATGTGTTTTCATTTTGAGTTGTATTTATGAGTTTATGGTTTGTGGCTTATAGCTGCCACAGTTGTGCAAGCTTTTCGAGGTCAAACGCTATGTCACGCGCCTCCCGGCTTCATTTATGGCGCCCCGAGCAGGGATGTCTTACTCACAGGTAGTTCTCCGTAAACACCCTCTGGCTGATTAGCACCGAACAGAAAACTCTCTCAGGATCCACAAAAAATCCTCCTGTGCAATCAGCCGGCAGTTTCCACTGTCTTATACAAGCATAAACTTAGCAATATTGAAGCAAGATATCTCTTCCTTTTAAAAAAGAGAACACTAACATGAAAATTTTTCTTCAAATGAATTGTGTTTCAGGGATCTCATGGAGATGGTTTTAGAAATGCCAGTAACATATCAGTAAGTAATTTGATCATTGAATTCAGCAACTAGAAAGAAACTGCTAATGAAATGTTTACTTTTCTTTTGATTTTAACACCTAGTTTCAGCTCTCATGCATGGATTTGAAATTAAATATGTAAGTGATACATCCACCTTTACAGAAAGCTATTGCAGTCTGGCTGGAAATGGAAGGAGACAGAGAGAGACGGGCAGGTTCTCTCACCCTGTCCTGACTGGGCACTGTGACAGCTGGAGTTCTAAAGTGGCGGGCAGACAAATCTGTTAAGAGACTTTGAAAAGATCCTGCCTAGAGAAAAAACGGTTCAATGATGTGAGAATACTCTTCAAGGAACTTCTTAAAGCACAGCAGATATGCCATCAACTTCCTCAGACCTTAGAGTCACAAGTGCCGTCTAATTTACTGAAGGTGGAACTTTATGCAAAAAAAATCACGCGGGAGTATCTGCCATTTCCATCTTTTCAGAAAATAGCCTCGAAAAAGTGTCAAGTCAACGTACCAAGTATCCCTAAGACTCTCACGTGCTGAAGTGAATGTCCGTCATGGCTCCGCGTGCCCTTCACCCTGTGTCTCCATCACTCCGTGATAAGCCCCTCCTCTGGTTCCTTTCACTGCTGGGTCTGCACCTCAAACCCTTGACCTCTCGCGTGAGGCTGCTGACTGCCCCGGCTCCCCGCAGCTGGGCCAACGTCCCCGCCAGGCTGCCCACCCCGGCCAGCACCGACCCAGGCTCCAGCCCCCACAGTCAGTCACGGGCATGCGTGTCTGTCCACTGAGACATGGTGCGTGACACAACCTCTTATCCTATGTGCCCTGACACAAAGAATAATGAATACCTATTTGAATAAATGAATGGAAACATTTTCAGATTAATTACCTAAAATATTGATGAATGAGAGTGTGAGGAACTTTTGGACGTGTGAGAGAGTAAAGGAAAATTTTTAAAGGAAAATACAGAGGGTTTAAATACAGTAGACCCTTGAACAACATGGGTTTGAACCGTGCACGTCCATTTTTTCATGGATTTTTTCCAGTAAATACAAACGAGACCTCACAATCCCAGGTTGGCTGCATCCGAGGATGCAGAACTGCAGACGTGGAAGGCCGACGGTGGGACTCGAGGGGTCACGGAGTTTGGCTTCCATGGGCCCTGGAACCAATCTCATGTGGATACTGAAGGATGACTGTATTTAAATAATTTTTATTGTTTTTATTTTGTAATAGTATTTTCAGTATAGGAAGAATTCTGAACAACAATTATCTACACGAATAGCACTCAAAAATAACAAATCCTAAAATTCTAAAATACATTTCTACAGGCTTCTTTCTTTTTCTCAAAAAAAGTTATCATGCAACATATACTGCTTTTAACCTATTTTCCTTCACTTAATCCTGCCCACAGAACTGTTGTAACACAGTTGCTTCAGATGGAATAGACATTATTTTCTCACTACCAATGATACTCTTTGTACAAACATAAAAGCAGGGTGTGGAAACCTATCAGGGAAAGCAGGATGGTGTGTGGTGAGGCAGATGACACAGCTCACTGGGAATCTGGTAGGGCCGCTCGGTCTCTCTGCAGCTCTCCATCTGGTCCACCTCCACAGCATCACACGCAGCCTGCCACCCGCGTCCTTCCTGAAGCCGGCACTCCATAAATCCTGGGTGTGTGAGAAACGGGGTCGGGAATTTCACCACAGCCGCCCCTGGGTGTTACGGAGGCTTGGCTCCAGACCCCACAAGAAAGTGAACCACGTGACCTCCCTGCTGTTCGGAGCACATAAAGTTATGTTTACACTACACAGCCTAGTGAGTGTGCAACTGCGTTGTGTCTAAACGAGCAGTGTATACACCTTCATAAAAGCACTTTACTGCTAAAATGTCAACCATCTTCTCACCACGCAGAGTTGCCACACAGCTTCAATTTGTGAAACACACAGTTATCTGCCAAGAGCCGTGAAACAAGGGCTGCCTGCTAGCTCGACGCCTGGCATTCTGCATTTGAGACCCAATTTGCTATCAGGGGCAACGACAAAGTGTCCACAACTGGATTTAAGGGGCGGTGAATCCACGTCTCCTTTAGGAACCACAGATCAAGTACAGACAGGCCATTTGCCAAACCCCAAAACACACGTCCAAGCAGGCTCTATACTCAAGAGGACACCGCCGGACATTCCACAGTGAAAGAAGGGCTGACCCACGTAAAGACTGGCCCAGAGCAGCTGTCCCCACGCGCCCTGGCCTCAGGGCCCCTCACAGAGTAAAAATCATGCAGGATCCAAACAGCTTTGCACGATGTGGGTCAAATCCACTGTGTGTCCATATTAGGCATTAAAACTGAGAACTTTTAAAATACTAACTCATTTAAAAACAACTATGATAAATCAATTATATTTTAACATAAATAATCCATTTTTACGAAAAACAACTACTTTGCAAAGCACTAAAAGTACCCAGTGGAGATTTGGCTGGCAAAGGGCCAAACTATGCCAAAGGCGACTCCCATTCTCGCTGTTACAATGGAAGAAGACGGGGCTGTACCCGCCATCTCCACAGAGTTTTCTTAAAGAAAGATGCTAAAACATTTCTGAATCCTCCTTCCTGCGGCTGGCAGAGGCCGGCCTGCAGATTCCTCAGCACCTTCTGGGTCCTGGGCTGACAGTGTGGCCCGCGGACTCAGCATCACGCCCTCCACGTGTGATGCCACATCAACCTATGGGTGGTGGCGAAATGACAGCAGGGACTGACACAAGGCACTCTGCGTCACAGCACCATTCCAAGTGCCCCACGTGCGTGTCTTTCCTTTGTCCTGCAGATGTCTGTGAATCACGTGCTGTGATGATCTGAACGCTCACGGCGGGGGCGGGGTGGTGCACAGGGGCTAAGTGATGTCCCTCTGTCCATACAGCAAGGACGCGGAGGGTCTTTGGGCTGAACCAAGGAATCTTTGTTCCAAACATCTGCATCGCGGGGAGATATGCAGGGAGCAGGTGTCCAGTTTTCACTCGCAAGTTGCTCTTCGTATTCATTACAAATCAGATCTGGAAATTCATTCCAAGAAGAAAGAAGAGTTGTAATTAATTTGTGTGAGATAAGATGCACTATAAAATCCATCTCACTCTAATAAAGATGATTTTGAAAAAGAAACAATATCTCTTGGTAAACACCAGAACCCTCTCAAATATTTCTATCAAGAAAAACATACACTAAAAAAAAGACATGAAAAAAACACTATAATTTTCAGCAAAAACATGTTTTATTGTTTTAGTGATCACAAAGAAATTTTGCAAGTATGATATGACATTATATCACAATAAAATAGCATAGAACAACATTTCTTGAAGTGGGTTTTGAAGTTTGCTATCAACCTAATAAATTCTTCATGTACATTTTTATGACCCAACAACTACAAAACTTCCATAACACATTTCCCTTTATCCTTTCTCTTGTCTTAATTATTTTGTTTGCTTAAAATTATGAGAAAGTTTCAGATATTTCTTCCTTTACACCTCAGAACTGGTTGGAACTGTGGCAACTTAGGAACACATATCTCAGTTTATTTTGATTTCCAAATGTAACCAGAATGAAAGGAAACAGGCTTGCTCTACCATTTTTCTCAGCAGTTCTTTTCTGATCAAAAGCCAGCATTTAAAAGAGTTGAACACACATTCATCTAAGTATTAAGGCCCTCGCCGTGTCATCAGTGTCCAGTCTCTTTTGACAACTGTGCATTGAAATCATTTATTTTAGCAGGTGAAAAGTCTCTTCACGCCCAGCCTCCCCACAACCAGAGACACCATGTGGTGCCTGCAGCCTCTCAGCTGGCTCCTCTCCTTCCACCTGCGCCCCCAGCGAAACCCTCACCGCACCACAGGCAGCAGGACCACCAAGGGCCGCACTGGCGGGAAACGAGTCTCCCAGAGGCACGGGGGCGCCCCGGCGAGGTGTGTGACACGTGAGGTGGGCGCCCTGAGGGCTGGCCCTGGGGGACACGTGTGGAGAGCAAGCCGGCAGAGCCACGTGCTCCTGACCCATCATCATTTCCCCGAGTTTCTGTCGAACCGTCTAGAGCCTTCAGAACATCCAGGCCAAAAGCAGTACCGAATGCTTGAGCCTAGGGACCAACAAAGCGAGAAAACCATCTATTCTTCTTAATATGTATTTGTGAAAAGTACCCAGTGGGCAACACGAGGAAGATCAGATTCATGCTAAACGCACTGATTGGTCTCTTCCTAGTCTGTTTTCCCTGGAATGGCAAAAACGGGACGAGGACTGGCACGGAATTGGGAAGGGCCATGATGTGTTTAGCGCTCACGTTTCTAACTGTCTTAGTTTTATCTTAGGCTGGTGAACAGGATGTTTGATCACAGTATCGATGTCCCAGTAACATAGTATCTCATAGATCTTATGGAAAAAATTCAGACTGTTACTTTTGTTACTTTTATGATTACTACTTAATTTTGATCCCTTCCCTCATGGAAAGTGGTGATGTTATGACATCTACCAAGCAGCTGGTACATTATTATCGGAATGAAATATTAGAATGGACGGAAAAAGTTGACAGCTGCAAACACATCCACCCATTCTGTATTCTCACACATAACATCCTATTTAAGTGTTCACTCTTGTTTTTGAGTGTTCTTTCATATTATACATGTATATAATGTGTGTGTACGTGTTCAGTGAAAGAACCAAAAACAAAGCCACGTTATGAGCTAACTACTTGGCAGAGATTCTGATACAACACACTGTGGTCTGTGAAGGTGCTAAGGATGGATACAGAGCAGCAACAAAGAGGAAGCTGCAGAGGGTGTGAGACAGGCGTGTGTCCCCATCAGCACCTCTGAGCAGAGACTTCCTACATGGCGTCACATGCAGGTCGTAGCTCCAGCCACAGAACTCAAAGCCCCTGAGAGAACATCTGAGACGGGCGTGCTCGGAGGGCGGATTCAGGACTGACTGAGAGGCGCTGAGGTACTGAGGACCAGCAGGGCTGTGACACCAGCACAGGACATTCGCCACACGTAAGTGCTTCTCTCTAGGACATTCCTCAGGATGTATTCACTCATTTATTTTGTCTTTCTTCATTACACAAACACAAATATATAGTATATTCAAAAGAGACCGGTCTATATGTAGCTTACAAAGCATCTCTAGAATATTTTCTTTAATGTATATTATAAATACATTGTAAGAGACTTCAGAAAACCTTTAAGAATTTATTCAAGATAATCCAAAAAGATCTAAGGTTCTTATGTTTTCAGGTCACCATGATGTCAGGCTGTTAGTGTTAGATGTGTCTTTTTCAAGCTTCCCCTTATAGAATAATCAAAATCCCTGCAGAAAGAGAAAAACAAGTACCGTATGCTAACTCATATGTACGGAATCTAAAAAAATGGTACTGATGAACCCAGGGACAGGGCAAGAATAAAGATGCAGATGTAGAGAATGGACTGGTGGACACAGGGTTGGGGGGGCGGCGGGTGAAGGGGAAGCTGGGACGAAGTGAGAGAGTAGCACAGACATATACACACTACCAACTGTAAAATAGACAGCTAGTGGGAAGTTGCTGTATAACCAAGGGAGATCCACTCGATGATGGGTGATGCCTTAGCGGGCCAGGACGGGGAGGGTGGGAGGGGGTCGTGGGGGATACGGGGATATATGTATAAATACAGCTGATTCACTTTGGTGTACCTCAAAAAAAAAAAAAAGCCTGTGCACGTGTGCGCACACATACACACGCACACACAGACACATGCAGACACAGACACATGCACACACATGCAATCACACACACATACAATCACACACACGCACGCACGCGTGCACACACACACAGAGTTCTGGCTTGTGACAAACAACACACCTGCTGAGAACAAATAGAAAATCCAGATAGTCTACAAAAATAAAACATTTCTTTGAGAGCAATGAGATCTTTTAGGGCAACCAGGTCTCGAGGGCCAAAGTTATAAAAGAGAACCACACAGAGGTGAGTGTGTTATAAAGCCTGCTGTTCACACCTGGCCTCTTGCTGAGCCATGGCTCTGGGTAGAGAGGCTTCTCAGAAGTCAACATGCCTGCGGAGCCTTGGGAAATCTCCTGGGCTGGAGAAGGAACACTGGCGTTGGGGCTCCGCAGGCAGCCAGGACTCACAGCCCCCCTGATGCCTTCCAGGAGAGAAGGCCGGGCAGAGCTGAGACGGTTTGCCCAAGGGGTGGAGTCGCAGGCCAGTGCCTAGTATTTAAGCTGAGCCGAGCTGGTCCAAGGAGAGCTGGATCGTCTCACAACGCTGGGGGCTTGTGCTTGCGTTCAGGTGTGCGGTGGCGGGTGTAGGGGGCCCACTCACCCTGCCGGCTCCGAGGAAGAATCCCACAGGCGCGTCCCGGGCGTGGATGAAGCTGTGCAGACAGAGGACACTCAGAGGGGCCTGTGCGTAACTCTCAGCCCAGAAGTAACCTCAGCCTTGTGTTTTCAGGGTTGAAATAAACGCCCATGAGATCATGAGTACGTATCACCAGCTAGTTACTCGAAGAAAAAAAATGGGAATTAGAAGTTGACTAAAGGCAAATTAGATACAAATAGATGACACTCTGCAGGGAGCAGACAGAGATGGTAACCGGGCTGGGTAAAAGCGCAGGCGTGAACGCGCGCGGCTGACCAGCAACGTGCCTCAGACACAGGGCACAGCGCCTGGGAAACGAAAGCATGAAAAAAGGCGGAGCGTGTGAACCCTGAGCAAACAAAGCGGGGGTGTGCGATGAATAATATCAGACTGCAAGGCAAGGAGCGCTTCTGAAGACGAAGGGGACGTTTCACGAGAAGTTCAGCCCACCGGGAAGATGCTACAACTTGAAACTTACACACCTACACACATCGTACCAGAGCTTCCATACGTGGGAAGCAAAGTCACGAGACTAAACGAGAGTGAGTAGACAATCTCCAAACATCCTGGGAGACGTTTACACAACTCTGTCAACAAAACAAGCACATTTTCAAAAAGTGTAGATGATCTGAAAATGATTCAGTTTTTGCCCTAGTTTATCACGCACACACGTGTATCTACATACATACACGCACCACACCCTGGACCGGACGCCAGTCTGCTGGGCCCTGAGCACTGAGTTCTCGCTCTGCTCCCCCAGACTCACGCCTGCTGCCGGCACCCCTGCAACTCCGGCGCGGTGCCTCTATAAGCAGGGCAAAGCCTCAGGCCCCTCGTGTCTTTCGACAAGGATAAGACTGATGCCGAATAACGAGGTATTAGAAAACCCAAGTAGTTCAAGAACTGAAATAAGTTGAAAAAGTGTTTCCAAAAATATGACGTGAACCTGCAATCCGCTTAGTGGCTCCCCAGTGCTGTTCTACTCTGCCCAACGGATCAAATCTGCTTCTAAGGCCTCGCTCCAGCAGAGCAACCTTCTCAGGCACTGCTCTGCACATAACCCGGGGTGGGGAACGGGACCACTGCCCCCAGGTCTTCACGCTCGCCCTTGCATGCGTGTCCTTTGACGTGTGGCTCTGCAACTTCCCCCACTGGACGAGAGTATGTTTTCCACCCCCATGATGTTGGACCCCGCCATGTGACTTGCTTTGGTCAGTGGAAGTGGACCGAAGTTATATGCGCGAGTGTCCAGCTAAGGCCTTAAGGGGTGCTGTATGTTTGTCTTACTTCTTATTCTTTGGATGCCTCCATTAAAAAGGCAGGGAGCTGCTAGTCACCTAAGTAAATCTACCTCAACGTCTGAAGCCAAGACGTGCAAATCAAGCCGAGCCCAGGAGTCACTTGAAGGCCTGATTAAGAAAATAAACATGTGCTGTTGTAAGTCACTGGTATTTTGGAGATATTCTAGAAGCAGCAAACACTGTATAATACAGCATTTCTGTGCTCATAAAATTCCCTGGGCTTCCTCTGGCCTGAAGAATGGAGAACACAAGAGTTATGTTCTGTGTAGTCTATAATTTTGCCTGACCTGTCTATTCCGTTTTATCTTTTTCAATTCCTTTTCATTAACCTAGGCTTTTATGTCTAAACTAGACTGCTCTATAGTTTAGTCCATGAGCAATTACCACCTAAAATATCTTTCCATGGCCATGTCCAACATACCTTTCCTTAGAGCATGGTCTATAAAAATCCATCTATTCTAACAGGCTAGCTCCTAGAGCTTTTTATTAAGAATTACTTTGCTCTAATCAGAATTCATATCTTTAAATCTACCAATACAAGATTGTAGTATCACCATCTACCTCATAAAAGACTGTCCTGATAAATGCCTTTAGATTCCTTGATGACAGAAACTGCGCTCTTCTCATGCTGGGACGTTTGACAGTACGTTACCATGGAGTTTCACAGTGTGGCAAGCTCATCAAATTGGACTGAATTACTGAGGGAAAATGATACGGAAAATTCTAAATAAATAGGATAGAGCAAAAATAGGGGTGGTGGAGTAAACAATTAACCCTCCATAAATGTGACTGTTATCATTTCTCTCAGAATTAGCCGTTAACAGCAGATGGTAGTTGACCAGCACGTGGTAATCCTCTGCTGTAAGTGACAAGGCCAGAGTCCGGAGCTGAGGAAGGTGTGTAGACAAGACCAACGGGATGCCCAGAGCCATTCCAAGCGACCGCTAGCTGCAGACTGGGCCTGTTGGGGTGCTGGTTACCTATACATTGAATACCTGGTCCCAAGGTTAGCATCCTGGTGCCCCAGCCAACTACCCATCCCATAACAACATGAAAATCACTCTCATTTTTCCTCCTTCAATTAGCAAAACCTTCTATATTAAAAAAAAAAAAAGTAAACGTACTTAGTATATGTTCAGGTTTTGAATTGCAGTGAAACTGAGGACTATTTTCCCGGCGTCGCATTCCACCGGTTGCGTCTCTGTCTGCTGTCAGCGGCCACAGAACTGCAGCGTTCCTACAGTGTGACCCACTTGTTGCTTTGCTGATTGGCCCAGAGGTGGGAGGCCGGGTCTGAGACAGGCTATTCTTTTTTATTCCTTGGGTGATCATATCACAGAACTTGCGGGGCATTTTCAAGACCAATTATTTCCACCACGAGTGCTGGGAACCGGGAAAGAGCTGGTCAGGAGAGAACAACGTGGATAAACGGAAAGGCCCGGAAACAGGAGGCGGGCGAGTCAGGCTTGCGAGGTCCCTGCAGGCTCCAGCCTTCTTGCTGCCATGGGTGTCTTTACGACAACGTCGCAGCCTCACGATAACCTCCTCTTCCCCTGAAGCTTGTGCCAGTTAAGTTTCTCATGACTTTCAAGCCAAAAAGTCCTACATTTTCAAAGATACTGAAATGACACATTTTCAGATCTGGTGATTCTTTCCACAGATTTAAGCAATTATTCAGCAGATTAGAGAGCAATGTAGACAGAGACGATTCTGCCAAAACACATTTCTTTTCTCTGGAAACATTCTTCTTCAACCTTCAGAAAGACGTATTGACATATGATACTTGATTCTGCCCATGTAGGATTCATGAACCAGAGGGCAAAGCTTGGTTATCGTCTTGCAGGAAGCAATTCAGAATTCCAAGGCTTTGAAAAAAAGTGTTAAAGGTACACAAGGGACTTTCAACCACACTGATATTGAGAAGAAAGAAAGTTCTGCACTGGATGAAAATACAAACCAGTAGATTGCTTGAGAGCGTTTTAATGAAGCAGCGGTAAAGAGGCAACAGCAGGAGAGCTTTTGCTTGTTTATTTTATATTCTTTTGTCTTTGACAGCAGTTACTCAAAGTGGACAGAGCACCGTCACTCCTCTCCCTGTACTCTCAGACATTTGGTGGTCTTTTGCTTTACATTTGGGAAGAAGACCCAACCCAAGAAACTCTGCACTCAGTCTCCTCTTGTTCAAAATGCAACCGCGTGATAATTTTGATGACCATGAGAGAGTTTGTCTGGCATTTAAATGCATGTGTCCACCTCTGAAACAACTTCATTTTACTTCCAGTTCACCTGCAGCCTTCTTCAAAACCACATATCTTTGCATATTTATTCCCATTAAATTGCAGAAAGAAACTCTCAATGCTTTGAATCTCCGGGATGCTATAGCACCTGGCGTCGTCTTCACCAACACACGTCAAATGCGTTAGGATCCCAGCAAGAGTCAGCCTTTATCCGTGACACACACACAGTTCTGAAAGTGTTAACTGAACACCTACTCTGGGTCAAATATAAGCTATGGCGATTGCGCTGTGGAGCTCAACATCTGTGGTATTTGGGCTCAATCAAATGATAGCCTTTTTTTCCGGCTCATCTCTCACGGGTCCAGTAATTTTCTTTGGCAATAGTGCTATTTACCTTTTACTATCAATCATTACCAAAGACGTTATAAATGGTTTTATTTTTCTCAATAAATTTTCAGCCGTTTCTTCACAGGGAAAGTTTCACATTCCTGGATTATGCTGTCTTGTAGGTGATACAGTGATTGTAGCTATCCGAGCTGTGCTTCCGTGCCTAAATTTATTTCAGGCAGCCATAATTACAACTAAGTACACCGACGCTTTACTGTGACCTCCACGGGATTTGCTGTTCTCGGCTAAACTGCTTGCATCTGTTTATGTCTATGCCACTATAAATCAATCCAAACAAACCCCATTCTGCTAATACTCCCATCTGCCAACTCCCATTCACTGTTTACCAATAGTAAAGACTCCCCATCATTCTGATAATAAGTGAGCGAAACATTTTGTTTCTTCTCTCAGGCAGCAGGAAGCCATTCACGGTGCTTGCTAGATTCTATTTAGCAAATAAATGTTTGGTGAAGGATTTAGCAGACTGGTGGGTCTCTAACTTCTGCAAGTGAACTAATTTAATCAGCACTCTTGTTCTGCAGTTTCGTTTTACTGATATGGTGCAATGCATCCAATATAAAAACTTCTTAATTGACTGACCAGGGACAAATCACTCAGGTTCTCATTTTGTTTTGCCTTCTCTGGCAGTTGGCTGACGGCAAAGAAAAGGGTCCGATCTCACCACACAGAGAGTTGGAAGAAAGTGTTAGCAGAGATCACTGCGAGGCAACCACCTTGAGAAGGAAATTGGCTTGAGCCTATAGACAAGCGCAGATCAGGTAGGAATAGAGGCACTTTGCGGTCATTGTATAAGATGTCGAGGTCTTTAGATACCCTGGTCCCACTTGGCTCCAGATCCCCAGCAAGTTATCTGCTGCTTAGCACTAGTGGCCAAAACCAAGCATTGACCAGTGTTGAAAAAGTAGAAATGTCACCAGATAATGGGTTGGGGGCAAGGATGCATCATGTGACCTCATACCTCCAAGGCTGAATGATAGAGGCTTACATTTTCAAAGATGAATACAAAGTAATGACAGAATCCGGTTGGAGTTCTGGAAGTGCATGGAAACACTGAAGCATTATTTGAAGCTGTGGATTCTTACATTACTGTCCAAGTTGCACTAATACTATTCAATCTTTTTCACATTACATACTCCCCCTCAGCTATTATATATAGGTTTAAAGACCTTCTTCTATCTAATAGAGGACTTCTTAGTGTCACTAAATTCTAAGGTCACTAAAACTACTGGCAAAAAAAAAATAAGTTGTGACTGACTTTGGAGCTTAAGAACAGCTGTCAGTCAGCAACTAAGGGGCAAAGAACAACTTATCATTTGAACAACATCATAAAATTATGTTGCTACAGTTTAGCTTTGAGCTATAGCTGGCAGGATATATTAGGAGAGAAACAACAGCAAATTACTCAATAATGCTGACCCATGTGAAGAGCTTTCATTACCTCCAAATTTAATTGAAAATATCCTTTTAAGGAGGCTTCAAATTTGTGAGTCTTTTAATACTAAATTGCAAGTAATCAAAATGCATTAATTATTTGCTTGCATGTCCCATATGGTTACATTTAGAAATTAGCTTCTGAGGCACATATGTGAATACAAAATTCTCTTAGTGACCGGCAAGAACAGACTAAACTAAGAAAGGGAGATGGAGGGATAGGTCAGCCCAGTGCCACACGAGCTCTGCTGAGGGCCCTACCCACAGCGGCTCCGAACCGTGAGGGGCCCCCGCCCAGACTCCTTTTGTTTCAGGCAGAAGCAAATCCAAATCCTTCCTTGAGAATGATAATGTTTTCCTACCCCTTACGTTATCCATAAAACTTTCATGTGCAATGAAGAACATGCAATCCAGACATAGCCAGGCGTATAAGGAATTATCCCAACATCCAGAGTCAAACAGTAAAATGGTAGACAGTGGTAGTAAGAAGACCGGAGGCCCAAACCATGAAAGGACCAGGCTTCACTGTACCCACGCTTTATGTAGTCAAGGAAATAGAAGACTGAAACGTACAGCAATGAACTGAAAACGAACCAAAAAGAGAGAACCAAGTAGAAATCTAAAACTGAAAAACAGTTAACTTAAAATAAGGTCTTGGTGAGACATATAACAGTAGATTAGATAGAGCTGAAGGACAATTAATGAACTGGAGGTTAGTCAGAATTAAAACCCCAGCATTAAACTTGGAGAGACAGAAGGATGGAAAATACAATAAAGTGTATACGAGACATGGGGTGGAGGTGTGACACTGCTGTCTAAGGTGGGGGCAAATGGCCTTCGATAATTGAGTAGATAAATGAATTACCGTGTATCCACACAGTGGAAATTCATATAGTAATATAAATGAATTAGAGGTGCTGGCAAAAACATGTTTGAATCTCAACTACTACAGTGTTACACGAGAGGCATAAATAAATAAATACAACCGCATAATTCCCTCCAAATAAGGTCAAACATGAAAACTGATAACACATCTGTATTTTTTAAGGGCTGTGTGCTTAGTTAGAAGGTGCTTTTTCAATGCAAGAAGTGATTACTATTAAAATCATAATTATGGTTTCCTTTGAGGGAATATGAGAGGGTGGTGATTAAGAAAAGGAGCCAGGGGGCCTTTTGAGTTGCTAGCAATTCTCTTCTTTCTTTCTCTTTCTCGCTTCCTTTCTTTCTTTCTTCTTTTTTTTTCTCTTTCTAGACGGTGGTTACACTGATGTATTTGCTGTCTTAATTTATCACACTGTCTATCTTTGGTGTGTATTCTATATTTCTGAATAAAAGTATTTTTTACAGTATTAAAATATAAGGAACTAAAAGCGATTAAATGTTGAAAACATTTTCTTCCAGTTTTCTGTTTTTCTTTTCAGATTTCTTAGTATGTTTTTGTTTTGCAATTTATGCTTACTGGTTTTTTTTTTGTATAATCAACTGTTTAAAAACCCTGAATTTATCTACTTTCTTTTTGCACTTTGATTTCAAATTATTGTCAGCAAGCCATGTGGTCTATTTTTGGAATTTCTATTTTTAAAACATTTTATTTGCAAGTGCCTTCATAGAATGGCATCGCACTGTTTTGCTACTTCCAATACGTTAGACCGTAGGGGGATTAGTCGTCTTTGTGTTGCTTTTGATTTAGAAGTTCCTCTAGTTTTTCCCCATTCAGACTTCTGCTTTAAGACTAAGATAAAGGTCTACTAAGACGTTGAGAAAGTATTCATTTATCACCTCATTGAATGTTTTTAAACAAATATAGGTGTTGGGATTTAATGAAGTTTATTTCATCATCTTTGGAAATAACGTTTATCTCCTAAGTTATATAGATACGGTAAAATATTTTCACGCAGTTCAAATTTTTTGAGGCATTCGGGTGTTCCAGGAAAAGGTCAACTTCTCCTTCGACACGATGTGCTACTTTCTAAATGTGGCAGCGGGTTCTTTGCGCTAAAGAGTCCACACGTGTAGGAGAGACTGAAGGCCCTCCCCCCAATCGCCCTCCCCCCAGAAGGTGAACGCCTGCAGCAGAGGGCCGTCTTTGGGCCGTCTGGGCTGTCTTACCTCTGCGTGACTTTAACTTGACCTCTTTCACCACTCTCCCTTGCCCTGTCTTGCTCCTTCTCTTTCCCAAATGACGTGGACAGATAGCATTTCCCTCATAAACCACTTGCCTTCCATGTATCTCGGCCTGAACCACCTACAAGGGATCCGTTTGATATCCAAGTTGTCTGCATATAATTATGCAAAGCAACATATCCGTATTTTCCAAAAAAATATGTTTCAAACTTATTTTCACCCTGTCCTTTCTTATATTTCATATGAGTCATCGTTATTTTTCACTTCTCTTTCTTGTTGTGATTTTTCTTTCAGTATTTAGGAAGGTTTTGAATTTTTTCCAGTGATTATTTTTATATTACTGCTGTATTAACATGCCTATGTTTCTTTGTTAAGCTTATACTCTTTAGTTTATCAGCTTTAAGTTTTATGTTTTGAAATTGATGAGGACATATATAAAAATCAGTAAGCAAACTTTCCACTTTCACCTCTCTCCTCATTACATTTTTAAAACCTTAGCCATTTGTATTTTGTAGGAATATATAACATTTACATTATTTTTACACTTATTCACCTACCTCTGTTTTATTCTTAGATTTATGATTATATATATTAAAGTGCAATATAAGTCTTCTTCCTGAAGTGTCGACATTCATCTCTTGAACAAAGAAAATGCAGCTTGTCCTAGAGTGGCTCGGTTATAGGTTATGGGCGTTAAAGTTTCACCTGCCTGCCTTCCTTCCTCCACAACCCTGAGAAAGCACTAATCTGTTCTCCTCTTCTCTAATTTTGTCCTTTCAAGACTGTTAAACAGATGGAAGGATACAGTAATCTTCTGAGATTGGCTTATTCACTCTTGGAGATACATCCCAGCTGTACGCTAACCCGTTCCTCTGTTCTGCTGAGTCATGGTCCACAGTCTGGAAGTGCCACAGTCTGTGAACCATTTACCTGCTGAAGGCCATCTGGAGTGTTTCCAGTTTGGGGCTATTAAAATAAAGTTGCTATGAACATTTGTGTACAGGTTTTGGGTTGAACATAAGTTTCCGTTTTTATTTTTTTGAAAATACAGGGAAAGTAGTCAAGCTACGGCTACACTGAGAGATGTGTTTTGCGTGCCGGTCTCTGGAGTTCTGGCTCCCTGCACTGCCGTTGTGAGAGGTGGTCCTGAGCGTTTCTCTTTTGGAGGTATAATATATACATTAATTCCAGGTATACAGCACAATGCTTTGGTATTTTTTCACAAGTCTAGTTAACATCCATCACCAAACACAATTACAGATTTTTGCGTGTGTGATGAGAGCTTTTAAGATTTATCCTCTCAGCACCTTTCCAGTATGCAGTACAGTGTGATTAACGGCCTTGCCATGCTGTACGTTACATCCCCAGGACTTACTTTATGACTGGAGGTTTCTGACTTTTCACCCCCTTCACTCATCTTGCACACCCTCAACCTCCACCTCTGGCAACCACCAGTCTGTTCTCTGTATCTATGAGCTTTGTGTTTTGTTTTGTTTTGTTTTTCAGACTTCACATATAGGTGAGATCATATGGTACTTGTCTTTTTCTGTCTGACTTATTTACCTTAGCATAAGGCCCTCAAGGTCCATCCACGTTCTCATAAGTGGAAAGACTTACTTCTTTTCTTCTAGTTGAGTAATATTTTGTCGTATGTAAACCACATCCTCTGTATCCGTTCTTCTTCCGTTGATGGACACTTAGGTTGTTTTCATGTCTTGGCTGTTGTAAATAATGCTGCAGTGAACATAGGGTGCAGGAAATACCCAGCAATGTATTTGCTAAGTCAAAATTATTTTTAATTTTTTTGAGGAATCCCCAAGCTGTTTTCCATCATGGTGCACCGATGTACACCAACAATGGACAAGTGCTCCCTTTTCTCCACATCCTCACCAACTCTTGCTGTTTCTTGCCTTTTTGGATGATGGTCACTTTAACAGGTGTGAGGTGATAGTTTTGGTTTGCATTTCCCTGATCATCAGTGATGTTGAGCATCTTTTCATGTACCTTTTGGTCATCTGTATGTCTTCCTTGGAAAAATGTCTATTCAGATCCTCTGCCCATTTTTTTTTAAATTGTATTTATTTATTTATGTATTTATTGGCTGTGTTGGGTCTTTGTTGCTGCACACGGGCTTTCTCTAGTTGTGGAGATCAGGGGCTACTCTTCGTTGTGGTGTGGGGGCTTCTCATTGCGATGCCTTCTCTTGTTGTGGAGCACAGGCTCTAGGCGAGTGGGCTTCAGTAGTTGCGGCACATGGGCTCAATAGTTGTGGTCCACAGGCTTAGTTGCTCTGTGGCTTGTGGGATCTTCCTGGAGCAGGGATCAAACCCGTGTCCCCCTGCATTGGCAGGCAGATTCTTAACCACAGCGCCACCTAGGAAGTCCCTCTGCCCATTTTTAAATTGGATTACTTGGGGGGGTTGCTATTTGACCTGTAATGAACCTAAATTTCTATTGATTTAGGATGAACGCCCAGGAGTGCAATTGCTGGGTCATATGATCGTTATACGTTTAGTTTAAAAACTGCCAAATTATGTCCAGTATGACTGTTTCCCTTTACATCCCCACCAGCAAATGAGAGATCCATTTTCCAGGTTCACGGAATCCTTGAAAACATTTAGTTTGGTAACTTTTTTTAAAGCCATGCTGATATGTGTGTAATGACATCTCATTGTGGTTCTAATTTACATTTCCCTAATGGCTTCTAAAGCAAAATATATTTTCATGTGCTTACTTCCATCTGTACTGATTCTTCAGTGACATTTCTGTTCGTCTCTTTTGTCCATTCTGTAATTGGATTGTTTGCTTTTTCCTGTTGCGTTTTGAGATCTATGATGGGTCCTACTGTGACAACGTGAAGGGTAATTTTACGTGTGAACTTGGCTGAGTCAAGACGCCTGGATACACGGTCAAACATTCTGAATGTTTCTGTGAGGGTATTCTGAATGAGATACACATTCGAATGGGTGGATTTTGAGTACAGCAGAGTGCCTTCCGTAATGTGGGTGGGAATCATCCAGTCGGTTGAAGACTTAAGAGGACAAAGGCTGATCTCAGACATGCTCCAGCAGGCTGCCTTCGGACTTCAACTGCAGCCCTTCCCTGGGTCTCAAGGCTGCCAGCCCATCCTGCAGACTTTGGACTTGCACCTCACACCTTAAGAGCGGTTTGTTAACATAAATCTCTCTCTAAATAAATATACACATCCTATTGGTTCTGCTTCTCTGGAGAACCCTGACTAATTCAGACAGCCAGGGAGAGAGCCCTCGTCCCTCCGAGTCTGGGCAC
Source organism: Hippopotamus amphibius kiboko (assembly GCF_030028045.1). Taxonomy (NCBI): domain Eukaryota; kingdom Metazoa; phylum Chordata; class Mammalia; order Artiodactyla; family Hippopotamidae; genus Hippopotamus; species Hippopotamus amphibius. Next base: position 1,836,025 of record NC_080195.1, on the reverse strand, counting down.
AGGCTGGCTGCCGTATCTCCACGGCGATGCTGTTTATACCTCTGCCATCTCCTCCAGGCCCCAGGCAAGCGCTGGCCTGTTGGTGGTGAGTCCCATTGCTTCAAAGGTTGAAGGTGATCACGTTATACAAGTTTTATGATATAGCTACACAAGTTCATTACACTTGAGGAAATTTTTACCTACAAATACAGTACTTATTGTAGGAAAGTTGACAAAGTATATCCAAGCACTTCCACTTCTCCCACCCATTAAACCCTAAAACTCACACAAACATACAAAGAGTGCCTAAAAAAGTAAAACACTCCCATGTTCCCATTTCCAGGACAATAACCACTTTATCTCGGTAAAGTCAATCTAAATATTCCAGTTTCTATATTTTCCTGAGAGCTGTGTGCACTTGGAATCGTGCATGTGTATTATCGTTTAACATAGGGCACTGCGGACACCAGTAACGGGACCACCTTGAACGTACAGTACTTCTGCCCTTCGAAGGCATATAGCCAAGAATACGCTGGGCAACTCAAACATATAAACATATATTTAAATATACATATAGGAAAGTGTCTACTTATATTGTTTAATATTTAATTTGGTTACCCATGCACAATTCATCACCTTATGTAAAATAAACAATTTATAAATATTAACTGTTTCACTCTTAGGTTTCATGAGACCATTTTACTCAAAATCCCCTCATGCATTTTTGACATTTGTGCATTCATCTCTTTGACAGCTAGCTTCTGAGTCACCTAATACAGTCTTCCAGAATACATCACCTCTGCATCCATCTAAAATCTTAAAACTATAACACTTTTTGAATGCATAAGATGCTGTCACTGGAAATTCTATCTCAAGTCAAAAGGACCCATTTACATAACATTAGCGCCTGTTTCCTCTCCCTCCACTGTATATACGTGATTATGGCCTCAAGACCTCTACAGCGCAGCCAGGCAGCCAGTCGCTGTTCTGCTTTCAGGAGGTCTTTAAACGTCTTGTTTACAATGGCATTAAATGCTATTTAGCCTGCGGCCACACAACTGGGAATATATAGCAAATCTGTTACATTTTTTTTTTGGCCTTTTGTGCATGTGTGTGTTTCTGTCCCCTAAGAAGCATGTAAATTTGCATTGTTCATAATAGCGTCTTTCCCAAAGGGTGCTTCAAACTATTGATGTGATTGGCAGAGCAACATATATATATGAGGAGTTTTTAAGTGGAGTTGGTAAATAACTCTCTGAAAGGTAATTTCGGGAAATAATACACATCTGATATTTGAGCACAAATGGTGTTTTATTTTTAAACCTATATTTTATTTAATATATTTCAAGTATCTTTATATTCTATTAAACACTTTCTACAACAAAAAATTTTAATGATTAAACAGTATTTTGTTGTGTAGATTTGGCAAGTTTTGTTTAACCCGTCCCTTTCTGTTTCGCCTTTGCTTCACTTTTTGATACTTCCCTAATGGAAAAACACAAGGATGAACCCCTTATCATTATACCCTTGGAAATTCCATAGTTTCTTTCCTTAGCATAAACTCTTAGATATGCAAGTGATGTACATTTTCCTTAAGGCTTTTTGTGTATTTCCAAAGTAAGGAGGCAGGTCCCACTGGGCAGGCATGTTTTAGTCCTCACGTCTGTCACATGTGTTACTGTCCCAATGGCCAAGGCGCGTCAGCGTCACGGAGTCAGTGTGGAAGGGGCCGCTCGGGGGTGTGAGTGTAGGGAGGCGCGAGCAGAGGTCGCCACAGTCTGCGGGAGGCCTTGTCGTGGTGCTTAAATCTATGACGCTGGAGTCAGTGTAGGTTCAGGCTCTGGCTCCGAAGCTTAAAGTACGCGGACAAGTTACCTAACCTTTCCGAGCTTCACTCTTCTCTCTCAGTGACGCCTGATCACAGCAGCTGGGGTGTAAGAGGGAGGGTTGAACAAAATAAGGCACGCAAAGTACTTAGCACAGAGCATACCACTCAGGAAGGGCTCAAAAGCATTTTAGCGGCTGTCACTGAGTCATTCCTGGGTTCTGAATGTTCTTCTTTGCGGCGAGTTATTTCCATTCCTCGTGGAAACATGTCACCAGGGCCCCCCACCCCCGAGCACTGCGTGTGTAGGCAGATCTGAGTCCAAGGCTGCACACAGCTTAGACGCAACCTGGGCTCCTTGCTCTTTGAGTTCAGGACCGCACGGCTGACTCTCTGTAAGCAGTGCTCCTCCCCGCGGGCTCCCTAAACGCAGGGCATCCATCACCCAGCCTAGTCAGCACACGGTACTGTGCTGCCTTCACCGCGGGGAGGTTAGTCAGACTTTCTTCACTGTAAACACGAGAAAGACCATTCTTTAGTAGCACCATCTTTCACTAATATGTTGCAAGCGGCAATACGCGTGCAATCTGCTGCCCTGCGTTTAGCCTGTTTGAGCACTCTGCTTGCCAAGATATTGCTTCTTACATTATTTTATCAAAAATGTTCCCACATTTCAGCATTTCCCCACTCACTTTTCTCTATTAGTTGGATTCACCATTGCAGTAACTTCACGAATTATCTTCTTTCTTCTGTTTTTGCCCTTTGTTGCCCATTCTCCACACAACAGAGTGATGTTTAAAAACACATTTAGGGGAAAAACAAATACAAAAAACAAACAAAAAAAAACCCACCAAAACCCCCGAACACACACGTAGGTGGCCCACTGAGGAACGCGTGCCTGTTTCCCTGAGCTGCTCCACTGCCCTCCTGTGAGCGCCTCGCGTGCGGGCTCTGCAGACCGCTCCCCCCACGGCTTCCTCAGGTGGTCCTCTCCGCAGAGGGGGAGTGACAGGAGAGCGAGGGGAGAAGGCTGTTCTCGCCTGTGTTCCTGCTTCTCTAGCATCGTGCTGGGAGAAGCAGCGGGCTCTAGGAGTAGCACCTGCGGTCAGAGCCCAGCCTCTTCTCCACCTCCTGGAACTGGACTGAGCATCGCGGCCCCAGACCCCACGCAGGTACGAGGAGCCCTGGGCTGCGCCTCCACCCAGACACCTGAGTGTCCGCGGCGTGGGCTCCCCCTCATCGCCCAGCGCCCCCTCCCCTCGCCGTGTTCCTGGAGCTGCAGGAACTGACTGGAACACCGCCTCAGGAGGCTGACCTCCAAATCTGTGGGAGCCTATCCTGTGAGCTTAGCTTTCCTTACTCCCAACGTCCCCCCAAGCCATAGAGATAGTGTCTTCCTGCACTTATTATCTTGGGTTATCTCAGGGGCATCCTTTTTCGGGTTTTTAAGGCTTCTAACACCTCTGAAAAACATCCCTTGTGTTGGTTTCTTCTGTTTGAAATTCTTAACTGTTCTCTGTTTTCCTAACTGAACACCGACTAAAGCAGCAGGGGCACTGGGAGTCGTCCGAGGAAAGGAACCAGAGGAAAAGAGGGGATTCTGGGGCTGGGCTGGTTACGTTCCTGGCCCTTAGTGTGTCTCTCAGTCGCTTCCTGTGGGAAATGGAACACAGGTCGTCCCCAGCTCTCACGGCCTCACAGGGAGGCCACCCGTGTCTGCTTGGACAAGATGCCCCTTTATACTGTCTGGGACCCTGAGGGCCACAGACTCGGGTCAGATTTTCATTTGGCTCGACCACGGGTATCGCCTAATGTGACTTTGCGTCCCCAGGAATTAGCATCAGCCGATGTCAAGTATTAACATCCCTGAAAGCATTTCTTCGCCCCGGTGTACAATTCCCTGGTAACTGGATGCAGGTTTGTCCGAGGAAGACTTAGAGAAAAAGCCTTCCTGACGTCGCTTTAGGTTTCCAAGGTCAAACAGAGGACGAGAGTGATTATGAGATACATGAGAACCACGGGGTCCAAGCGGCAGTGAGGACCTTCCGTGTGGACGTGTCACAGTCACCGGCCAGTCGTTAGCATAGGTGTACCTGACGAGTGGCAGAGTCCTCCCACTGGCCCCCAGGGCTCTGGAGGGATGACTGCTCGGTGGGAAACCAAGCGGAAGTGGGTCAACCTTCCCTCTGCCAGGACAGTGAACCAGGGAGGCCCTGCATCCTGGAGGAAGTACAGAGGTGAGTGCCACCTCCAGGGGTTCCACACATCCAGGCGGAGCCTCTGCAGGAATTAGGTGGTAAGGCTGCTCAGTGTCACAGGTGGAAGCAGGTGACCGTTTCTGTGGCAGAGTCTGTCCCACAGGTGATGACTCTGCGGAAGCAGATCGGCGCAGCTTCTGGCACGGGCTGGCGTTGCCGATGCGGCCAGCCACGTTTGCCTCGGCACACCGCCGCAAGGACCCCCGGACAGTTCCCTCCCACCCGGCAGAGGCCGCGTGCTCCTTCACATGTTGCCCGGGACAGCGCACACTCTTCTGCTCTGTGTCACACCGTAGACGCAGGGCCAGCAAACTTGGTCTCGGGGGATCAGAGTCCAAGTATCTTAGGGCCGCGGTCCACACGCGCTCTCCCAACTCGTCAGCCTAGTCAACCGCGCTGCTGTTGCTGGAAAGTAGCCAGAGACAGCGGAGGGGCGTGGCCGCATCCTCATAAAACAGGCTTCACACACGCAGGCAGCCGGACGGACCTCCGATCTGGACCACAGCTGTCTGCTCACCTGAACACCCTCCAGGAGTCCACTCTGATCCTCCACACGGACGACCCCAAATCGAGGGGACCCGATAAAACAGTAACTGCACACTTCTTCAGATGCTTAGGAAGACGTGTGTACAAGAACAGGGGATACATTCAAAAACACTTATGGGCTTGCTAGTTGGTAACGTGGAAGGGAACCCTAACAGGAAGGTTAAGGTAAGCGTGCTGAATACGCCTTCCAAAGTGAATGACGTTTTGCTGGACGTCGTATGAATTCTTGGTAACAATATACATCACATTTGAATGGCAGCTGGGAATCAATACTGGTTGCCAGTTTCTAATCAGGTTTGGGGTGAGAAATCACTCTGTGTGTACCCGGTGGCAAAACGCAGTAGGAGAAACAGAACTGATCCCTAGGATTCAGAAACAAAGCCCGTGCTCTACGTGTTTGAAAATAATACCTGGTCTCTAATTATCGGTAGAGGGATTCTAATAGTTTCATTTAGATCCAGTGTGATAAGCATATTTTAAATACTTCTTCAATACCAAATCTGAGTATAGTCTTCTTGGTCTGTCACTCAGTGAGGGAAGTATATATGTGTCAAAATCCTTTAGACACTACATTAAAAACGTCCCTTTGTAAGCATCGAGTTTATTGCCATGAATAAATACTTCTTCTTTTTTTAAAGGGGTTCTTATGTTTTTATTTTACTTTATTTATTTATTGGCTGCACTGGGGCTTCGTTGCTGCATGTGGGCTTTCTCTAGTTGTGGCAAACCGGGGCTACTCTTTGTTGTGGTGCGCAGGCTTCTCATTGCAGTGTCTTCTCCTGTTGCGGAACACGGGCTCTAGGCATGTGGGCTTCAGTAGTTGTGGCACATGGGCTCAGTAGCTGTGTCTCGAGGGCTCCAGATAGCAGCCTCAGTAGTTGTGGCGCACGGGCTTCGTTGCTGCTTGGCATGTGGGATGTTCCTGGACCAGGGATCGAACTCGTGTCCCCTGCATTGGCAGGTGGATTCTTAACCCCTGTGCCACCAGGAAAATCCAATAAATATTTCTTTACACCACACATGAAAGGGTTCTGTGCTGCCTTGTTTGTGTTGTTTCTTTAGCTCTGGCAATGAGTAGTTTGGTGTCTTTGTTCCAAACAAGTTTCTAAATTTTAATTTAATGTTGTTAAATTAGGTCTTTATTCTACCCCTTGAATTATAATTATGTGTTCTTTTCATTTTAATTCATTTGAGAAATACCTTTAAAATATTGTGCTTTTGGCATTAAAAACATTGAGCTCTACAAAGATGCATTTGCCACCGACATTTATGAATAATTGAAGCAAGTATTAAAACCTTATTAAAACGCTCATCTTGGCTGAAATATTACAGTCATGTTGTCACATATTTCATGCCCATGATATATTAATAAGAAAAACCGTGTGGAATTCAGTTAGATTAGGCTTCCTCACTTGTATATCATCCATGACCTCTCCGAGTATTTCTGATATGGTTTTCAGACCTATTGCCAGAGATGTTTATGTCCAGTTTCCTTTCTGTCCCATGTGTTAATGCCAGGAAAATAATGTGGTAGGGAACACTCTTTGAATATTTTTTTTCTGCCTAGTGCTCACTTTTTCATACAGTTTCTTGATGGTGAAATGTTAACATATATTAGGTTTCTCTACCTATAACTTAGTATAGTAGTTGATTGATTTTCAGCATAAAGTCACTAATCCAAAAGTATCTAATGCATTAAAAGAAGCACCTTATATCTATTCAGTTGTTTAGTATGAATGCAGGAAAGTATAACGACTCATCTGTATGCTCTGCACATACTTGTTGGATATTCTGATAAATGCATACACTCATTAACTCTTCTCATCAAGATCTGCACATACAGTATCAAGTTGCCAGAAACAGACAGGAGCACTACTGCAAGCCTTATTTAGCACTGGGCAAACTTCCACAGTAAGTCTGGAGTCATCTAGTCATTTCAAGTTACTGATCTATCCGTCTACCATCTACCTGTCTGCCTGCCTGTCTATGGGAAGAGAAAGGAGAAAGACAAAAAGCTTAAGTATTTCTCAGTTATGTAATCAACTTAATTCTTCTCTATGTGTACCACAGAATCTGTGCCTAGTAAATGCATACAACAATTTTTTTCAAATGAATACCTCAAATCCTATTGAATGATGCTTTAGGCAAAGTCTGAAGGAAAGATCAACTACAATTTTTTTTTTTGCTAATACATCTTGTATCTTTCCATGGAACTTGCTTCTATTAAAGATCATTAAATTAAAATAGTACTTGAGCATGGATGCACTGTGTGCCTGCAATGCTAGTAGTTAAAGGTGTAAGGTTACTTCTGTGAAAGCTCACTGACATAAGCACAGTAGTGCCAAGGGCCAGAACTTGCAGCTTGGGTGTCAGGATGCAGAACAGGGAAAACTCAGTGTTCACAAGATAACCTAAGAAAGCTTCATATAGGAGTTAGGACTTGAGCTGGTTCTAACATCTTATTCAGTTATGATTTTTCCCCAATAATATGAGGTCTAGAGAGTTTGTTGAATTCCACTTTCAGCCAGATATGAGGTGGGGTCTCCATGCCCACCAAGGGGTGGGTGTGACTGGCATCAGTGGTTACTTAAGTTAGGGAAAGTCCATTGTCCTCATCAGCATTTCTGCAGGATCTCCGGAAGGGCTGGGACCTGTGGCGACTGCCAGCCTCAACCTCTTTCCCGTGATGAACTCTTGTCTTCTGTCTGTCATCACTCCTTAGCCCTTAGCTCCAACAGTGGAGATAAAATAAAATCATGAAAAAATACATAAATACACTAACAGGAGACAGTGGAAAAGAATAAAAAGGGTCAAAAAAAGGAGAGAGGTGGGAAGAATGGAAAGCAACAAGTAGTGGTAGATTTATACCCAACCATATTGATAGTTATATTAATTCTAAATCGTTAAAGCATATCAATTAAAAGGCAGAGGCTGTTAGTTTGAATAACAAGTAATATCCAATTATATGCTGCCTCTGTGAAACTCACCCTATATTAAATATGTAGACATGCTATAGATAAATGAATGGAAAAATACTGCATGCAAATACCGATCAAAAGAAAGCTGGAGTGGCTGCACTCATAGGAGGCAACACAGAGTTCAGAACAGGGAATCGTCAGGGGTACGGAGGATAAGGATAAGGATGGAGGTGTACCGAGAGGACGTAGCAACCCTAAAGGTGGAAGCACATCCTAAAGGTGGAAGCACAGAGCAACATCGCATCAAATAACTGAAGCGAAAACTAACAGAACTGAAAGGAAGAGAAACAAATCTACAATTAAAGTTGGATGATTCAACAGACCTCTCTCAGGAATTAATAAAAGAAGCAGACAGAAAATGAGTCTGAATAACCCTGTTAACCAACTTCATTGAATTGACGTTTTTAGAACCACTCACTGAACAAGAGTATACACATTTTTTTTCAAGTACACATTGAATTTTACCAGGATAGAAAAAAAAAATGAAATCATATAATGTACAGTTTTTATCCAAAAAGAATGAAATTAGGAATCAGTTACAGGAATATATCTGGAATATCACTGTAGATTAAACAGCACAAGGTACGTTAGAAAACATTTTGATCAGAATAAAATTGAATAAAAGTGAAAACACACAGTATCAACATTTTTAAGACATAGGCTTGTCTCATTGTGTTAGTCAAGGCCCTCCGGTTACCTGGAACCAGCAGGGACATACGTAAAGAGATGGAATACAGTGAACGGCCTCCCACCACTGTGGAAGCTGGGGGTTCCCGCACTCTGGTCTCCGCACGCTGGGACCCACCCAGATGGGCGGCCTGAGAACTGGGGCGAGTTGTACCTGCAGGGTTCCGTGTCCTTACGCAAGGAGTCAGACAGCAAAGGCTGAATTCCTTCTTCCTTCTTCTGTCTTTCTGTTGTATTCAGACCTTCACTGGATTAGAGGATGCCCACCCGCACGGGGGAGGCAAGGTTCTTTCTGAGTTCACAGGTCAAATACTAATTTCATCTGGAAACACCCTCCCAGACACGCCCAGAAATAATGTTTATCCAGATATCCAGTCACCTTGTGATCCAGTCAAACCGACGTATAAAATTCACCACCACGATTACAAAGAAGAGAAGGCTTGAATCAAAGTCAAAGCTTCTACGTTGCGAAACTACATAAAGAAAGCCAAAAAGAGCAAAACTCAATCAAATGGAAATGAGAAAAACAATAGAGGAAACAATAAAAACAAATGCTAGTGAGTCTAGTTGGGAAAAAATATGGGAAAGAGAAGCTACCAATATTAGCTTAGGGATATGCCACCGGCTACAGTCTCCACAGACACAAAATGATAACAGACCATCGTGCAAAAGAAGTGAACAAATTACTTTAAAGACACACTCTTCCAAAGCTTATTGAAGAAGAAATAAACAACCCAAGTTATCCTTTATTTATTGAATAAATGAAGTTTTAGTGAAAAACCTCCTTTCAAAGCAAACTGTAGTCCCAGATGGCTTAGCTGGTGATTCTACCAACTACTTTACAGGTAAATAATGCCAATTTTATTTAAATTCTTCCAGAAGATTGAAGGGGATATTTCTCAACTAATTTTATGAGACCAAAATTACCCTTATGGCAAAATCAGACAAAGACACTACAAGGAAAGGAAACTTCAGATAACTTCACTCATGACCATATATGTAAATGTCCTTAATAGAATATTATTAAGTTAAATCCAGCCACATATAAACCAAACATTATATCATGACCAATTGAGAGTTTATTCCAGAAAGGTAAGCTTTTTTCAACATTGATATCTTTCACCATATTAGCAAATTCAATACAAATTAATTTTTGTATATATGCATATACAGTTATCTCAACAGATGCTGAAAAGGCTCTTCATAAAATCAACACCCATTCACAGAAAATCTTAGGAAACTCTCCCAATTTGGTAAACGTGTCCCCACAAAATTGACAGTAAATATCATAATTAACAGTGAGCAACTGAAACTTTCCCCTGAGACTGGGCATCGAAGGATACCCACTCTCAACACTTCTACTCAACATGGCACCAGATGGTCCAGCCGGTAAAATAAGGAAAAATAGACTAAAATTACTTAAATTATAAAGCAGACTTTTTCAGAAATAACCTATTTTTGTTAATATAGAAAATACCAAGGAATCTTCAAAATACCTGCTTGAACTAATAAATGAATTTAGCAAGGTTGCAGAATCCAAGAGAAAAAACCCCACTGTTCTATCTATACTAGCAATAAACATTTTCATATTGAATATAAGAAATAATGTTACCATGTAATCAAAAAACATGAAATGATTAGGGATAAATCTAAATAAGTATGTGTGAGTTTCATATGCTGAAAATTATAAAATATTAATGAAATATATTAAATAAGACAGAAATAAATTCAGAGATGGATCTAAAGACTGTTTTCAATATGTCAGTTTTCCTCAAGTTGGTCTATACTTCCCCAAATCCTAATCAAACATTCAGCAGGAACTCTGAGCAAATGAAAAGCAAATCATAAAACTTATATGGAAAAATAAACATCTTGAAGGAGACAAAACAGCTGGATATTGATATTGTAATAGAACAATATAACACTACACTAATCGAGATGGAGTACTTGTGATGTAAATGGAACAGAATCAAAATTACAGGAATACAGACAATCTTATTCAGTTCACTTTTGTCAGTGTTGCTACTGCAGTTCATTAGAGAAAGGATAGTCTTTGCAACAAATGACGCTTTTTGTGTAAAAAATAAACTAATAAAATAATCAGAAGCAAAAGCGCTACCCTTTCCTCACACTTTCTACAAAATTAACTCGAACTAGATCATCTCATGGAATACCCAAAAATTTAAAATTCCTTAACAAAACATAGGAAAATTTCTTTGTAATCCTGGGTTAAACATACATTTTTTATAGAGGGCACGAAAAACACATCATAAGATATCATTTAAAAAAAGAACTTAAAATTACAAAGTTCTGCCCTTTGAAAGACATTGTTAAGAAAATAGAAAGACAAATATGTTCTGGCAGAAGTTATTTTAAAAGTGACATTTAGTAAAGTGTCCATTCAGAAACACTGACTGAATGATCAGAAGCCAAATAAATACATAAATAAATAGATAAATAAATAAATAAATAAATAAAGGGAGGCATAACATTGGAAGAGCCATTTCACCAAAGAAAAGTAGAAATGCCTAAAGAAGCACACAAAAAGTTGCTCTACATCTTTATCCAACAGGGAAACTCCAATTAAAACCACAGATGAAATGCTACACACCTAGTAGACGATCTAAGAACCACCACCACCACCACCACCACAACAAATAAACAAAGCGAGGTGGGTACTAGTAACCGCACGTGCGGGTGCAGAGCCGGGGCAGCCAGAACGCTCCTCCACTCCCGGGCATCACGCAGGCGCTCTGCCACACTCGGAAACAGTTCGCTAGCTTTTTATTAAAACAGGCAGCCCTACTCCTGGGTATTTACCTGAGGGAAATAACCACGTTTTCTGCAGATTTGTTTGCAAATGCTTACACAATTTTTTTAATTTATAGTGGTCAGCTATAGGGGAGATGACCTAATGTCCAAGATGTCGAGCGCACGAACAGACTGTGGTCCATCCGTGAGCAGTAAGAGGGAGCAGAACAGTGTACAGGATCCCAGCAAGGAGCGGTGGGGAGAGAACCGCGCGGTGTGGAAGAGGGCAGACACGCCCTGTCTGAGCCCATGCACAACATCTGGCAAAGGCAGAACCTGAGAGAGTGATCAGACTAGCAGTTGTAAGGGCCCAAGGGAGCATAAGAGGACTCCTTGATTAAAGTGTGAGTTATGCCTCTGTGTACATATATCAAAGCCCCTCTAAGCACAAATAAAGAAGTATGCACATAATACCAAGAACCCAGCTTATTAAAAATGTAAGGAAATAGATGCAAAAAATTAAAACTCATGCTTTGCCTTGCTAATCTCCCATTTGTGTCATCTATACAAAAAATAAGTGAGATCTAATTACTAAATTCTTTGGAGGGTCATGCTATTTTGTTTTTATTCACTGCAGCAAGAAACTGTAATTTGTTGGGTTGCCCTATTATTGGGTGAATTCTAGAGATCAGTACACTGGCTATTGGGCTTACAAAGAATCTTTATTTTGACATTTAAAGCCTGATTTATAGAGCCAAATATAGTCTACCTACTTACTTGAATTCTTACCTCCAGTGCACATTGGTGTACTCACTGTGTACTCAATCATGTTCTTATTTACGTGCTTCTACTGATCCAAAATTTTGCCTGTGTTAGTCTTCCGTGTACAGGAAAGTTAAATATCAAGAGCAAAGATAAATTAAACAAACACAACCTTACAGCGTCGAGGCAGGTGCAGAACCCAAGGGGCAAGGACAGAATTCCAAAGAGATTTGAACGTAGTGCCATGCAAGTAAGAAGGAAAGAAGGATTTTTGCCAGACTGACTGGCCAGTGGTCAAAAAATTATAAAATAAACTTGGCGTGATACATTTGATGGGGAAATGGAGGGCAGAGGGAAACAAAATCAGCTCGCTGCTCACAGGAAAGAGGAAGCGTGGTCGGCAATAGAAATGAAGATGCCAGAATGCAAATGCCGCTTCCTTTTTGTCCTATATTTTTATTTCCTGTTCTGAGGGGAAGAAAACGCAGGGAAAAACAGAGAGTAGAAGGAGGTGTTAGGGAGCAAGTCGTTTCCCTGGGACTTGCCAGGGGGCCTGGAAGGTGGTCACGGATAAAGTTATTAGCTGCATTGCACATTACGCTCCTAATTAAGGTCTGGATGGCCAGAAGGCACAGCCAGAAAGCCTGGGCTTGCCAGCAGAGAAGTGGCATCCCCAGGTGTGCAGGTGCGTTAAGCCTTCTAAGCCTCTGAGAGCCAACTGGCGTGATACCGTGCGTACCCGCAGCTGCTCCTGGCCCCGTCTCAGCTGCTGGAACCCAGCAACGCGGTCTCTCCCTGAAGCTTCAGACGCTGGAGAAAGAGGGACAGGGTAACATTTCTAAAACTCCTAGAGTATTCCATTGCGTTTGGGGGAAAGTGATGCCACTTATTTTGGACGATGAATTATAAATTAAAGGTGAAAATTTATATTTTTGTATGTAGCAAGAAAGGGTTGTCATTCTCTCCTTAGGCTGGATGGATGAAATCATTGTTTTCTAAGCCTGTTATTTTACCGCTGAGAAATACCGAGGTTAATTGTTTTGCCTGAAGCCGTACAAATTTAATGGTGGGATGGGGGTTTCATCCCTAGTTCCCAGAGGAATTTTCTTTACTCACAGTCTAAATACTGTTCTGTTAGAGAATGCAAATTCACCGATGCTTGAGTAATTAACATCTCAGGCCAAGTTCTCCCAACCTTTGCCAACTCTGCCTTGGGGAAATCTACCACCACCACCAGCTCCTCCCGGGCGTTTAAGCAAAACACAATCACACAGCAAGAAGAAAATAAGGGATTTTAGCCCGAACAAGCCAAATGTAGTGACAGGTTAACCATCATAAACGACCCAGCACCGTCCCATGGACCTGCTGACCCACTATGCGCACGGGAGAGGCGTGTTCTTTCCGCGGCAGCAGAAACCATTCTCCTTTCTAGAGCCCTTCCGTGTCTGAAAAGAAAGAGTCGCCTGGAAGTGTACCAGGCTTATCACGAGCTGCTTTGCAGCCAGCAGCGTTCCTCTTCTGCCCGAGTTGGACTTGTTTTTCCGCATGTGGTCCAGCTGCAGGTCCCACCTCTCCAGCCTGCTCTGCACGCAGAGAAGGCTCCTGGTGAGGTGTGTGGGGCCCCCGCAGAGGAGGCGGTGGGTGTCGGGGGCGGGGCGGGGGGGGCAGGAGGCACTGGCACACTCATGTCCCCTGTCCTCTTCCCAAGGCCGCCTTTAACCCATGAGCAAAGGTCAAAGACTTCCAGGGCGAAAACTCACAGCAGTGTATCACTAAGCCACTGGCCCACAGACAAGAGTAGGAGAAATATTTCCCAAGGACATTGGCAAACAACCAGCTTTTGTGAAATGGATCTCTGTTAAATAGCACCAGAAAGAAGAGTTTCCATTCCCTGGAAATGTAACAGCTCTGCAAACTCAGCTCCTGCCATGCTTTACGGGACACATTAAGTGACTGTGTGAATATAAGGGTGACACGGCTCGGCTGAATTCTCACTCGAGAGTGGAGTGACCGCAGTGTTGAAAATTAGAGAACTGTGCACACATCAGCCTCTTTGAAAAGTCTTTTGAAAACTCAAAGAAACTCCACTTTGACCAAATAGAGAGAAACAAAGTAAAAAGGTGTCCTCATTTTTTCCTCTCCAGACATATAGTTATTCACATGTGCGTTCCTCAGATCACAGCTTACAAAAGACCTGGCTGAGCAGACCCAGAGGGAGACGGCAGTGGAACAGCAAATTGGGCGGATTCATGTCTCCTGCCACGGATGGCATGTGCGAGGAGAGAGCAGCACAGGCCCGGCTGCACCTCCAGCCTGGGGCCCGCGGGCTCACCTGAGTGCCGGTTCTCTGGGCGGAGGTCGGCCGCTTGCCTGCCAGGCTCCGTGTAATTAGTCAGAGTCCTTTAAGACTCAGTTCCCTGCCCTGGAACTGTCCGAGAAGCATTTCTTAGTTCTTTCCAAACTAACGTTAGGCTTTCTCCCAGAGGAGAGAGAAAAGGCTCCATAAAAACGAGACATTGGCTGATTTATGGAGGGAACGTGTGCGTGGTCAGCAAGTAGCCTTCCTGATGCCTCACAGGACTGTCGGGTGTCAGAGGGACCAAACGCTGCCTCACTCACCGAAGCGAGGTCTTTTGGTAAGAAGCCAGGACGAGCACTGAGCTCTCGCACGTGATAGTACGGGGCTGCTCTGCCTTGTCGGGCTCTGACCTAATTTTTTTCTTTTTACATCTTGATGCCGAACTGACTGTTTTCATCTTTGTTACCACTTAAACAGCTCAGTGTTAAACAAATTTATGTTTTCTATATAAAAAAACCAGAAATGCACATACATTCCTCAGTCTGATGAATATTCTAATAAGGAAATAGATGTGGATGTCCGCTTGCACCATGTCCCCTTACACGGAAGTGTCCTCCTACTGTCACATTCTAAAGCAGCGCATGGTTGCGCTCCCGTGCGCAGGCTGGGCTGTACAGACATCCCTCCATCCTCAGCCAGCTGGTGGTGAGGCGGAAGCGCTCTTAGTCCTTGAGGGAATTTGCAGAGTATAAGAGGCGGTCGTCTCTGAAGGAGATGCCTGGGACGACGACATCCTAATCAACATGATGCCAGTCATGCTGTCACTAACATCAGATAAGGGACGCTTAGTAAAAACAGCAAAGGGCCCTATGACACCCTGGAGAACTGAGTGCTTGGTAATCCGAACATGCCATCAATCTCTCAGGCAAATTTTCCCTGAGTCTGAAACACTGTGGGTGAACTTGTCTCAAAGCAGAACATCTCAAAGATGGGAACACTGAGATGGAGCTGATGAAGTTAGCCTGCTCATTGTTTCCGGTAAAAAATGCTGGCCTTCAATACAGTGTTTCCTACCATCTCCTGTTAGCAAATAAGGTGAACTCATTTGTACTTTCTTCTGCATGATGGTCACACAATCTATTTTCTACCTGTCCCAGCATACAAAGGTGAATACTTCAGAGTCGGACTGTCTAGATTTTATCCTGACTCTAGTAGTTGGCTGTTCGCGCATGTTTTTTTTAATCTCTCTGACTGTCAGTTAGTGAAAAGTAAACAAGATATCCTATGAAAAATAAGTGAGATGTGCTAGGGAAAGAGCCTGGTTTTAGTTTTATTGGGCCAACAAGTTCTCTAAAGGAAGGTGCTTAGACTGCTATACAGATTTTACGGCTTGGGAAGTGATTTATCATTCAACTAACGTTTGAAGCTATTCATTAAATGTAGGCAGAATAAAGTGAACAGCTCTTACACTGAAATAAACTAAGAAAATTAAGTTTTTAATGGAATGATTTTAATATTTTAAGTAAAAACCAGTGGGTTATAGGTCTTAGAGAAAGTTAAGGGAGAAGAAAACAAATTAGCATGACTGAGTAAAGCACACTTAGGTCATGACAAGCTTTATTATAAATTAACCTTAACAGTAAAGCTTGACCTCACAGACACTTCTAAGGGATTTAAAGTTCCACTCAACACTCATAGCTTAAAAATAAGCATCTGATTTTAAACATTATTACCCAGAATGCAGACAATTTAAAAATAGTTCTTAAAGATTACAAAATGGAAATGTAGGCTGTAATAATTGCAGAAGGACTAAGAAAGATGTGATTTCTTTTACTTTTAAAGGGCTAAAAGTGGTGCTATATCCAGGGTAAACAACAGTGCCTACAACTTATACGCAAGGTGCTCAACTTAAATGAATCCAGGGATTCAAGTGTCCCGTGGGTGTGCAGGAATGACTGCAGGTGTGCAACGAAGCTTAGGTTCAGCAGCCCAAGAGGGGTACGGGTGTGGTCCTGAAAACTGCCGCTTCTGGGGATTTGCCAAATTATGTGTAGCAACCTCACGAGGCCTTTAGAAATCATTCCAAGTTTAATTCAAGGTTTTTAGTGTCTACTTGAGAGAGAACTTCGTCACTCAATGCCTCTGCCAAGGAAGGAAAATCAGTGTTGACTGTTTCAGGATGGGTTTATTTACAGCAAAGAGAAAGGACAGCTGCTGAGCTGGAAGCGCCAGGCCTGAGTCTTGGCCGGGCTCCTCCAGTCTTCACAAGGGTCTGCTAACTTCTCTGGGTTTTGGTGTCTTCATAGACACGGGAGCTGATGTCTAAAATTCAATACTGTGATTTTTAATTATTTTATTAAAGTATACCACAGACATGTGACGTGCTTAAGTGCTCTAGGAATAAATGTACAGCTCCCTGAATTTTTATCCATGTATATTCTTCACTGAGATCAAAATGTAGACCATTTCAGGACCCGTTCCTTACGTACCTGCCCGGTCATGATGGAGCTCTTCACAGAAAACTGCAAAACCCACTCTCCTTACCATTGGTTAATTTGTCCTTTTCTCCAGAGATACGCAGTATGATGCCGAAATTATTTTATAATTTTACCCAAAGAATTAACACTAATCACAAAGAAACTGTGTGGTGCACACCAGGTCCTTATTCATATCAAATAAACCATCGAGAACATTTTGTGTCAGATGTTGGGGATCCCGGCTGCTGTTGAGGGTGATAAGCATGCATATTTCTCAGTGATCTCAGCAGGATACCGAGGCACTCACTTCGGTTTCTTTAGATGTGGTCAAAATGAAGAAATTGAACTTTAGTGATTACTTGTAGACTGAAAAGTTAGCCATTTCCTTTTTATACAAAATTAAAATTGGTATAAAAACGGCACAATTTTTTACGCGTTTTAATTACCCAACATTTCCTTGTATTTTTCTAATTTACCCACGTCATTTAAAAGCCATCCTAAGATGTCCATGTTTCTGTGTTTCAAAAGTCAGAATCTTAAATATACAGCTTCCCTTATCTTGAAACGTGGCCCACGTCCATAAACTAGACGGGCATTTAAAATGAGAGGGATGCCCTGGGCGCTCTCACCCGGCATTCCACCGCAGCACGGTGGCCGTGCCCCCTCCGGCCCTACCGCCCGTGCGGCTTCTGAGGACGCGGACAGTGGAGCACTTGTCTGAAGATTCAGATCAAGGAATCAGGACCTGCTCGGTTTTCCTGGAGGACCGGTAACGGCGTGTGTGTGATAAGGTAGTACTTTAGTAACATGCACCACATTCAATCTCACACTGCAACCCATCTTTCCAGGTCCCTCTCAGCCATCCCGCTCGGTCCCGTCACCTCACTGTTTCACATGACGCTGCCTTCGGAGTCCCGCATGGACCCACGTGCAGGCACAACTGCTTACTCCCACGTGCATCGGTTTCCTACGGCTCACGGGCAGCGATGGCTTCATTTATGAACTGAGGGGGTGTAGACACATCTGGCTGTGTGACCAGGGCCCCCTTGTAGGCAGTAGGGGCCCAGCTATACTAGATTTGAGAAGAGAGGACCCTGGGAAGACAAGGGAGGCCCCTTCTAGGATGGAAATGACAGGTCACCAGCTACTCCTTCCTCCAACTTAACAGGTGAAATTTCGTATTTTCATAAAGGCCATGACCTTGTTATTCTGTTCAAACATGCAAGTCATTTAAATCACCTGTCACAGTTGAAGTAGGATTTATGGGTTTTAAACATTAAGGTAATGTTAGCGTTTAATGAATAGAGATATTTGCTAATTTTTTTCCATTGGATGTGAAACACAATTTTACACAAGGAGAAATACTTGGTATAAATGTAAGAACGCTGACACGTGAGCTATGAGACACAGAACCTGTCTGAGCAGAGGCAGGTCCTGATGACCTGGACACAGTGTCCAAGCTGACGTGATGATTTTAGGATATATAATGTATATATTATAGAGCTCAAAGCTGATATAATGACTTTTTTATGTGTTGGGGATTTTCTGAAAATCCTTATAAAGAGACACTAGACTAAACTTATAGTAAACATGAAATGATTATTCAAGACTTGCTTCAACAAATTCTCCCCTAAAGCCACTAACCCTAAGGTGTTACATCATGGAACTCTCCCAATCCCACCAAGACCTGCACTGAAATTTCCACTTCGAACCAAACTCTATAAACTCAAAGTATCATGCTCTGCTGTCTTGTTTCCCAGATACCAAGACTCTGGCAACGTGGTGGTCCTAAGTAACTTAACTTTGCTTATCAACATGCTATTTTGGGTAGTATTTTCAGGGAATGAGCATTTAACTTTTATATTTCAGATATTCAGAGTGTATTAAAATTACAGGTAATACTGTGATACACATCTTTATATGTTCTTGCATATATATGTGTAAATGTACATATGTTGTAGCTAACGTTTACTATTTGTGGATTTCATTTTGCCAAGTCACCTACTCACTAAAATTTATGTGTAACCCCAAAACCAAACCTTGCAGGGCTTCTGTGCTCGTTTGCATATACACTCCACAAGCTGGAAACTGGAGTTGCCTTCCGCACACAGTCCCAGCTGAGGTCAGGAAGAGGGGTGCTCTGCCTTTTAGTTTCAGTGCTCACATGCAAACGAGTGTCCTTTCTGTGCTATGTTTAGGGACATGTTGTTCTCAATTTTGTGCAATTTCACTTTCTCAGTGACCCCAAGCCCAGCGGCAAAGTGCCCTCCAGGGCTCCTAAGTGCAAGGATGTGTTTCACGGAGAAAATACACGTTAGGGCAGCGTCACTCAGGCTTGAGCTGCAGTGCTGTTGGCCGTGCGTTCAATGCTAATCAGCCAACAATATACACATTAAATACAGTGTCTTTAAGCAGAAACACACATAAAGCGAGATCATGTAATTGATCATTTGATAATAACGTTGTGACCAAAGGCTCACAGGAACCTAACCCCACGTTTCCCCTAAGAGCCCGGGCCGGGTTCACTAACCCAGCGTCTGTGGCAGCTTCATAGGACATACTTACCAGCAACAGTGAGAGTCAGCTGTGTATACAGACATATATATTTCTCTCTATAATAAAATATTAGAAGTGGATTTGCTACATCAGAGGGTATGCACCTGAAGGTTTTTTAAATATAGCAAATTTATCCTCCAGAAAGATTATGACAATCCACACTCCTGAGAAGAAGCCTGTGAGCTTCTGTTTTGCATCACGCACTTCCCAATACTACCACCAACCTTTCCTGTCTTGCTCATACACTGTGTAGAAAGATCTATTCTGCTTAATATGAATTTTGGTCAGCTTTACAATAAAGCTAGGAAACCAAAAATGGCATATTAGAATAACATAATTCTAATGATAAAAAGGAATAACACCTAAGTAAGAACAGATTATTAACTTCTTCCTTCCTCTCTTACTTAATTCCTTATATGCAAAATGCACATTACATAGGAACATACGAATAACACAAGGAACCATTTTACTAGAGCATTAAAAAGATTATTTACCCTTTACATTTTATATCTAGAAGTTGTTTAGAATTCTTGCCATGTCTACTTAAATATGCCGATTATAAAGATATAGTTCATGCTACACAGTTAAAACCCAGCTTCAAAATAGTTAATCTAATCAAACCCAATTATTTTAAAAAGGAGTGTCTCTATTGCGTGTTAAAATATCTGTCAGCATTTTAACTGGTATATTTATAAAGGCTCCAATAGTTTACAAATTAATATTGACTAGTGGCTAATCTCTTTTGAAATGTTATCTTCATATTTCCAAAGGTTTAGTTATATAGTGGCTAGCATATTTTGTAGCAGATCTATGACATTATGTAGTAAGTCTGTAACAACTTCTTACAGAAGAGTCAATGGGATTCTGTAACAATAGCTCTTTCTTTTCCCATTGTGTTATCTACCTGAGAAGAAAAAAAATCTCCAAAAGTATCTTGTCATGCAAAAGTGAAATACTGTCTTTTTTGAGAGAAACATAATGGTTGATGATAATTTCATCTACGTCCGTTGTACAGGTGAAACAAAATATTTATGTAGGCACTAATTGGATCTATTCAAAGCCGTAGTTGGAAACAAATGTTCACAACAGGAAATATTTAATTCAGAGTTTCTACTTGCCTTTCATGCTCTGGAGGTAGAAGCAGGGAAGACAGATGGACTCACGTGACTGCAGACAGCTCAGCAGCTCTGCCAGATGAGGAACTCGTGCCTTCCATAGGCAAACAGCCCTGACCGTCCGGCAAACAGAATGTGTTCTGTGAAGTTCATTTTGATCAGTGTGTAGCGGGAGAGTTAGATGGGAGAACTTGTACAGAACAGAATAAAGCAAAATGGAATTTTGAATGG
This sequence comes from Hippopotamus amphibius kiboko, assembly GCF_030028045.1. NCBI lineage: Eukaryota > Metazoa > Chordata > Mammalia > Artiodactyla > Hippopotamidae > Hippopotamus > Hippopotamus amphibius. The sequence goes on along the minus strand of NC_080195.1, from coordinate 1,815,561 downwards.
CTGAGTATGCTAGATTTTGTAGGAAGCTATGCTGAAATGTCAATATGAAATATGAAGGATAAAATAAGAGGCGTGCAACTTGTTCAGTGAACTGCAAACTGTAACAGACAAATTATTACCTGAAAGAAATAATACAAAGGGTTTGATTTCTCTTTGAAATTGTACTACAGTTCCAAGGAAAAATCTTGTCTAGATTTTTCTAGACAAAGATTTCTGCTCTTTTCCTGCAGTTATTCTGCATTTTAGCTAATTGGCCACTGGATGTCACTACTTCGCACTAACCTGTAACTCACCTCAATTACAGAGGATATTTAAAGAATTCTTGGATTTGTCAACTCTCTGAAACATCACCTTCCAAAATGAAATGTTTAAAATTAATTCAAATTAAGATTATTTGGCTATCCCTAAGGTTACTTTAAAGAAAGGGTGGAAATAATAATTGAGATAATTTAAGCCTGAAAAACACACACACAAAAAAAACCCAAAAATAAATGAGGTTTAAAAAGGACTTGAGTTGTTGCTGTTATTTATTTCAACATCACCTTAGCATGTCCATGTGATAACAGATTTTTAGGTTTCTTTTTCTGTAGTCTAGTAAAATACCTGTGTGGCTTCGCTTTCAGAGTTGGTAGATTTTTTGCATCATGAGCGAGACAACAGTAGAGTTGCAAGGATTCTTGGAGATGTTCAAAACTCCTCTTTGTTCCTCATAAATGGCAGTGATGCAGTACAGAGAAGACAAACCATGGAAATAAGGTCACATAGCTAGTTAATGTCAGAACAGAGACTGGACCTCACAGGAGGCAGAGAACTAGACTCATACATGGTCATTGCCTCCTCCTATCTCATCACTATGTCATGTGGTCCACTAAGACATGAATAGACAGGTACTTCTTGTTGCCTTTCCCCAAGCTCAGCGGTTACCAGCTGCAAATGATCATCAAATAACCTGAGATGCTGTTTCACAACGCAGAGTTCTAGAGCACAGAAGGGATTCAGATTCAGATGCTGAGGAAGAGCCTGAGAGTCTGCATTTTAAATGAGCACCGCGATGTATTCTGATGCAGGTGTCTTAAAACAAGCACTCTGAAGCACTTTAGAACACAGGAGAGAAGAAATTCACTTGCACATGATGCCACCTTGGGCAAAACCAGGCCAGCGGGCACCTTCGTCAGTTTGTAACACCAGAATGCAAGCGAAAGTGAGGTTTGTGATACTGAGGACCTTGAATCTTCAGAAACATATGCATGTGAAAATAATTCCAAAATCACAGACTTTAGGAATGATTATTGAGGTAGATTTTGTATACAATAAAATTCACCATCTATAGTTCTAAATCTTGATGAGTTTTGACAAATACAAGCAGTCGGTCATGTGCTTCCTTGTGTTTACAGTCAGTCCTCTCCCGCATCCCCAGTCTTTGGCATCACTGATCTGATATCTGCTCCTGTGGTTTTGTCTCATCCAGAATGCCATGCAATTAAGTCGGATGATATACAGCCTTTGTGTCTGGCCTCTTTCACGGAGGATGATGGAGACTCACCCGTGCTCCTGCAGGTACCAGTAGTTCTTTCCTTACTGTGGAGTTTTGTTTCATTGCATGAATGTATAATGGTGTGTCCATTTGTCAGCTGATGGATGCTTGGGTTGTAAAAATGCTATAATAAACAAAACTGCCCTACATATTAAATGACAGGGCAGCACAGTGTTTACTAGACGTGGTGGAAATGGGTGTACTTCTGTTTCTAAGCATGAGGAAAGCAGGTAGCCTTTCATGAGTAAGCATGATGTTACCATCAGTTATCACAGATTCAGTTTATCAAGCTGAGGAAGGGAGGAAGTAACTTTTTATTCCTAATCTGAAGGACGTTTTGATCAGATGTGAATGTTGGATTTTGTCAAATGCTTATTTATATCTATTGAGAGAATACCAAGGTATTTTTTCTTCTTCAGATTGCTAATATGGTGAATTATATCAATCGATGGTCTAATGTTAAAGCAACCTTGCATTCCTGGATTAAACACCCTTTTGTCATGATACATTATTGTTGTGTATATTATTGAACTCAATTTGTTAAAATTTAGTTTCGAATTTTAGTTTCTCTATTTGAGAGAGACATTGACCTACAATTTTCTTTTTCATGTGTGATGCTTTTGTCTGACTTTGGTATCAGGACAATATGGCTCCAAGTAGGTAAGTATGTCCAACTCTTCAATTTTCTAGAAGAACGTGTGAATAATTTGTATTACTATTTCTTTGAACCTTTGGAATACTTCACCAGAGATGCTTTATGTCCTAAAGGTAACTTTGTCACTTTTGAGGTATATTGGTACAAATCCAATTTATGTAATAGCTACAGGACTATTTGGTTTATCTATTATTTCTTAAATGAACTTTAAAAGTTTGTATTTTTATGTTATTCATGTATTTGTCCATTCATCTAAGTTACTGAATTTATTAGCATAAATGTTCTCATATTTTCTTATTATTCTTTTAATATTTGTAGATATGTTCTCTAGCCTCATATTTTATGTCTCTTCTCTTTTTTTTCTTCCCGATAAGTCTGACCAGAATTTCATCAATTATTTTTTCTTCTCAAACAACCAGTTTTGGTTTCATTAATTTTTTCTGTAGTTTCCTACTACATTTTCTACTGTGGTGATTCTTTCCTCTTGTCTAATAAATTTAGGTACATTTGTTTGCTTTACTTCCCTGTCGTCTTAGGTAGACAATGGGGTCACTCGGCTGCGAATATTCTTCTTTTCTAACTTCGGCAGATAGCACTATAATTTTGACTCAATTGCTTTAGTGTCATCCCACACATTTCAATATACTGTATTTTTTAATTCATTCCATTTAGAATATTTTCATATTTCCTTTTGATTTCTTCTTTGAACCATGAATTATCCATTTAGTTTCCAAATATTTAGTTTCCAAATACCTGGGAGTTTTCCAGAGAGCTTCATGCTGTTGGTTTATAGCTCGAATTCATTGCGATCAAAGAACAGCATTTTATGACTTGAATCTGATGAGAAATCTGCTATAATTCTTGTATTTGTTCCTCTGAACAGATAATGTGCCTTTTGTCTGACTGCTTTTACGGTTTTTTTTCTTTATTGCTATTTTTTAATCAATTTGATTCTTATGCTTTCTTTGTGTTTCTTTTGAACTAATCCAATTTAGAAAATAACTGATCTTCATATTTTCAAGTATATTTTCTGCCCTCTCCTCTCTTCTCCTTGTTGGAGACTTCAATGACACCTGTATTAAGCACCTCAAATTGTCTCGCTTTTTACTGAGGCTCTTTTGAATTGTCATTCCCTTGTATTTCCACCCTCTGTATCATTTTAGATAATTTATATTGCCATGTCTTCAAATTCACTAACCTTTTATTCTGAAATACCTAATTTACCATTAATCTCAACCAATGTATTTTTCATCTGACACACTGTAGTTTTCATCAATATTGAGTTTCAAAATATCTACCTATTTTTTTTTTGAAATATAGAGTACAATTACAGTAACTGACTGTATTTGACTGGTAATTCTGATGTCTGTGCCAGGTTTGGTTAGGTTTAGATCAACTGATTTATCTTTTCATTACCAGACATTATTCCAAATGTTTTACTTTGATTAACTCATTTAATCCTCATAGAACCCTTTGAGATAAGTGTAATTATCATCCCCGTTTAAGATGAAGAAGCTGAAATGTAGAAAGGTTAAGTCACTTGCCCAGGATCACACAGTTAACATGCAGGGCTGGGAGCCGAAACCTAACCTGCGCTGCACTGCCACTTAGAAGTGAATATGACCGACACTAACCAGAATCCAAATAAATGCAATCTGTCAAATTTTTAAAGATTTCCTCAGGGGTTTTTTACAGGCTTTCAGTAGAAAGTACAGTTCACTTTTTGTGTTTTAATGATTAAAAAAAAATCTAAAGAATCTAAATACTCTGAAGCTCACAGGAAGTGGAGACAAACGACTTCATAGAAGAAGCTTTAGTATCACAAAACCGCACGTTGGTTTGTAAGGCAGACGCTACATAAACAAAGCTTAAAATCTTACTTGGAATGTGTTAAAGGTAATCCTAAAGCAGCAACCATGAAGTCACTGTGTACCATCCACCCTCCTTCCTTCTCAGGAATCTCCTAAAATACTTTATTGCATAGCATGAAGAACAAAATCCTAATTCTCTATGACGCACAGACCGATAAGGATACCAATCATTGATTCAACTTATAGTAAAGAGGAGTAGATATCAAGTGTGAGAGCTGAATTACCTTTTTAATGTAGTTTTTGAACTTACAGACGGTGGACGCCGTAGTTCAGACTAGAGCACGTTTAGATTAGAGTCCAAACAAGGCTCTGATAGCATGAGAGCTTTGAGTTCTGTGTGCGAGTCCTGCCCTTGGCACCTACAAGGTGGTGTGACGTGGAGCCAGTGACCTCACCTCTGGGATCTACGCTGTTTATCTGCGAATGGGAGTGTTGATAATATCATTCTCTACGCAGAGCTCATCATCTGGGACTCACGTTGGGCAAACATCTTGATGCCACACAGAGAGCAGCCAGTAGCTTATGGATTTTAAGCCAATAGGTTGTCCTTTAATTCACAGCCTTAAACAGACAAACAAAATCGCTTCCCTTGACTCTGAGCTGGAAAACGTCTCGTGTCCTTCAGCACTGCGGGAGGTCCCACTGGCCTTCACGTCATTTACTCTCAGTTGCTCTTCTTATTTTTCTCAATTAGAATTAATCTTGTCGCACACATGCTATTTTAGAACGCATCCACACTTCCGTGAAATGTTTGGAAATAAAGATTTTCACACTATTGATACATTCCTCTGTTTTTACTGTTATTATTCGAACGTTCCTCAGAGGCGTGTATATTTAGGAAACAATGTTTGAACACGTTTAGAATTCTGACTTCTATTGGTTTTCATAGAAAAAGAGCCAAATACGGAATTGCTGTGAAGCAACGTATTTAGCCTAAGAAACGCAAGCCACATTAGGGACTGCTGTGTCTCCACTGACATCCATCACCCCTCTGAGTCTGAGCGCTGGACATTCGCACAGCTGGACACCACATCTCATCGTCCACGGGGCAACTGGAAGTGGTCCTGTGACAAAATTCCTGCCAATGGAGCTGGAGCGGGATGGATATGATCACTGTTTCTGGGTTAGGTCATGGATAAGGGAATATATATGCATGTCTCGCCCCTTCCTTCTTCCTACTGGCTGGGAGCTGCTGAGAATCTTTAGGGCAGCTGCCTTGAACCAGAGAAGTAAATCTATAGCCTGAAAAGCTGTCATCAGGAATGTGCCTTGAGAGGAAAAGATTTTCTATTTTTTTAAGCAACTGGGTATTGAATTTTTTTTTATACCAGTTACGCTGTTATGCTAACATAGGCAATAACAGGAAAAACAAAAATAGAAAATTATTTAGAACGATTGCAGTTTCTAATCAAATTCAGAATCTCACGTGTAGTAATTTAATATCCAATCTATGGGTCTATCATTTATCTATCCCTTTTCTGAGGAAATAAACTTACTAGACAAAAACTAACGCATATAGAATCGAGAGAATGACCTAGAAAATGTGGGGCCTCTGGCTGAGTGCTGGGGACACGCCAGCCGCAGTGAGAATTGCACCTCAGCTTCCTACGAGCTTCTGATTTGTAACCCCGAGAACAATGGCCCCGCGGACACAGCTTCAGCCGAAATCCCAGCTCGTCCACCTGGGCACGTCACTAAACCACAGAGTCCCAGGTTTGTCACCTAAAGTTAATTGGACATTGTCACTTTAGAGCAGGGCTTCTCACGTGGGATTGAGAACAGAACCAGCTGGAAGGTTTGCTGGGCCCCATCTTAGAGATTCTGATTCAGTGGGTCCGGGCTGGGGCCTGAGAATTTGCATTTCTAACTCTTCCTTATTCTTGCTTTGATTTTAGGTTTTCTCCCCCTAGTTTCTTAAGGTGGTAGAGAGGGTTACTGACTTGAAATCTTGCTTATTTTTTAACATAGTTGTTTGCAGCTATAAACTTCCCTCTTAGCATGCCTGTATTTATAACCATCATGCCCCCTTGGCAGATTGACCCTTCTGTCCTTGTAAAGTTTCCATCCTTGTCTGTAGTATCAGTTTTTGTCTCAAAGTCCAGTCCATCGTGGCTGGTACCAGCTAGCCACTCTCAGTTCTTCCGAAGTTCTCATCTGTGGTGTTTTGAAACTAAAATGTGTCTCTTTTACACAGACTATAGTTGTCATTTTTTTAAATCCATTTGCTTATCTCTGTCTTTTGATGCAGGGTTTAGTCCATTTGCATTTAATGTAATTATTAATAAGGTAGAGTTTATATTTGCCATTTTCTATTTGTTTTCTATCTGTTATATATATCCTTGGGGTGCCTCTGTTTCTCTATTACTGCCTACTTGTGTGCTAAATGTTTTTCTTTTCTAGTATGACAATTTAATATTCTTGCTTTTCCTTTATTAATTTTTTTTAGTTATTTTTTAACTGGTCTCTTGACATTTTAATTTGTAACAATCCAGTCTGGGTTAATATCAAATAAATGTCAGTGGTTTACAAAAATTCTCTTATATAGCTCTGTTTCCTCTGCCTTCCTTTGTGATGTTACTGCCTTACAAATTACATCCTTGTCCATAATATTCACACCATTACAGTTTTACAATTATTGTTTCCTTCAGCTGTATTTTAAATCAGAAAAGATGAAAAAATATCTTTACCTATAGAGCTTCCTTTACAACTGCTCTTTGTCTCTTCATGTGGATTTGAGTTACTGTCTGGTGCCTTTCTACTTATGTCTAAAGGACTGTTTTCAGCATCTCCTGTAGGCGGATATGCTAGTGATGAATTTTGTGCGGGAACGTCTGTATCTTCCTGGATCCTGTATAACGAATGTCTTTATGTTTCCTTCATTTTTAAAGGGCTCTCCTGGGGGACACAGAATTCTTAGTTGACCAGTGTTTTTCTTTCAGTTCTTTGAAATGTCATCCCACTGCATTTCGGCCTCTACAGTTTCTGGAGAGAAATAAACTATTAATCTTTTGAATATCCTTTATACATGATGAGTTGTTTCCTGTTTGTTGCTTTTAATAGTTTTTTGTGTTTTCACAGTTTGATTATGATGCGTTAGGTGTGGATCTCTTTAAGTTTATTCACCTGGAGTTCCCTGTTCTTCTTATATGTAATATGAACATTTTTCTTCAAATTTGGGAAAGTTTTGGCCACTTTTTTCAAATATTTTCTCTGCCTTTTTCCCTCTCCTCTCTTTTTGGAGCTCCTGTTATGCCTAGCTTGGTACATTTATTCACAGGCCTCTGAGGTTCTATGCATTCCTTGTTTTACTCCCCAGGCTCTGTTTATTTGTTTTATTCTCCTTTTTTTCTGTTTTTCAAACTAGATAACATCAACTGAACTGTCTTTGAGTTCACTAAATTTTTTCTTCCACATGTTCAAATTTAGTGTTGAGATTTAAATCTTTTCATTTCAGATATTGCACTTTTAACTGTAGAATTTCTATTTGGATCTTTTATCCTAAAATTTCCATATCTTTATTGATACACTTTAGATGTGGTTTCCTTTAGTTATATAAAGATATTTAAAATAGCTAATTTAAAATTTTGCCTTGTAAAAGGCCAAGGTCTAAACTGTGGGCTTCTTTAGGACTCTTTCTGCAGATTATTTTTGTTTCTGCGTGTACAACTCATTTTCTTTGCATGTCTCATAATTTTGTTGTTGCTGTTGTTGAAAACTAGACATTTTAAATAATACAGTGTGGCCACTCAAGAAATTAGATTCACCTCTCTCCCCAGGTTTGGTGTTCTTTCTGTTAGTTTAGTGACTTTCTGCACTAATTCTGGGACATCTGTGTTCTGTGTTTTGTGTGCAGCCCCTGGAGACTCTGCTTGGGTAACTTGGTGGTCAGCTGGTGATTGGCCAGTTTTCCTCACACACCTAGGACCGTGCAGCCTCCCTGTCTGTACCACAGAGCCCTGTGTGCATGGTGGAGTGCCTTCAACACTCAGACACCTCACAGCTCTGCCTTCGTCCTCACTTTCTACCTGTGTGGAGCTCTGGGTTCAGCCAGAGATGAGGCAGCAGGACATCCCCAGGTCTCTCCTGAGCATCTGCACAGTCCTGAGCTTGCATGTGGGATTTTGCACAGACAAGGCCTTCTAGATTTTCAGGTCTCTGTCAGAACTTTTCAAAGTTCCTGTGGACAGCTCATTCCCTAGCTTTTCCTTTTAAGTTTTATGGTTAGCTTCTTGTTTGCTCCCAACTGTTACCTCAGTGCCAGGCAGCTGCAGTGTTGAACAGTTGCTGCTAATTGTTTTGAACAGTGCCCTTGAAGAAAAGGCTGTTCCACCGGGTGAACGCTACGTCAGGTCAAATAATTGACAGGCCTTGAAAGTAGACTCTCCATGGAGCTATCAGGTCAAATAATAGTCATGCTCTGAGAATGGGACTTCGAAAGGCATGCAAATCTGTTTTTTTCTCTTCTAGAGGCTGTCTGATTCCTAGTTTTCACAATATAATTAGAGAAAACTTGTTTTTAAGGATAGCATGTTGCTGGAGGACCACATGGAAATAAAGCACAGTAAAATACTGCAAAACTCAGTTTTTTTTACAGAGATTAAGCCAACCTTCTTGGAGAAAAGAAAAAATGTTCCTCAGATTATCATAAGCCTTTGGTTAATTTCCAGATGCCTGAAAAATGTTGATTTTGTCAAGCTTCGCCAGTGTCCTCAAGTCTTCTGTGAAGGAGATAATCTTTATAGGTCCTTACTCCACCATTCCTGATGACATAATTTAACAAGTGAAAGTTGTATACCTGTGTTCACAAGTTCGCTTCTGAGACCAGCAGTTTCAGATATAAACACTGTATCATTTCGTATGGGTACATAAATTTGAACACAAGTTCAAATGAGGAATGGAAAAAGAAGAGATTTTCTCCTGAAAATAAGTAATAATTAGACATCTTCCTTCATGAAACTCACTATTATTTCTGGAACTGTCTACAATTTTAGCAGCATAGTTATCCAGGTTAAACTTCTGGGACTTAGTTGAAATGTGTCTCAACTACTAGTTGTATCCAACATAGAAATGATTCAAGACTGTATTCCACTCAAGCGTTAGTTTAAACTTCTACCAAGGAAGCCATGAATAAATGTCGATCACATGTTCTGGTTGAGCAATTGCATTTTAAACCTAGAATGATTCTGATGACACCATCTTGTATTTAACCTGAACATCTTATTTTTCCCATGAACTCCCTCCTCATGTTGTTAAATATACTTTTCTGAATGTATTTATTTTATAAAGAGGAACAACTTGATTTCATTTCCAATTTCACAGTCACATTACTGCTTCAAGTTATTTCACATCAATGGCAATATTTGGACAATAGAGGCATCACTTTAAGATGCTTGAACTTTATTCTATGTTCCTGAATTTTGTTAGTTCCCCAATTACATCAACCTTACTTCCTAAATTCCTCTGCATATACATTCTGAAATAATTTTTTTATGACGTGCTGACACAGCCTGGGATTTTATATTGTATTCAATCTAAGTAGTTCACAGTCCCTGGAACCACTTTTAGCTGTATTGCACTCACTGTCCTTCTTATCAGCAAGCTGCAGACTTGGTCCCGGTGCTCCTGGTGAAAATTGTATTCTCTAGTTAGGAAATATTCTATCTCCTTTGGAAATTTAGAGGATACCTGTGAGGTTTCGGACTTAAAAAAACAACTCTACAATGTCTTAGCTGTTTCAGTTCCCAACTGGATGTCATGAAATTTTAATTACAGCCGAAAACTATATGTTTTTTTCTTTATGCTACTCCACTGAAAACTGACAATTGAACACAATTCTTTACTATTGTCATTTTACAATTTATTTCATATTTCTGTATCACAAGATTACATATATAAAATAATCTGACTATTTTTGCCTTAGGACATTTCTATGGGATTTTTAGAAAGACAAATACATTTAATTGTTAAGCCTTTCTTGTAAGAAATTCCCTGCCTGCAGACTGTGTGGTATGTAGTGCCAACCATACTGGTTGAAAGTAGGTTACAGAGTGTCTTAATGCAGACAGTAATTTATTATGCCCTATTTTCTTCTTTAATTTTCACTTTTTCTCTTTCCCTTTATGTAGGTCCTTTCAATCAGGTTTTAAACAGATTCAATTCTCTCTCACTCTTGAAAGAAAAGAGTGGGGAAAAATAGAGAGAACTCTTTTCTATACTACATTTTGTTCCACACGCCCACTCCAAAAGCTGTCTTTACTTTCATCTCAGTAGCCACACTTCTTAAAAATCATCAACTTTCAGTGCCTTTGTGCATGCATTTTCCATGGCTATATGCAAACTGCAGTCCTGCTCTATCCCCACCATTTCACTGAAACTGCTTTCACCAGGGTCATCACTGATCTCCCCCAGTCACTCCAACTTTCTAAAAGCAATTTCCTCCCTTGACTTCTGGGACAACCAGCTTCCTGGCCTCCTCTAGCTTCTCCAATCAGCTACCTCACCTGCTTTCTGAGATCCCCTTCTGTTGCTCATGTATCAGGTCCATGTTCGTCAGAGCCTTGCCTCATATGCTCTTTATAGCCGCCTCACCCTGCATGAAAACTTGATGCCTTCTATTGCTATTTACATGCAGACAGACACAAGACTGAAATGCACATACAGATCTCTCTCCTGAGTCCACGTGCCATTCCCACTGGGTATCACATAGGCTTGCATATCACATGTTCAAAGGGTAATTTCCTTTCCAAACCTGGTACATTCCCTCTGCCTTGTTAGAAATTTAAATAACTACCACCTACATACCCACAATACATAGTAATAATATCTTGGGCTCACTGTTACCTATAGAAGAAATCACAAGTGCCTTGTCTTCGTCTATCGATTAGGATTACGGTGAGTTGTAAGAGACGGATGCCATATAATGACGCTGGACCTCCTGCCCCGGATGAATGCAGCATCACACAGCCTTTCGTGTTTGGCCTCCTGTGTCTATGACCTTTATCATCAAGGGGACTTCGTGGTCTGAGATGTGTGCTCCAGCTACGGTCATCAAATCCAATCCCAGCAGCCAGAAAACAAAGTGCAGAGGAACTGTCCTCTCCTGTCAAGGACACATCCCAGGAGGCACTGATCCCAGCTGTGTATGTCCTGTTGACCAGAAATTGTTTCCATGGACCGAATACTCAGAAGGAAGGCTTAAAGTGCAGCCTTTATTATGAAACCCATGCATCCAGCAGACTTTTGGAAGTCCTTTCACTCCAGAAGGAGAGGAGGGTGGTAGTGGTGGGCGGCTGGCAACCTCGGGTGCTGACCCCACACCTTGGCCACTTCACTGTGTGAGTGGTCCTGCCCGCGAGAGGAGCACCTGTCTCCACAAAACCACGCGGTCGTTGCGTACAGTTCAGCTGGGGTCTTAGCGCTGAGTTCACATGAGCTCCTCATGTCTGGGCTGGGGCGACTTATGGTCTAAAAATCTAAATCTTAAGTACAATTTTGTTCAGCCCCAATAGCAGTGTCTGAGTATGATAACTACAAGAGCCATTCTCTTTTTGGAAGATGAAACTAGGAAACATAACAGTGGTCACGTGCCAAAGGAAGGATCAAGAGTGTTAATCCCATCTCCCAAGTAGGCCCCTGGCTTCCATAAGGCCATTTTATTAAATGAAATTCTTCTAAGTAATTCTCTAGAATAAATCAGAGAGGTTTAATTTTTTTTTTCTCATGGGTTACGCTTTTGGCTAGAATCAATTTTCTGGGTTTTGCTAGGATCCTTCATTACTTTTTCCTTATATCACTTTTTCATTTAAAACCAGACAAGCAGCCAGATGGTGGGATTTATTCAGATCAAGCCAGGAAAAGACATGAAGGAAACGCAAACGTACATTCCTAAGTAAAAGAAGACAATCTGTGAAGATTACCGACTGTGTGATTCCCACTCTATGATACTTTGGCAGAGGCACAACTGTAGAGACAGGGAAAGAGCGGTGGTGGCCAGAGGTTCGGGGGTGGGAGTTGGCTGGGTGGAGCGCAGAGGATTCTCAGGGCAGCGACTCCACCCATGCGATGCTGTAACGGGGGGTAAGTGTCATTATACCTCTGTCCAAACCCACAGAACGTACAACACCAAGAGTGAGCCCCAATATAAACTGTGGACTTCGGGTGATTATGACAGTTCAACATAGGTTCATCAATGAGAAGAAATGTACCACTTTCATTTTAAAAAATTATCCAATTTGTGTTTAATTTTCGGCAGGTTCTTTTGCTATGTGTCACGTTCAATATTTTCCTCTTCAACATCTAACCTGCCAACAATCTTAAGAATATTTTTAATAGCAGACATTATTATTTTTAATCTTTTGAATTGTGATTTAAATGTGTTTTCTTTTCCGTGACTCTATCTCATTCTAAAATATGTGAGACACAATTATAGTGACTATTTTAATATTCCTTTTTGCTAAATCACATCTGTATGAATTCTAGGTTGGTTTCGATTGCTTTTTCTCCCCCTCCTCTTTAAGGATTACATCTTCCACTCCTTTGCATGCCTCGTAATCTTTTATCGCATGTCAATTATCGTGAATTTCACTTTGTTGTTGGCTGTGTATTTTGGTATTCCTGTAAATATTCCTGGGCCCTGTTAGAGAACGCATTTAAATTACTTGCAGTGAGTTTGATCCATGCTGTTATTGCTTCTAGTATTTCTTTAGGCATTCCTGGAGCAGAATGTGGTCTAGGGGTAATTACTCCCGACCACTGAGCCAAGGCTGGTCCGTGCATCCTACTTAATGCCCCACGAATTAAGTGGTCCTCCAATGTGGTCGGGGGAGCCAGCACTGCCCTCAGCCCTGTGTTGGTGCCGAATGAATACTGTTCCCACTCAGTCCTTTCAGTACTTTCCCCACCTGCACTTGCAGGTGCTTTACACCCTTCAGCTGCATCTTCCGAGGACCATCGGCAGAGCTGCATGTTTCTTTCTCCCTGTACCTCTCGCCCCTCCTTTGCTCTGTTCTGTGAATTTAAGCTGCCTCGTTCTCCTTGACTCTAAGCCCTGCCCGGTTCCTCCCTCCCTGTGCTACAGTCTGGAGATGGCTCCCGCACGACGGCTCCTGGGGCAACCACACAGCCCGCCTGATTTGTTTCCCATCCCTCAAGGATCACTGACCTATACTGCCTGGCATCCAGTGTCTTGAAAGCTCATGTTTCATATTCTTTTGCATTCTGCACATATATTTTGTGGCATTGGCTGGCCTGATTTTAACTTGGGGACTGCCATTAGCTTCCTGATCACCTATCATTGATTTTTTTTTATTTTTGGTGGAACAAATTTAATAATACCACACTGCTGGCCCATCTCTTTAGCACTAGGGACACCACGTTTTACTACCCCCCCCCAACTCCTCATGGCTCAGGTCCCCTGTCAGCAACAGCAGAAGTCAGGCTGTGATTCAGGCCCAGTAATAACCTGAAGCAAACCCACGGGAAGTTCTGGAATTATAACGGCCTTTCATAATTGCCTACGGCTGCAGGCTAGCCAAGCCTCTCTACTTCCGTGTTGATCAACAGCAGACGTGAAATGCTCTGGAAAGCGCGTGGTCCTGGGAAAGGTGGACCTCAGCAGCTGAGGGAACAGCTGCAGGGGCAGAAAGTAAAACAGTCTGCTGGTACCGCCAGCCAGCTCGGGCATCAAGTCGTTACAGACTAGGAATCCAGGTGTGATACCACAGATTGTACCCCGTTCATGTCCCTTAAAGAATGGCTTTAACATTTAGACACGTGTAGCTTCCAGAAGGAGCTGAGGAAGGAGAAAGGCACATTTGTGAGTCAGTTTCAAAGCTTTGAAGATCAATTACATAGCAGAAGGGTTACAGTTTTCTATTAATGCATGAGTATATTTCAAGTTTCAGGTCTAGAAGATATGTCTAAACCAAAGGGTGTGTCCATCAGTGATAAACACAGCCTCAGCCACTTGACAAAATCCATAATGTTAAAAGTTGACATCCAGTAGGAACTGGACTTCAGTACATTTAAGGTCCCTTGCGACCCTAACATCTCCTTCTCTGGTTTGATTTTCTCCCCTCTCCTGTGCTGTGTCCCTTCTGGGATCTTGTAATCTTTACATAGTGATGTATAAAGATTTACGTAAGTAAACACAAATGCATTCACCTGTTACTGCCCTCAACTGCATCGAGGCAGGCTTCCAGGTCTTTGATTATTCCTTGTGCAACATCAAATATCTCTGGCTTCTGTTTCTTACCCAATCGCTAACCCTCTCACTGCGAACATGCCCGGAGGCAGTGTCAAATCCCCCTGCAATTAAATCTCTCTGTGTGTGAATTCTTTTGCTTCCACCTGCTTTGTTTTGACATGTGTATTTTCCTTTGGGACCCACTTTCAAGAAAAAGTAGAAAATCCTAAGTTAAAAAATATCGCCTCAACCCATTCTACAATGCTGCCTGGTTTTCACTTTCTATCCAATGGCAAATGTAGAATGATCCCTGTCATTGTCATGGGCTCTGGTATTCTTGAAAGAAAGCACTGACATAGGTACATATCTGAAAAAACACAAAAGACGCTTCCATTTGTAAGACCTGGGTCACCCGAATGAAGTAACTGGAGACGCTCTACAAAACAGCAGACGTGTCCAAGAAAAGGTTAGAATTCACAGTACCCGTAAGAATATGTTAATACCACAAGGATTCTTGATAATTTACATCCAAAACTTTGAGCAAAAGAAATATTATTTTGAATGTTTTTATATAAACTAAAAGTGATGCAGAATTGTAACTTTATTTCATAAAACACATTTGTTTCTGGATCTATGAGGAAAAAAATAAAGCAGAAATTCTTATTCTAAAATAAGGAAAGTCCTCTAACGCGGAGTCTGCCATTGAATCTAGCACTCTGGAATGACAGCCAACTTGAGACAAGCTGTAAGGTTTTGTATGAAAAATTGCAAATTCTGTCCCCCCAAAAGTAGTAAATAAACATTTCCCAGGGTTTACAAACTTAACTTGGTATTTAAAATGCAGTCTGCCACAGGGAGATCAACTCAATGATGGGTGATGACTCAGAGGGCTGGGGTGGGAGGGAGGGGATGTGGGGATATATGTATAAATACAGCCGATTCACTTTGGCGTACAGCAGAAACTGGCACAACAGTGTAAAGCTATTATACTCCAATAAAGAGCTTAACAAAAAAAAAAAAAAAAAAGAAAAGAAAAGAAAAAGAAAAAAGAAAAAAAATGTAGCTTGAAGGCTTTTTGAACATGGGGTTCTACACACCTGCCCCCACTGATTTTCCACTATGAATGTTTCACATTTTAAAATTGTATTCGTTAGGGGACAAGCTGCTACTTTCTAGTAAAAATGATATACAAATGGTGGCATCTTCAGAATTGCATGCTTTTACCACCGAGAAATGTCCTGAAGAACTTAAATGCAGATGAACTGCATATCTGAGGATTTTTTTCCCATCACTGGGAAATCCATAAAAAAGAGATTTTCTTTTTTTGGTAATGAGTCAAATCTTCTATGAATGCTTTAATCGTAAGTATTTCAATATTTCATGATGATTTTAAGCATTTATTATATTATTTTGAGGAATATTTGCATCTTTCAAGTTGACAACCTGGTTAAGTGCATCTCCTAACGATTTAAGCCCTTAAAATACCACGTATTTATCAAATGCATTCTATCTGATCTGCGTGAATCCAGCCACAAGACATGGCAGATTAAAAACATTTCTAAAGAGCTAGAGACACAAGAAATCTAGCTATTTTCTTGCTCTAATGTTTTTGTTTCCCTGATGGTGAAACTGAGACTTGGATATATTATGAAATTTAAAAATTCACGAACATTATGGGATTAAGGTCATTTCTTGAAGGACAGGGAGACTTTGCACAGACGACGCTTAACGGCCCTAAGGAAGGGCACCGCGCGGCACCCTGGGCTGTGTCAGCATTCACACTCGGACACCTGGAGCACCGTCACGCGTCCCTTTCACGCTGGGGGCCTGTGGGGACCAGGCACCAGCTGGAGCGCTGGCCAAGCTCCTGCGCAGGCCCCCCAGCCCACCGGCCCCGCCGGTGGCTAGTTCTGCAGCTCCTAAATGAGTAAGCGGAATCGATGTGTTTTTGAATATGTCCCCCTTTGCACGTTGGGTCTTCACCTGGTGGCTTAAAAGCTATTATAGATAGAAAATCAAGTAGAAGCCACTGACACGTGTCCCCACACCCCACGGTGTGGCCAAGACTGTAAATCAGCAGCAACGTTCTCTCCCTCGGACGCTCTTACAGACGCCTGTCACGTTGCCCCTTAAATGCCCGATCCGTACCCCGCAAAACACACGTGGGGCTTGGAGCACGGCAGCAGACGTCTGCGCTTCGCCAGGGAGCAGCTGCACACCTGCCGCCGTCTTTGGTTAGAGCGGGTGAACGCAGGGCACGCGGCTGCCGTCCGAGGACGGGAGCAGGACACGTCCACATCCACGTGAATAAAACAACGCCACGCACTTCGAGTCCTGCTCCGAGGCTGGCTCTCTGCCGCAGTGCGGCCTGGAGGGCCCTGAACGTCCTGGTCTTCCTGCCAAACACCACGTGAAGGCCCTGGACGCGGGCGCCACGCTGACAGGCCCCAGGAACACGCCGGAGGCCGCGGCACACGAGGTGCCCCACGGGCCGGGACGCGGGCCCTGCGCACGCTTCCGGGGCCGCCACGTGGGCGTCCATCACTTCATCCACAGGAAGGGAGAGGGGACGGCATCGTGGCCTCCCGCCGCACGCAAGGTCCCGCGATGCCGGCGGCGGTCACTTCCAGGCGCCAGCTTAGGTGGCTTACGGTGCCAGCTGCTTAGTGGTGCCAGCTGCTTGGTGAAACCACCGTCTCCGTCTCCTGTGGATGCCTGACGGGTACCATCGGCAGACGCTGAGTAAAGCGGACCCGCTTCTGCAAGGTGCCTGGCCTCAGCCAGTCAGCTGACCGTCTCAGGAGCAAGATCTTTCGGGGTTTCCCAGATGTTCCCAGATGTTGCCTCAGCTGAAAACAACCGCCTCTCCCGACACTGTGTGCCTCCCTGGCAGCTATGTCTCCCGAAAGGTCAGCGGGGACCCAGAAAGAGCAGGCTGGCCCACTTTGAAGGGTCATCTACCCCCGGCTCCCTTGGAGACTGTCGGCCTGGGTTGCAGCCCAACCCCTCCCTCTGCCCGGCCCTGCTCCAGCTCTCCCTCCCGCGTGACCTCACACAAAAGCACAAGCTTTTCGCACATCCATGTGAGAGGCTGATTCCTGGGGCTTCAACCTCTGATATATGAAACACATGTGGTTTTTTTTTTCAGAATAAAGATGCTAGGCATCAAAACAAAATAGGAAAGTTCTAGCAGAACGAGAGAAAGTAGTTAAATACACCTTAACGAATACTTATTTCACAACGTAGCCTATTTCAATCCAATCTTGCTTCCACTAGGTCAGGCAACATTTTCACCAGAATGGATTCTTTAGTTAATATCAATATTTCCAGTGATAATATATTACACGTCCTTGTTGTCACATCCTCCTTCATATGAAAGCTATTAATCTGAGCTCCGAATTACTTTTTTAAGAGACCAGGTAATTTTTACTACAATATAAATATATGCTGTCATGCTATGAAAAACTCATTACCAAATTATTTGTCCAAATCTCTACAGTAACAAGTTCTCCACTTTTCAGTTCTGGTAAATGGTAAAATGTGACACCCGAAGCTGTCTAATATACAGGTTATATCCACAAAGAAATCGAAATGTATGAGCACAATTTGAGCCTCTTTCTGAAGAGAAGCTATAAAAAGGCTGTTTTCTCAATAAAGCCAGGATTCCCACTGTGCTGAGTTAAAAGGTACTGTTACTAATGGTCAGATGTGCATGGCCGTAGTCCCGGGGCACTGGAATAGCATTAGCCATTTAAATGGCCATGTACTGAAGGAGAGGGTTTATAGAGCTTTTCACCTGTGTGTTTCTTTCCAATACCGTATCTCATTTACAGCACCACACATCCACACCTTCTGTTAAGATTAGAAGTTTAGCAGGGACTCCACTGACGGTAGGATAAGTAAAATAGTGGTGGGACTAGAAGACCTTCAGGCCTGATGAGTCTCCTTTGTAACCCCAGAGCTACCATCTTGCAACATTTTGACAGAAAGGAATTACTTCCTTTATTTTGCCCGAGGGCTAAATTTCCAACAAAACAAGTAAACATAAAAATTACAGAATACATATTGAGTTAAATGTGTAAATGGATGGGAAACATCCCTGCTAAACCAAGATTAATTGTGTACTTATATGCTAAAATGAAGAATAAGGAGAAGTGTTTTCTTTCCATCTAAACTGATGCTTTAAATTACAATAAATATGCCCAAACATTATGTTGTTTTTAAAATTATGAATAATTCAGTTTGACTCACAATGATTAAAGATTTGAAATAAAAAAAAAAGAGAGAGAGAGAAGCTATATTTACTGATAAGTAGATTTTATTGCAGCAAATGTTACTGTCTGAAATAAAACTGTACACCACACACGGGTTTTCTAATTCATGAGTTTATGAAAAATTCTAACTTCCGATTGAAAATCGAGGTTCGTTTAACGGTTTGGCACCCGTGTGTTTTGACTGCCGGTATCTCTGCGGAGATGGAGCAGGAACCGCAGTCTTCATGAAGAGACGCGTGGAAGAGGCAGGCACGTGCTGGCTCTGCTTGCTTCAGGAGACACGGATGTCCCAGACCAACGGCCAGGAGGGCGCACCTGTGTAACTCTGAGCGTCACCTACCTTCCCGTGGGGACAAACCTCACACACCTGGGTAACGCGATCCGCTAATAACCTAGGCCTTTGGATCCAGAAGGAAGACCCTGGGCCCAGATGAGGTCTTCTAGGAACTGAGCAGTGGCAGAGAGGAGTTCTGAGGAATGGTCCCTGGGATGTGCCACCATCCAAAGGGGGGAAAAATTAACTCCATGAACACCCACTGAAGAGGAACAGGAAGTGCAGAAAGAAGAACACCAGGTGCGTATATTTTCCTGAAAGCCAAGTTTACGAGGGCGGGGGGTTCGGAAGTGGACAAATGCTGATGTGACATTGATGTAAGATCCAGTAGGAGGAAGAGCAACTGCCCATTTGCAATTTGGAGACGTGATGTATAGAAATCGTTCACATCGTTGGCTATAAATGTTTGTTTCAGTGGGGATGAATGTGTGACTGGAAAAGCATTGAGAGAAAATGAGCAGTGAAGGCATGGAGACTGAGAAGGATAACTCCTGAAGATGCTGGCAGAATTAGGATTTTGGAGACAGACTTACCGGTTCTGGAAGGGAATGCCTTCGCGACAGAGAGGAGGACTAAAGGTGAGAAAAATGGGCAATTTCTGGAACACTCTGGAGCAGATGAATGAGCGTAGGGTCCCGTGATAAAAGTTAACTGAGAGAGAGGAACAGACAGTTCATTGTGAGAAGGGGGATGACAAGGCAGGTACACCGGTCGATTTGATGATGAGAACGTCAAGTTTCCTTTTCTGAGTAACTCAGAAGCAAAGTCAGCCGCTGGATGTGAAGAGGAGAAAACAGTTAAATATCTTCATTTTAAAACGTATGCACTGAGATGAGGATCAGGGTGTATAATGAGACTGCCAGGCAATAGATGCGGTATATGGTCTGTATGCACTCGGCGTATATGCTCAATGCATGTGCTCAGAAACACTTGAGTTTTTCTTCAGCCAAGTTTAGCTTCTGCTCGGGTGTAGCCACAGAATAGATGAAGAACTGGATGAAGGAGGATCTCCTTACATAAATAAATTAAAAATTGCTTGCATTCTTATATACGTATATAACACATTATTTTCTATAAAAAAGTTCATTCTATGCATTCTATTTGTAATTGCTTTGTAGTCACTTAGTAAATATCTTGAAGATATTTCTGTATAATGTGAAGAAATCTAGAATTACAACTTATTTTATAGAGTTGTACTGTACTCTACTACGTGTATGTTACAAAGTCTTACTATTGGTACTTATTTCTAACTTTTGCCATTATTAAAATAATAAACTCTCTGTGAATACTTTGTGCATACATTAGATTTTTTTCACATTACATTTCAGGAAATGGAGTTATTGGGTCAAAAATGTTTGAATACTTTTGTTTGTAAATAACCGTTCTCTACTTCCACTTTCAGGAAGATGGAGTAGATGTGCTTTTTTCTATTTCTCCTACAAAGTACAACTAAAAACCCTGGACACTATATATAAAACAAACATAAGAAGACTCTGCAAGGTGAAGAGAAGGCAGACCGTCTAAGAATCTCAGGACATGGTAGTGAGTTCTCGGTTTTCTTTTTGCCTCTTGTATCCCAGACTCGGAGCTGAAGAAGCTGGCAGCCCAGAGGTGCTGACAGGTGCAGAGGAAAATGCCCGACGAAAGCCTGGCCTCTCTAGCTAACGGAAAAGGACAACGGCATCCTAGGAAAATATAAAACATCAGACAACAATGGCCCTACTGCAGCCAGACACCACAGGAAAAAACATATGTGCTGCACACAGCCATGCCCGCAAAGACCGCATAGAGCACCCAGACTTCCACACTTGTGAAGCTGCACTGAGGATCCCCAACTCTCCCCTCGCAGAGCCGTGTCACAGAATGCCACGGGTGCTGGAAATTTCATTCCTGCCAACTGGAAATGCACCCCCATCCCCGTGGAGGCAGAGGAGAATAGACGGGTACCTGGACTACCAGCCCACCTGGCAACAGCAAGAAGCTACTCCCCCTCCGCTGAAGTGGCCCAGGGGAGACTCAGGACTGTCATCATTCTCCAGCAGAAACAAGACACCCCCACGCAGTGTCAGTAGAAACCGCGTGGCAGCTGCAATCCCCCCAGACCCAGCAGTACACACTTCCTGGGTGTCAGTGGAAGCGGAGTGAGGAATCTGATCTTCCATCCCTACTGGGCAGTAATGAGGTCTTGTCCCCCATTCCCGACCAGAACCCTGTCAGAGGAAGCCAGCTGAAAGAGCTTAAATAAGGTCCAGAGCTTCCTCACACAATTTTTAAATGTTCAAGATTCAATTAAAAATCTTTAGACAAAGAACCAAGAAGATCTCAAACTGAATTTTACAAAAAAACAATTAATTGATGGCTATACCATGAAGAGAGGCACGGTGGAATTATCTAACAAAGATTTTAAAGCCCTCATGAGCAATGCTTCAATTGGCTGTTATGAAAACAAATGAAAAATAGAAAAGTTCAGCAAAGAAATAGGTCTCAGTAAAGATATATAAAGAAGCACCAAATGGAAAATTTAGGAGTGAAAAACAGAGTAACAAAAGAAAAAGCGCAGTGGATGAGCTCAAGATCAGAACTGAAGGGACAGAGGAAAGAACCGGTGAACTGGAACACAGAGCAAGAGAACCCAATCTGAACAACAGGGAGAAAACAGACTGAAATAACGATAGAATAGAGCCTCAGTGTGGGACTGCAAAAAGACTCACTATGCATGTCATTGACGTCCCCAAAGAGAAGATACAGAGGATGGGCCTATAAAAGTACTTGAAATAATAATAGCTAAAAACTTCCCAAATTTGGCAAGACACATAAACCTATGTTCAAGAGGTGAGTAAACCCCAGACAGGGTGAACCCAAAGAAATCCACACCACATCATAATTAAATTCCTGAAAACTAAAGAAAAATTTAAAAATCTTGAAAACAACCAGAGACATATCACACGTATCCTATAGGTGGAAAACAATTCAAATGACAATGGATTTCTCATCAGAATCTAAATAATCCATGAGTCAAAGAGGAAGTCTCAAGGTAAATTTAAAAATACTCACAACTCCTGTCTTCTTAGTCTTGGAATTTCTAGCCAGTGCAACAAGGCAAGGCAAGGAAGTAAAACGCATTGATATCAGAAACAAAGCAGTACAATTGTCACTATTTGTAAATATGTCTACATAGGAAACTCCAGTAAAAATACGGACAGAAAATTCTATCTCAATCTAAAAATATTTAAAATAATCAAATTTTATGGTAGTACCATTGTGGTCTCCTTTTCAACAAAGATGCCTTTCATTGGAAATTGAACATAGCTCTTTACCCACATACAGTATAGCTTTTAAAAAATATATTGCTTAAACTCTCTGTCTTAATATCCACAAACAAAAAGTGGAAATAATAATAGCACCTCTTCACGTGCTCGTTGAGAAGAATAAATGAGAAAAGGCTTACAAAATACTTCAGATTGTGCCTCACAAAGACTTCAATAAATGTCTGTTGTTGTTATTGATCGAAACATAATAAGCAAAACAAGATATCTTTTGCTTAAAAACCTTTTATGTAAATAAAAACAAATACTCAGCACCTTAAAAATCACTTGTCTTTCACGTCCTCTCTGAAAAAAATATCAGAGTGTTTCCTCAGCCTCGTTCAGCTCCGCAGGGACAGTGTCAAGGTCATCTGTCACATACCCTGTGCTTGCCCTCTGTCTGAAGATGCCCCCCCGGGGACACCCGTGTCGGAGGACACTTGAGCGCTCCCTCACGAGGTCCACCTGATTTGAACGCCTGTGGCTGATTGCCTGTGACTGCTCTCTGCTTGCCTATTGATTGCCAATCCATGTGCAGCTTGACTGCCACTGACTGCCTGCTGATGTTACCTGATTCACTGCTACCTGATTCCACTGATTGCACCTTCCGTCGCCCTTTTCACTGCCTGGGAATCATTGCTCTGCGCTTAGCTGCAGCTCAGCCGAGGTCCTCACCCTAATCCAGCTGTTCATCACCATGCATCATCTTTACTGTTCTCCGCGGCATACAGGCCCACCAACTAGTCACGGTTCTCCTGCAGAAGCCTGTCATTTCCTGCAATCATCTCACTTCTCCCCAGACGCCTATGCTGCAGGCTGATGCGTCTCCAGCCATTACCGCCGCTACGTCATGGTGTGTTTGCTGAGAATCTCTTGTCCATCATTCAGCCTTCTGGATTCTGTGAGACGTCTGTGCTCCAAGTGCTGCTATGCTTTATGTCCACATTTTGAATAATCTGTATGAAAATAAATATGAAAATGAAATATTTAAATATTTCCAAATAATCTTTCTGAATTTATCATTTTCTCTTTCATATGTTTATTCTTATCTCCTTCCCCATCCCTAATGAACATAGCAGTAATATCCACTTCCGTATCTACAGAATCATGTTTCCAATTAAATTTTCTGTGGTTAAAGAGTTTTTCTTTTCTCCTCGCTATTCAGTGAATTATAAATGTAAGGACTTCTAATACATTACCTTTATATATTTCTCTTCTAATTCCTTTGCATTTTTCTTTTTTCTCTTTTTTGGGGGGAGGTAGATTTTATAACTTAAAATTAGCTACTCATTTAAAGAACTTTTATTTCATTTTAACACTATGATCCTTAAGCCCTGGCATCATTAAATTAATTACTTTCCAAATAATTCTTTCCTATTCTCCACTGTCTTATATTGTTAAATTTGATTGAAATACTAAATTCCTATTTTAAAATCATTTTATGGGTCTCAGTTTTCTGCTAGTAGTATTTTCAGAATTTGGTAAATAATCATAATTAAAGTGTCTCTGATGCTTTTGTAAATTAAATTTGTAAAATTAAATACATGATAGTTTGGGAAATGAATGAGTTAGTTGATGTGACTATTTATAGACATTCTTTCCTGCATTTTTAGTCTATTTAATAACACTAAGTGAGATCATCTATATCAGATTGACAAATATGTCCATTACGTATATAATTTTGAGAAGCAAGTGAGAACCTGCACATAATTGACAGCTCAAAAACTTGGGTGTTATCAACCCACCCATATATTTTATATTAGAAAGACAGAAACCCTGAGTATTTTATATGTAAGAAGTAAACCAAAAAAAAAAGTTCAAATACAATACGGTTTCTAAACAAAGTCAAGTGTAGGAGAGTGAGTCTGGAATTGAGTCTTGGTTTATAATATATAAATGAAGACTACGAGATAGACACCCAAGCAGACGTTGGTGCTTATGGGACAAAGAAAAACATACTTTGTTTTTACATATGACTTTATAGTTTTTAACTACTTATAATTTGTTCACTCATCCACTGTTAATGATCTCAAATAAACATCTCAGTTCTTGGCTGTCATACTCCACTTATTCACCAATTTCCCTTGATTCTTTTTCAATTGTGGGAAAATATGCATAACAAAATTTACCATTTTAACCATTTTGAGTGTACAATTCCGTAGAATTATGTACATTTACATTGCTGTGCAACCGTTACCACCATCCATCTCCAGAACTGTCTCATCTTCTCCAACAGATACTCCAACCCCACTAAACACTAGCTAAACACTAACTCCTCATCCTCAGCCCAGCCCCTGGCAACCACCCTCCTACTTTCTGTCTCTGTGAATTTGACTCCTGTAGGGACTTCATAGAGTGGGATCATACAGCATCTGTCCTTTTGTGGCTGGCTTGTTTCACTTAGCATAATGTATCTCCTCAAGGCATATCCCTGTTGTAGCATATGCCGTGCTTTTTAAGCACAAGTAATATTTATTTATACAGATGAATACTATTCTACTTTAAGTAGAGACCGCCTTTTGTTTATCCATTCATTGTTTGATGGACACTGTGACTCCTGCTTCTGTGGACACGGGGCCACACATACCACTTCCAGCTGCTGCTTTCAGTTCTCTTGGGTATATACCTAGAAGTGGAATTGCTGGGCCAGATGGCAATTCCGTGTTTAATTTTCTGTGGAATTTCAATACCATTTGCCACAGCAGCAGCAGCACTTTACATTTCCACCAGCAACACAGAGGGTTCCCATATCTCCTCATCCTTACAAACACTTGTTATTTTCTATTTTTTTTGGTTTTTGATAATGGGCATTCAGTGTGTATGAAGTCATATCTCATGTGGTTCTGATTTGAAATTCCCTAATGGATAGTTTTGTTGAGCACCTTTGCATGTGATTATTGGCCATTTGTATCTCTTGTTTGGAGAAATGTCTATTCAAGTCCTTTGCTCATTTAAAAATTGTTTTATTGTTGCTACCACTGAGTTTAGGATTTATGTATTTCATATATAACCCTTATCAGATATATGACTTGAAAATATTTTCTTCCAACACATGGGTTTACCTTTCACTCTGATAGTGTTCTTTGATTTACGAAAGCTTTTGCTTTGAATGAACTCCAACTTTTATATATATATATACATAATACATATATTATAAAATAATATATAATATATGTGATATATCATATATAAAATATATGATATATATTATATAGAATAATATATCTTATTATCTGGCTTTAGGTATCATATCCAAGAAATAGTTGCCAAAACCAACCTTAAAGCTTTTCCCTCATAATTTCTTCTAAGAGATTTAGCTCTGATATTTACACTTTGAGACATTTTGAGATAACTTTTGTACATACTGTAAGGTAAGGTTCCAACTTGATTTTTTTGCACATGAATATCCAGTTTTCCCAACACTATTGACCAACACTATTGAAAAGAATGTCCTTTCCCCATTGTCTGGTCCTGGTACTTCAAAAATCCTTTGATCATATATATAAGTGTTTACTTCTGGGCTCTCTGTTCTAGTCCATTTGTCTATCTCTCTCTTTGTGCCAGTACCACACTGTTTTAATTACTATAGCTTTGTAATACATCTTAAAATCAGGAAGTGTGAGACCTCCAACTTTGTTCTTTTTCAAGATTGTTTGGCTACTCACAGTCCTTTGAGATTCTGTGTGAATTTTAGGATGGACTGTTCTATTCTGAAAAAAAAAAATCACTGAATTTTTGATGGGGATTGCATTGACTCTGTAAATTGTTTTGGGTAGATGTGACATCTTAGCAATATTAAGTCTTCCAGTTCATGAACAAGGGATGTTTTTCCATTTATTTGTGTCTTCTTGAACTTATTTCAGCAATATTTTATAATTTTTAGTGTCTAGATCTTTCACTACCTTGGTTAAATTTATTCCAAAGTATGTTATTCTTTATGATGCTATTGTAAATGGGATTGTTTTCTTAATTTCCCTTTCAGATTGTTCACTGTTCATGTATAGAGACACAGTGATTCTGCATGTTGACTCTGCAAAGCAACTTTGCTGAATTTGCTTATTAGTTCCAACACTTTTTTTTTTTTAATGGAACGCCCCTGGCTCTTAAAGGAGCCAAAATTTTCTGTGGCCTCCAAAGACAGTAAAATCAGCATTTTCTTCTGTGGATGCTAAAGCGCCATCTGGCAACTGCCAGTTTATAAAGTTAGCCAATATTATATTTAGGATTAAATTAGTTGTATTTCAATATTACAGTTCTTTTACACACTTTAGGGGGACTACATTGGAGTGAAAAAGAAAACCTACAAAAAATCATTTTCTACACAGCTGGTTGGAAACTATCCAAGAGTTTGAAAATTCCACAGCAGTGAAACTGTAGAGCTCTTACCTAATTTTATATTATTATTCTTATAAATCTTTCCTATGTCTGAGTAGGGCCCGTGTAATCCCCAATCTGTACACATAACTGAAGAGTTAATGTGATGCTGAGGGAATTGAACCCACCTTATCATATTTAGACAAAAAGACAGGAAAAATATTCAAAATATTTAAATGTCGTGTAGGAGAAGATTCAAACAATCAGAAACATTTTGACCAAGAACAAGAAAGGCCATAAAGCACTAGCAATTGCCCAGCACAACCTATACTGAAGCAAACTAATATGGGCTCTGAAAATAAAGCCAGCCCCTCCACCGACTGGATTGAAAACATTCAATGTAAGAATGAAAGAAAACTCAGACAAACGACATGTTTTCAAGCTTCCCAGCTTTGCCTTTTATAGTCCATAAACCAGAAGCTATTTCTTAACATAACAGAGGCAAGTAGCAAAATAAACTACTTGAGACTGTTTTCTGAAGAGGGTCATAGGTATATGTTCAGGGCATATAACCAGGTGGTCATAATGTAAATTTAGCTTTCTCCATCAATTGACTCCTATTCCAAGTCCCATTTGGTTTGTTAATACAATGTTTGATTCAATCATTTCCAACAAATCCAGTGATTTCAGTGCTTTCTTGGTTTATATTCTGTCTCCTCAGGGTTCCTTCTCTCCTGCCCACTCCCCACAAGCACATGCCTCCTAAGGATGCATGAAGACACTGTTAGGGAGGGGGCGTCTGGCACGCACGTGATGACCTTTCTCCTCCACTGCCACCCTCAGAACGGAAACTTCCCCGACTTGTTCTGATCCTTGGCACCCATCCCTCTGGGTCTTGGGAGGTGTTCAAGTTACCCAACTGTCCTCTGGTCCTTAGGAGTGTGCAAGCCTTGCTTCTTCCTACTTGTCTCAAATGCTGGGATTCTCAGGTTACCCAGCTGCGATCCAGCCATTGTCTGACCTCCTCACTGATGCGTACAAGGTCACTTGCCCTTTGGTACAAATCTATAAGGTCACCAGGCTGTCTCAAACCTTCTGTCATAAGCACATTGATGTCACGCAGGAAGATTTCCTTCTACACGATCCGCTGCCCTGCCGGGCGTCACATAAAAAGTCATGTACAAGGCTTCTCTGTACTTGACCCCAAATTTGTGGAGGCATCACGTGATCTAGCTGCTCCCCCCAGTCCCACACGTGTCCCATCCAGAAAGGGCAGGTCATAGAGCCCTCTCAAGCTGTCAGCAGTACCTGAGCTGGACAACATGAGAAAGCTTAGGCCTGAGTTTTGGACACGGTTATGTGACCCAAGAACCCATGATGAAGCTCAAGATCCCAAGTGTATCTTGTTTTCTGTGTTTGGATCTGAAGGCATAATGTTTTTAGAACGTCTTAGCTTCAGAATCTATATTGATGAAGAAAGCCTTATGGTAATATTTTTTAAAACTCCTACAAATCAGATAAACAATTACATCATAAATGTAAAATTATAGTTTCTCATTGTAAAGGATCCTGGTTGCCTCTAGAATTATGAGAGTCCTTTTTCTCATTCTTTCATTCAACTTCTTTGCCCCTGACTCATGATAGCTTGAGAAAGTTTAGCTATTGTGTAAAGCTACCTGTTACCTAAACTGAGAAGAGTCTGGGAAGATATATGTAACCATGTCATTGGAAAAATAAAATATGCAATGTATCCTAAAAAAGGAAAGAAAGGAAGGAGAAGGAGGAGGAGAGGAGGAGGAGGAGGAGAAAAGGAAGATGGAAAACGAGGGGGAGGGGAGAGAAGAAACAGAGCCAGATTAAGAAATACTGAACAGAGGGCTCCCACTTTCTAAGTAAGGATAAAGGAAACAGGGCTGGGAGAGGATTCCCGTGACCCAAGATGGGAGTGGGTGACTGGAGGGCTGGGGAGCTCAGCATTCAGGAGGAAGTCAGAGAATCCAGACAGGAAGATGCAAATACACCCTATCGCAATTTACAGCTTCTTCACAGTGACTGTAAAGTTACAGTTGGTCAGTTATTTGATTCAATGGGGGATGAGAGCGGTAGGAAAAGCACGGAATTCTATGTTGTCAACTCCAAAGGGTAGAACATTGGAAAGACGCTTAAGCTGGGATAATAGCTGCCAGAAAATCATGAGTTTCCAGCAAACTGATGCTAGAATAAACCTTAGTTGATAATTTTATATTAAAAAAATACTTGGAAAGGTATACATTGAAGTATCCAAGTTTTAAGGAATGCCCGCCATAATATTTCAAACGAAGTAACGCTAAGGAGATTATGATACTGTTGGAAATAACACTGACGTCCTTTACATGAGAGAAATCCATTTCAGTGTGGGTTCATGGACCATGTAGTCAGGAGAAAATGAAGTACTAAATTTACAGTGTTTGGTTTCCCATTCTCGTTCATGATATTGAGGAGGGGGGTTGACCAAGAGCAAACAGAGGCTGTTTCCTGAAGAGGCCACGATGCCTAGAAATGAACAAAGTTCTGGTCGTCTTACAAAACAGGAAAAGAAAAGAAAGACCTACATTGAGAGAGAGTGCGTGTGTGTGCGCGCGCGTGTGTGTGTGTGTGTGTGTATATCTCAACAAGGAAACACACACAATGTCTAGTGAGGAACTCACTGCACAGGAGCACCGTGCCTCTCAAGGCCCCGCTTAGAGACAGAGAGCTGGGCTGAGGTGGCCGTGGATTTGACCATGGGCAGCACTGCTTATTTTTGTTGTTTACAAAAGCATTTTAACAAAATAGATGGTAGCTTTAACTTAATCATCCGCAATGCTTGTGGTGTTGATGGCCTGTTCATACACTTTCACCTCCTGAGCGTGGGCCCAAGTCCTCCTCCCGCAGTCTTCACAGAGACTGAGCATGCAGGGCTGTGAAGAACTGCACACGGTCAGAGCGTTTAGGCAGACGGATGGAATTCTGGGCTCTGTGGAAAGAAGGTATTTCTAGAGAATGTGGCCTGGAGAAGAGAGTTCACAATTCTACAGATTTTAAAGTTTTCTTTTTTTTTTTTTTCATAAATATCTTTTAGCACTGACTGCCGGCAGCATTGTCATATGGTAAAGATGGCATTCTACGTGTAGTTTCACGAGGACTTAAGTATTCTACGTTACCCTTACTTGATTCCTAAAAGGACTTGTTCGGTTATACTTTTAAGCAGCACATAGTGTTATGATCACCAAGTGACCTGATGACACTGATAAACAGGAACTGCTTCCGGCAAAGAAATAAGGTAAAGCTTCACCTTAAGGCAAAATCACTAGTAATTATTGTTTTACACAGCACTTAGTTTTCCATTTGACCTTCAAAGCAATGTAAACTCGTATACTATTAGTCTGCCCACTTTATGAATGAAGATTATGGATGGATGACTTACTTGGCCCACAGTCATACAGCTGGACTTTGAATCCAGAGTGGCTTCCAGGGCACAGGACCGCAAATATGACTCTCTGTCACCTCTAACTTCCTGAAATCGATGTTCCAAAATATGTATTAACTTATGGCCCCATGCCTAGCCTATTTCTTTTCTAAAAAACCCAGTAATATGCTAGATAAATTGATCATTTAATACAGAGCTTTTTCAAAATGAATTTACAATTCATTTATTTCCAAGGAATTTAATTTTTTTCCCTAAATAGAGTCAATTTGTAAGAGTAAAAAATACTTCACTATCTACAGTTATTGATTAAAGTAAATATGGCAGACTTCACATATTTGCAATTAAAGGAAATTATTTTTCTTTTAAACACATCTACTTGAAAGGTTTTGTACTTTGTTGTTCAAAAAATTTATTTGTGACAGAAATGATATTGAAAAGGTGGATAAAAATCCATTTT
The DNA here is from genome assembly GCF_030028045.1 of Hippopotamus amphibius kiboko. Classification (NCBI taxonomy): domain Eukaryota; kingdom Metazoa; phylum Chordata; class Mammalia; order Artiodactyla; family Hippopotamidae; genus Hippopotamus; species Hippopotamus amphibius. Next base: position 1,785,186 of record NC_080195.1, on the reverse strand, counting down.
GACTCACAGAGTTTAAAACTACCATATATTTGTGTACGGTAAAATGAATTGCCACTCAAAATACATGTCTGAGAGAAAAATGCCAGCTGCCCACAAAAATCAATCTCTGGTGCAATCAATTCTTTTATGATTTACTGAAAGCAGAGTCCCAACTTCAATACCCACAACAACTTAAATTTAGATTCTTGGGGACTTACAAAAACAAAAATTCAGCTAAATTTAAAGGAGAAAGCTCACCTCTCCTCTATCTACCAATAAGTACGTACTATGATCCGGCACACAGAAGCCACCTAATGTGCTCATGTATCCCGGAGGATAACTACACTTTGGCAGGGGGGTTACAAACGGAACTGCTACATTTTAAAAAGTATCTAGTCCCATAATGATAATAGGTTATTTTAAGGAACAATTACTGTTTCTGGAAATGCTTCTGTTTTCAAAGTTTACATTCTGAATGTAAGTGGTACTGTTAAAGGGTTGAGTGGAGGTGGAATTTCACGGTGGTTTTTTCACTCTGAGTTTGACTATTACTGACTCTGTGATTTATCTGCCTTTGGCGAGTCCTCTCCTACACTGGGAGACTGTGAGTTTCTCAAGGACAAAAAGCTTATTTTCCTCCTCTCCCTGTACCCTGACCCTGTCTCCGTGCCTGGTTTGTAGTAGCAGCTCCCTTATCCATTCACAAAGTAATTGAATCACACTTCTTAGAGAACGCCTTATTTTTTATATTAAAATGTTAAATTTCGGGTTTTTAAAAATCATTTATGGCATGATAATTACATTTAAAGTATGACCCAATCTTTTCACTTTTTAAAGTGTTGTTAATGACTATTGTTATTCTTCAATAAAAGGATACAGGTCAGACACCACGATTTACATTTGAACAGACATGGTAACTACCTGATGTCCAGTTCAGGTGAAGCAGGGGTGGGACGTGTGTTCAGGGCCTGGAAAGCAGCCTGTGGTGGTGACCAGGCAGCACCTGTGGGCCGTTATCCGATTCAGTGTCCTCCTACCTGGGTCTCCAAGCAAAGGTATCTGAGGTTCCTCACCCGAATTACAGAAGGAAGGAGGGTGAGCTACAAAGCCTGTTTTTCTAACAATCAAAGTAAACTCATGAGTGACATTGTGAAGCTGTAAAGTTTAAAATAGTGGCGAGGAAAGGCCCAGAGGGATCTCTGAGCGGGAGCTCAGGCAGGCGGATGGCGGGTGTGCAGAGCTTTCCCTGACCCTCAACACGGGGCCTGTACGCAAGGGGCCACTGCCCATCAGGCCAAGTGCACAGGGTAGAGTTGGCAGCAAAACCGATGACACATTTCAGGAACTTAAACCTAAGGAAATCAGGTGGCTTATCGGAAACATCACACAACAAAGATTCAGCAGAAATAAAAGAGCTGAATGGGCCACGTGTTTGTGTGGGTGGCAGTCGGCTTTTCAGTTCCAGTTGGACAGAGTTGGAAGCAGAATCAGTGTAAAAAGGCCCATGCAAGTGCTTACGAAACACACTGGAAAAGTGGGGAGGGCTATTACTTATTTTCTGTATATTACAGGAGAACAACACATGACACTTTAGGGACGCCATCGGTCTGCAGGGATGAGAGCACGGGCCCTCTCCTGAGAGCCTGGGAGGCACCCGTCACTCAAACAGTCACAGGTCAGTACTCCTGATACTAACCAGCCGGTTACTACGCTTTAAACACTAGGATAAATAAAGCTAACCAGCTGATAATTTATTGGAGGGAGAAGGTAACATATTGGGAGGAGAGCTCAATGACCCAGCAACAACGGAAACACAGAAAATAAAGACCCTGGACAGCTCAGGAAACAAGACGGCTCCAGGAGGGCAGAGAGGAGGAGGTAGTGAATGCGGGTCAGGGCTGAGCAGAGATGGCGGCTGCAGTCCACAGCGCTCTTCATCCTGGAGTCAAGTGCAGGGAGAGAAGGGCTGAGAGTCTCTGCCAGGCGCCAGTGGTGACGTGGACAGGGCTGCGTGCCCGGGGCGGGGTGATCCCCTAACGCCACTGATCGCCCTAATCGCAAGAACACCGAGCCCTGGGTGCCAGGAAATAAAGCGAAAGGACAGCCACTAACACGTCACTACTCTTCATGACCATCACACTGTTCCTCTCAAGCTTGAAAACTGACAAAATCCCCATCTAAGACAAAGCAAAACAACAAAAAAGCAGCAGCTATTATTTGGCTGATTCTTAGCATTGTTTTGTTGATTTGGAGATTCACACTCAGGTGATAAATCATAGTTCAGTTACAAATCAACAAGGATGAGAAGACCCTAGAAGCCATCAGAGGAAAATAACTGAAAAGGACTTAAAAAACGACACACAGCATTGATTTCATAATAGGTCATCAAACAGAATCAAAACACATTTTCATAGGGCAGTGTTTTGCAGGAAACATTTTTTGATCAATGAGCAACGAAGAACTTCCAGATTCCGTTCATATGTGTTGAAAGCTTGGAGGTTGTCACCCATGCTCCTGCCACAGCAAGAAGCTGCACAGCTGAAATCCCATGTCCTCTCCTGCGCTCAGCAGAGAGCTGAGGTCACAAAGAGAACTGCCACCCTGAATTCTGCAGAGACAGGCAAACCCAGAATAGCTGCTTTCTCGGAGCAGAAGCTGGTAAGCTGGTAGCGACATTTAAATGCAACCTGCATTCTGGCTGGGGAGACTTGAATGACTCCCAGGCCACGGCAGTCCAAGAACCTTCACCACACAGCTGCCCCGGGGCTCTGCTCCCCACGCGGGCACGTCTGTATCAGCAGACGCCCAGGGAGACCCAAATGCAGCCCCCGGAGCTGTTTTCTCTGTAGAGTCCCTTCGCTGCAGAACTCCGCCTGCCAACCACCAGCTACCGCAGAATCCTTCCACTCTGACCCATCTCCTAAATGTTTTTATTTTATTTTATTATTATTTTATTTTATTTTTTAAGCCCTTTATTGAAATATAATTGCTTTACACTGTTGTGCCAGTTTTTGCTGTACAACAAAGTGAATCAGTTGTGTTTACACATATATCCCCGTATCCCCTCCCTCCCATGACTCCCTCCCACCCTCCCTATCCCAGCCCTCTAAGGCATCACCCATCATCGAGTTGACCTCCCTGTGTTATGCAGCAGCTTTCCACTAGCTATCCATTTTACATTTGGTAGTGTATATATGTCAGTGCTATCCTCTCACTTTATCCCAGCTTCCCCTCCCCCCCCACCCCAAGTCCTGAAGTCTGTTCTCTGTATCTGCATCTTTATTCTTGCCCTGTCACTGGGTTCATCAGTACCATTTTTTTGGATTCCATATATATGTGTTAGCATAAGGTATTTGTTTTTCTCTTTCTGGCTTACTTCACTCTGTATGACAGACTCTAGGTCTATCCACCTCACTACAAACAACTCAATTTCATTCCTTTTTATGGCTGAGTAATATGCCATTGTATACAATGGCATTTTTCACAGAATTAGAACAAGAAGTTTTACTATTTGTATGGAAATGCAAAAGACCCTGAATAGCCAAAGAAATCTTGAGAAGGAAAGATGGAGCTGGAGGAATCAGGCTCCCTGACATCAGACTATACTACAAGGCTACAGTGATCAAGACTGTATGGTACTGGCACAAACACAGAAACATAGATCAATGGAGCAGGATAGAAAACCCAGAGGTAAACCCATGCACATATGGGCAGCTTATCTTTGACAAAGGAGGAAGAATATACAATGGAAAAAAGACAGCCTCTTCAATAAGTGGTGCTGGGAAAACTGGACAGCAACATGTAAAGAATGAAATTAGAACACTTCCTAACACCATACACAAAAACAAACTCAAAATGGATTACAGACCTAAATGTAAGGTCAGACATGATAACACTCCTCGAGGGACACAGAGGCAGAACTCTATGACATAAACCATCTCCTAAATTTAATGCGCTTGCTTTGCTCAGACTGCCCTCCAAGCTCTTTTGCTCTTTGGAATGCGGTCCTGGCACAGTGGTGTAGAGTTGAAATCACACAGAATGTAGCCTTTCAGACTGGCTTCCCTCACTCAGCAGTACAAGTTTGGGTTTCCCCCATGCCTTCTCATGGCTTGGTGGCCTAGGTTTTCATGGTGGTGCGGAGGTGGGGCTTGGGAGAGAGCAACCCTGCATGAGGGGCTTGCTCAGTTTGACTCTCCCACTGGCACTCAAGGAAGGAGCCCTCGGGCTTCTCATCATATCGTGCAAATACAGAGCAGAAGGAGAAGAGGGAAGGGTGGGATGTGAGAGCTGTGGGAGTCAAACCTCAATTCATAGATGCACTAATTTTATCTGACAAAAAATTACTAGGCAGTACATTAAGTCATATACTGGAATTGTAACGGAGCAAGGCCCTATGGGTTCCCAGCACAGACCCGCCCGCCACCATGTCCTCCACCTGCCTCTTGTCTGTAGAAAAACTTCGGCCAAAGAATATATTTAATTAGAAAAATGAGAAAATGCAGAAACAAAGGAAAACAGTGAAACATGACAAAATAATAATAGTTTAGTCCTTAAACAAAGTCAAGCACCCTTAGTTCCTTCTCAAGGGCTACAGAAAATATTCTGAGCCATGTCCTTTGAGCTCTTCTATAGACAATGAAACCCCCACCAGGCAGAAGACGTTAACTACATGATAACCAGATTGTAGCCATGATATAAGCTGCTCCATCATACACAATTCTGAGAACTGGCTCAAGGAGATGGGAACAAACTGACTCTGGAACTGAAGTTTAGCTGTACTTAAACCAATCAGTGTGACACTGAGCAGACCACCAGACCACCGATGACCAATCTCAAGATGACTGTCAGAGCTGCCTGTGCTGTTTCTGCATGTAGCCCCTCCCTCCACCTATACACCGGAGACTCTCCTTTAAGAGCTCTTGCCCCCTGATTGGCAGTTGGTTCTTTGGGACATGAGTCCATCTTCTCCCCAGGATTGCCAGTTTCCTCAATAAAGTGATCTTTCCTTTTACCCAACACTTTTCTCTCGGTATTGGATTCTTGAGTGAAGAGCAGCTGAACCTGAGTTTGGCATAACTGACAAGATGAAACTCCTGCCATCATGAAGCTTAGGATAGAGGGTCATCAGCCTTTCGGTTGCCTAGTAATTAATTGGGTAGCTTGTTAGAAATGCTTATTATCAGGCCATCTTCCTGAGGTCTGGATGGGGCCCCAGGTGAGCTGTCCGTGGATCTCAGTTTAAAATAAACTTAGTCTAGTCCATTTCTACCCAGCATGACAGTCGTCAGGAGAGTTATCACGTTCTCTAGGAGCTACTGCAAGTGTTTCATTTAGAGAGAAACCGCATCCCGTTTTTCCTAGAATAACCCAGTTTTTTGCCTCTTGATCTTGTGTCCCCATCCAGTTTACCACTTTTCTAAAGTGAATTCTAATTGGACAGTAAGTTCTGTCATTACCATAAATCTTGTGCAAACCTCTAGACAGCAGTGTAGCTGAGTGACAGAGCATAGATTTTGAGGCAGACACCCTGGGTTTGTAATACATCTCAGCCACTTGGCAGCTGTATGACCTTGGGCAAATTACTCGTCACTAGCTATTACTTCCCTCGTCTGTAAAATGGGGGTAAGAAGAGACCCCCGGTCTCAAAGGAGTGCTGTCCAGACTGGATGCGCTCATGTACATGAAGTGCTCAGCTCACATCCAGCGTGTCAGGGGCGCCCGGTAAAGACCTGTCGCACCAGTCATCATTGTTACCTTCCCTGGTGCAGCGTGCGCGGCTGGGAGCAGTTGTGGTGGGTCTGCCCGCAATGCGGCTCGTAGAGCCTGGAGTCAAGCTTCATTAAGTTCATAAGTTTTCTTTTCTTTAATGACATCCCAGAACAGCTTAAATTTAAACGAATATGATGCTTTTACTAAGTATTAAGAAGTATCTCACCAAATTATTGCTTTACTTTATGTTGAACCTCTGTAAAACAATTTTTGTTACTCTCATTAGCCAGTCATAATGATCAGTTTTTAGTAAGTACCTTGCTCTGTGGGAAAGTAATGTGACTTTCCCCTCTCAGTCTGACGGAAAACTGCGGGGAACTAATCAAAGCAGGCATCCGAAGTCACATATGTTCTCTTTTCCAATAATTTTAAATGCTCAAAGGTTTATTAGCATCTCTGCATCCCTAAATTCTCAGATAGCGTAATTACCACCTACTGAGACAAGAGGTAATTAAAAACGTGAAATTTTAATATTGTTAAGGTAGTTGGTGAGCCAACTTTCCGCCAGTCCTCATCAAGATGTTTCGTTTAATGCAGCATCTTTAAGCTGGTGCCCTTGAGTTACATAATCAAACACTAGATTTAACCTAAAATGGCCTGGTGCATATATTTGTTTACACTGGAAAGAGCAGCCGACAGTCCCTTTGTTGCTGTAATTGTTAAGGCCAACAGCTGTGAGATGCATTGTTTTATGGGAAGGTGTGGGCTGACGGTGAGAAAACAGCACCAGCGCCTGCTGGACCCTCTCTCACCTGGTGAATCAAACAGCGCTAATCAAACACTGCATTGTAAACCAACTATACTTCAATTAAAAAAAATAATTAATTAATTTTTAAAGAAACAGTGCTAATCAGGCAGACAATGCGTTAAGCTCCGTTTCCCTTCTGAAATCTACTGTGAGAAATAAAGAACTCAGCTACTTGTTTCTGGTTTCTTGTAGGTCAGTGAGAATGGAAGGACTCTTTCAGAGATACAACAGCTCAAGGTGGGAGGGAAGGATGGAGTAGGAGTTTGGGATGAGCGGAAGCAAACTAGTATATATAGAATGGATAAACAACACGGTCCTGCTGTATAGCACAGGGAACTGTATTCAATATCCTGTGATAAACCACAATGGAAAAGAATATATATATGTACAACTGAGTCACTTTGCTGTATAGCAGAAATTAACACAATATTGTAAATCAACTATACTTCAATAAAATTAAAAAAAAAAAAAGAAAAGTGTTAGAAGCACCTATTCTCCATTGACTTCACAGCCTTGCCAAGAAAGCTGTAAGACTCACTTTGGAAAAACTTGAAACCATTAAAAATCCAGAGTCAATTAAAATGCAGGCTGTTGACATGACTTTATTACTCCAAGATGATTAAGTTTAATTTGTTGCTATGTCACTGATTTTGGAAGATTGTGGAACACAAGGTACTTGCTCATCCAGAGGTCTGAGCTACCTTACATATTACATGTACATATTATTACACACTACACATTATACATTACATGCTACACATCACACATTACATATTACACACTACACATTTCATGCTACACATTATGCATTACATATATATTCCATATCACACTATATGCTACACATTACACATTACATATTACAATAGGCCTGCCTCTCAGCTTACTTTAACTGAAGTGGAATTGTTCTAGGCGTGGTATTACTTTTTATGTTTGTGAATTTACTTTTTTAGTGTCTGTGATTCATTTACAAGTGAGATGTTGCATAGCGAGATCATAAAAGGGCCTTGAGCTCAGCTAAAGCATGTTCAATACATAAAACAGTTCGTTTAGTCAATCGAACTGATGTTTAATTGTAAATCTCAAAAAAAAGCAAATATTATTAAATTCAATGCTTAATAACATTTTGCTTCTAGATTACTCATACATACTGCTCCTTCAAATTAAAAAAGTAAGCCACTCACATGGAGCTTCCTCTATAAAGGTAGGACAGGATGATGTGTGCCTGAGACCATGGGTGTGAGGACACAGAGCTGAACAGGTTGTATCAAAGCGGAGGAGTCACGGAATTCTAAAATCCAATTCACAGGGAGGGAATAAGAGTTATACATGAGCAAATATTTGTTGAGAATGTATCGTGTGCCAGGAATGACTCGGGCTGTGGTGAAGCACACGGTTTACGCACTCAGGGAGCTTCCGGCGGAGTGAGGGAGACAGACGGTGAAGGAGGAAGCTCGCCATCTCCAAGGTGGACGCACTCCAGGAGCTCCGAGAGGGGACCCCGGGAGGGGCACAGGCACTGCCGCCGCTCGGCGGCGCATCTCGCGCGGTTATTCTGAGACAGTGGCGGGGCTTGTGCCGAGTGCGGATAACATACGCGGTTTTGATGTAAAATGTGTTGTTTTTTGTGGTGGTTCGATGGAACTTCAGTTCCTGATGATTCCATCAGATGAAATATATGACATATGCTTTTTGCAGGAATGTGATTGTTCGTTAAAGTTTATCTAGAGAATGAACCTCACCAGGAAACACACGAAGCTAACAATCTATTTTGGACGTGATCACACACGATACCCACCCGCAGACCGTTGTTACTGCTGTGTGTATATTCACCTTATTTAGCTCAATCGGCTTTAGAATTAATCCTAGACAACGTTTCCACCTTTGAGGTTACTTCACTTCACGGTTACTTGCTTTGTTGCTGAATCTGGTACCCAACTCTACCAGTTTATCACATCTGCCTTTTTTTCCTTCTCATGTGAAGTTCATACCCAAGACAAGACTGAATGGGATGACTCTGACCTAAAATGAAGGATATTAAACCACAACTACACACATTACAGGTTTCCCTGCCATTCCTGCAACTCTCTTTTGTCCGGTCAGGAAAAATTTAACATGAGCAGCGAATGATGGGAAGTTGCTCTCCCCTATAAACCACTTTGATGTCTTACATGCGTTCTCACCCCCTGCAGAGAGAAAACATGCGATTTCACTGCTCTCTGCCTCCCACTCCAGGTAAAATCTCCACACTGGATGAGAGACCAGCTGCTAGAGAGAGGGATTAAACTTGAAATAAGTGTATTTTGTTTGTTGCAAAGCATATTTTTAAACAAATGTATAAACACTATGATAACAGTATTTTAAAAGAACCCTAATTAATCAATGATACAATCTACTGGATTCAACTTGGGCTTAGGTTAAAAAAAAAAAAAAGAAGGTGGCAGCTTTGGGATGTGTTTAGGTTGAGTGTGGGGTCTGTGTCTTTCATGGCTCTAAGGAATGAGCTTTGCAAATTCAGTTACATACAGATATTCAGCTTCTATGACTCAGAAAAAAATCTGCGAATTTGAGGTTATATATTTCACCGTATATCTTATATCCTAACCCATCACTTGAATTTTGAATTATAACCGTTTTCCCATTTATGAAGAGTTTCGGCAAGCATTAATGTTACAATGAATATTCATGACGATTTCCTCACTTCAATCTGTCTAAATCATGGATTTTCATTTTGAAAGTGAGATGGTTTCTGTCTTGTAAAAACAAACTTACTCTTCACTAAACATTCAAGAAGACTCAAAGGATGCTGGACCTCAACTTTTTACATAATAGAAGATGGACTATAAAACTCCATCAATTTTTTCTTCCAGCTTCAACAGCTCTATAAATTATGTTATTGAGATTTGATATGGGACAAGATTAAAACACTAGGTATCTAGAGATCTGTGTGGTTGTCTCCCAGGTACATGACCTTCTGTGGCTATTGTAAATTTAAACAGAGTCATGTGTTAGATTAATTTTCAATTCACTACTGCTGATAACAGCTCTGGATAGAATGGAACTCCTTCTGCTTCGTCAGCACAGAGGAAAAGAGTAAAACCTGCCTCTCGCTTCATGTGCAATACTAGTAATTAGAAAGAGTATTTTTTCTATAAAGAAAGTACATGTGGATCAGGGCCTTTTTTTTTTTTTTTTTTTTTTTTTTTTTGTAGTTTTACATTTGTTTCAGATACTAAGCATCAACAAAGGATTCTTCGGCCTTTATAATTTTTTTATGTTTCCAGATCAAAGAACTCCTCTTTCTTCCTGAAGCTTGCATGTGTGTGGTCTTTTCATGTCTTTCAGTCTTCATCTGCTATAGCATATGATTTTTGAAATCTCTAGTTTCTAAACTTGTGGTTGCTTCATTTTGATATTTTCTATAAATATCATTTGACATTTTCTATAAATAAGTCAAGCAGTGAAAGACAAATACTGTACGATCTCTCTTATATGTGGAACATAGACACACAGGAACTTCTAGAAACAGAAGGTTGTTGCAGGCTGCGGGGTGGGGACAGCAGGGCCATCTCGGTGAAGGGATGCGCACGTCCAGTCTGTGATGGGCTCCCCCGATCTAGCGCACAGCACGGCCACTGTAATGAACAATTCTGTGTGGTACACATGAAACCTGTTAGAGTAGCGCTTCAGCTTTCTCACCGTAATAACAACTGCAAAATGGTAGCTACTGACCTGAAGGGTGTGTTAACTAACCTCCCTGGGATCATTTCTCAATACATACACGTCTTAAATCACTGTATGATACATCTTAAACTCACACAAGGTTAGATGTCAATTATATTTCCATAAAGCTGGAAACATCGTGGACATTTATTATAGATTCTAATATTCTAGCGTTGAAAGTAATATAGTTTAAGAAAAAATTGAAGCATCTGACTCTTATTTCAGAAAGAAAGAGGTTATTTTTGTTTTGTTTTAAGTATTTTTAAAATGGTCCACTTTAAAAAAAAAAATCTTCAAAAAATAAATACTGGACCAAAGTTAGAAACAAATTCTATTTTAAAGACGTAGATTGCAGCTGTAGAAAGAGAATTTGGCCTTTAGTCACTAGCACCCAAGATATATATCATATATATGTGTATATATATATATTAATTTTGAAGTAATCAAGCAGTAACTGGGCTGTGAGAAGATTCCCAGGGAGGTGGGTGAGCAGCAGGACTTGGCCATGCACACAGGAGCCCTCTGAGAGCAAGGAACCCTAGCTCCAGCACTTTGCTCCATCACTAGCTCCCGGTGCCTCCTCTATTACTCCAGCTCTGCAAGGCAGAAGGTTTTCGCAGGAGGAACTGTGACTGCATTGCTGAGACACACGAAATATCATCACCATGCAACCGAGGACCTTACACATCAATACACAGTGTGGGGAAAACACCCTATGGTAATTGTTCAAGGATTATTTGCACAATTAAACTTTTTAAAAAAGCTTCTCGGTTTTAAAGAACCAGAATCTATCAGAAAAATGTCAGATGTATTGACGGCTACTTGTGTCCTGTGTACAGAGCTCTTCACACGAACCTTCCATCTTGTATGGAATCCTTCAAACGAATATCCATTTCAATATCCTTCCCCTAAAAGTGGATTTTATGTTTAAATTTCAGTTGTCATCATGACAGATGGATGTATCTTGATAATCAACAGTTTATATAATCTTATCACGTCACTCAATTGTGTCTTAGCAGCAGTGGTGGACAGGCCTGCAAAAACAGGTCCAATACTTCTCAAAAAGATATGGGCTCAAACAAATCCCACCTCAAGAAAATGACCCAGATATGTGTCTTCATCTGAGCCACAGTGCTGCACGTAACCGGGCTTCTTGTATCCACCTTCATATTGGAAACGTCCCTCGATTTTCTCCTCTTATCAGTGTCCCCTGGAACCTTAGTGTCTCTCACTTCCGTTACTCTGTTAACGGTTCCTTTTCACGTTTCCCAAATTTACTCCTGAACAATAATTTAGACTTAAGACTTGACCTTAATCATGATGATTTCTATTCTTCAGATTATCCACTGCCTTTTGGGTTTGTTGGGATTTCATTAAAAATACATTTTTAATGAAGATCATCCTGTAATCTGATATTTGCTGATAACGTACATACTAGGTAAGGATTCTGATCTTCATAAAGTTGACAGTTCCATCTCTTGCTTCCCGTGCATCTCTGAGGCAGGTTCAAGTGCTAGCTTAGCACTAAAGCCAGTCCTTCATGGTCCACACCAGCTTCACCACCCTTGTGCTATCCACACGATGTGTCGTTAGTTCTCACGTTGCCTCCCAAGCCTTTTACATCCTCTTTCCCTGTCCCAGAGACTCCTCACGTTCCCTTGCATATCGTTTACCTAACCCTCCGTGCTCAGAGCTCAGCACTCCTGAGGAGTCTTTCCTGTTTGTACTTCGAGCAGACTCCTGGCTAACCTCAAAGCACTCCTCTAACTGCACCCAAATCACCGTCTATTCTCCAAGTCTTTTCTTTGCGCCGAACACGCTTCTATTCCCAGTGGCTGCACAGCGCTTGCCCCAAAGTGTGCTTGATTCATTCGCTGAATGAATTTCCCATGAGCCCTGTAGGATCGAATGGAGAGGGCCGAGTGGCTGGGCTAATCACACGACATTTCTCTTTCCCTGCGAGCAACTGAGTCATGTTGATACCCGTGGTAATAAAGGGTCAACATCCATTTTAGGCTGTCATTTAGCTTTTGATTTATTTTCTCTCTCTGTTTAATTTTTCTTTTCCATCTCATCACTATCTAAGGAGTGGAAGGAAAAGTGTTTTCGGAACTGGCACCAACCTCTATAGCCCCATTTCCCAGTCCTATGTGTTAAAGATCTTCGCCGGCAAAGAGGCTGCAAACTCATTCGCTCTCTGCAGCTGCAGCTAAGCTATAAGAGCTCCTCCTTTCAGCAGCGGAATTGTCTTTCCATTATTTCTTCATGTTCTGTCATTTCAATGCAAGTGATAGGATTCACTATCATTATGTCATTTACAACATAATGATACAACGGAAACCAAATGAGACGACGCTGCTTCCTGTCAAAACTGTGAATTGTAAGCATGCAGTTCTCTGTGACTCAGCTATCCACTGTATTTAACACCTGAAAATTAGTATTTTAAAAGATTTATTTTCCTCATCTTGCTATGTTAGAGACTATAAGAATGTTAAGATGTTAGATTAAGTTGTAGTTTATTTGATGAAACAATATTTTTCCCACGGGGTAGGTTCAGAAAACAGCAAAAAACAAAACAAAACAAACCCAAGCTATGCATTTCCCATGACTGTGTTAAGACCATTGCCCAAGAGCAAATTCTGCTTTCTCAGAACTCACAACGCTTGTTGAGGAGTCCCGTTTTCTGGGCGGACGGACAGTGTGAACTAAGGGAAGGTCTAGGCTTTTCCTGTGGACATTTAAGTGTTACCTGCATCCGCTGTGATGCGTGACGTGTACGCGGAAGCGCTCAGCCATGGAGTAAGCGCAAACGGGACCGCAGTGAGGCGGAGTCCAGGGAGGCGGCAGGGAGCAGAACGGTGCTGTTTCTTAGAGTAAAGACCCCATTTTAATTCAACTCCTAAAGAGTGTTTATCGACCTATTGATTCCTGAGGGTCAGGCAAACTTCTTCTCAAGAAAGCGTCTTGCTTCCCTTGTCAGGTTTACACACACACACAGGGTGTTCTGTGGGTCTTAATACACTCTTGGCAGTAATACATGCACTCAAGACAGGACGGGTATCCTTTCCAAACATCTAACTTCTTAAAATACTTCTACTCCCTTAAGGGAACTCAGTGCACCGGAGCCCTGCCAGTAACTCAGCTGTACAGAAAGGGGTAAACACGTCAGCCAAAACTATGCCAGAGTGTAGTTATGGAATTGAAAGGAAACAAAACAACAAACATTAAAATCTTAATGTTAAAAAATTGTCTTTAGTGATTAAATATTGTCATCTTTATACTGTTCACAAATCTTGCTATTAGTATTGACTAAGGCAACGAGAGGTCATCTCTCTAATCCAGTCCCCAACCTCCTGGGCAGGTAACATACACACACATACCTAATGAGATGTTAGAATATAAGAGAGCTAGCTGGATGGTTTCTTCAGTCTCCAGGCTTCAGAAAAGTGGAAAGACCATGGATCCCAAGATCCTGATCTCCCAGGGAGATGCTAGAAAGAGAATTTCCTCTGGACTCAGTCAACCCTGGGTCCACATAGGAGCTCTATTTCTTTGACATATATAATATACCTATGGGTTTCTGTCTCTAAGGTCAGATAAGAACCCACCTCGGAAAATAATTGTGAGGATTATAAAGGACAACGCATGTGAAGCATCTGACGCACATTTAATCTAGTTCTGTGTGGTTCTTCTTATTGGGCACAGTGTTCTGTGGCTTGGGAACTAGCATACAGACACTTTACATAGGATCAGCCTTAACGCTGGTAGAGAGCAGAGGCCCCTGTTATCTAATCGTCCTGTGCACCTTCTCTCCCCAGGGGCACCACACGTCTCAGCGTTTACAGTACCAAGGAGGAACCCATCATCCTTCGTATTTGCAAATCTTCTTTTAAATTAGCTTAAGGATTATTTAAAAGTATGTAAAATCCTAATGGGACAGCTTATCCTTACATTTCAAAGTAGTTTTCAGCAATGTGTCCCTCAGTGTTTCAGTGACTAAAATGAGCCTTGTGGTTTTCTCTCATCTGATGAAACAGGAAAGGTGACATTTGGAGGGATCGTCTCAGAAATGCTGGCATAAGTGGGATCAGCATTCAAAGCCTTCACTTTTGTATCTTTAGCTCATTTCACTAGAAACCTCTCTTTTCTAAAAATATTATTTCTCCTATTATAACTAAAGGAAGTTGAAACAACCTCAAGAGAAAGGCTAGCTACTGCATAAGAAAAGATATTTATTATATAAGCACAACAATAGCACCAGAATGATCTATTATAACTCTATTATTACTAAGGAAAATAAATCCTCAAACGGTGAAAGAGAAAACTGTCCATAAAGTTTTTCTCAGATTAAAAAAAAAATTTCTGAACACTTAGGGCATCTTTTTTCCCTTTTTCCATATTCTTTATACAATATTAAAAATTCTTTTCTTGGGTCCTAAATTTATTACTGCGTGTGTTTTGGGGTGATTATTTTTTACTTAGTAAAGTATATATAAAATAAAATTTACCATTTTTAAGTATCTTTAGCTGTACAATTCAGTGGCATTAGTCCATTCAAAATGTGCAGTCATCACCACTACCTATTTCCAGAACTTCCTCATCCTCCAGAAGAGACGCCCGTACCCACTAAACAGTAACTGCCTGCTTCCTCCCCAACCCCAGCTCTCTGCAAGTTCTAGTCTGCTTCCCAGCTGTGAACTTCACTACTCCAGGAGCCTCTTGTAAGTGAAACCATACAATATTTATCCTTTCACGTCTGGCTTTTTTCACTTAGCATAATGTCTTCCGGGTTAGTATACAATACTTGTTCCTCTCTTTCTGACTTACTGTATGACAGTCTCTAGGTCCCACCACATCTCTACAAATGACCCCAGGGGCATTTCATTCCTTTTAATGGCTAAGTTAAAATATATGTACAATGCCACATCTTCTTTATCCATTCCTTTGTTGATGGACATTTAGTTTGCTTCCATGTCCTGGCTATTGTAAATAGTGCTGCAATGAACATTGGAGTGCATGTGTCTTTTTGAATTATGGTGTTCTCTGGGTATATGCCCAGGAGTGGGATTGCTGGGTCACATGGTAGTTCTAGTTTTAGTTTTTTAAGGAACCTCCATACTGTTCTCCATAGTGGCTGTATCAATTTACATTCCTACCAGCAGTGCAAGAGCGTTCCCTTTTCTCCACACCCTCTCCAGCATGTACTGTGTGTCGATTTTCTGATGACGCCCATTCTAACTGGTGTGAGGTGATACCTCACTGTAGTTTTGATGTGCATTTCTCTAATAATTAGTGATGCTGAGCAGCTTTTCATGTGCCTCTCGGCCATCCATATGTCTTCTTTGGAGAAATGCCTATTTAGGTCTTCTGCTCATTTTTTGATTGTTTTTAATTTTTTTTGATATTGAGCTGCATGAGTTGTTTGTATATTTTAGAGATTAATCCTTTGTCAGTTGCTTTTTTTGCAAATATTTTCTCCCATTCTGAGGGTTGTCTTTTTGTCCTTTTTATGGTTTCCTCTGCTGTGCAAAAGCTTTTAAATTTAATTAGGTCCCATTTGTTTATTTTTGTTTTTATTTTCATTATTCTAGGAGGTGGGTCAAAAAAGATTTTGCTGCTATTTATGTCAAAGAGTGTTCTGCCTAAATTTTCCTCTAAGAGTTTTATAGCCAAGATCCATGTATTTAAGCACTTAGCACACTTAGGTTAAAGAAGATGGTTAATTGCTCTTGTTGGACCCTTGTAAGTTCAGGGAAGGAACCATGTTGACCATTGTATCCCCTGCACCTCACACAGCCCCGCGGAGGAGATCCATGCATTGTTACTGAATAACAGCATGGATCTCGAGGGACCTCACACAAAAGGTTCATGCCACATATCTCCCTGGCTTTTGTGATAATTAAATGACATAACGTATATGAAAATGTCAGACCAGGATTGGGCACAAAAAGGCCACTCTGTATATTAACACTCATGGAATCTAAAATTAAATGTCAGGTGCAAGGGTCCTGAGGTTGAGAGCCAAGTGCACTGGTTCATCTCTCCCCAACACTAATTCGATCCAACAGACTGTTATAAATTGTTTCAGTGTTTTGCTTCTGTTTGTCATATTTTAAATTCTTTGGGTCTTTGTGAAGTACAAGATGGCAGATGTGAAAATGTACTGGAGAAGTAGGGCAGCCTCCAAGAAGCAAGGAAGCGAGGCATTGTCATTTAAAGCATGTAGGAAATTAGCATACGTTCCTATTTCAACTTTAAAAGTCTCATCTCACTGACTTCTATCGGGAGCACTTATTTGACTCAAAAAAAAGGGGTCTGGTCCCCACGGGATATTAAGTATTTATAAAAGACATTCCTCCTCACACAAGCCAATCAAGATCACTGCTGCTTATTATCTCGTTGACTTCAAAATAACTATATTCCTTTGTGTGTTTAATGTACACGTCAATGCACTTTTGCTTTTTCATAAGAAAAGTCTTCTTTTGTAAGAGAAGGCATATTTATCATGTTTCATGAAATGTTGTCTTCAATGAATAAAATATGACTATTCTCATTTAAACTCAGTGAGATGGTTTCAGGGAAGTCTTCTTAAAACAAGTGACAAAACTTGAGATCTGAAAGATTGGTTATACTAACTAGGTCAAGGAGTATATTCTGGGGAAGGGGTAAGAGAGCATTCCAAAGAAAAGAGTGTGTACAAAGACTCCATGATAGGGAACAGAGTAACTTGTTCCAGACATTGAGAGAGGGACACCCTGACTGTAAAACGAGAGCAAAGCCAGGAACAGCAGTGGGCGGAAATGAGGCTGGAGACAGGGTTTGTGTCTATCTGTGGCCATATTAAAAATTTTAGTATTAATCTGGTGATCAGTCAGGGTGATTGCAGGATAAAAGGGACTGTGAAACTTCCACTGGATGTGGAGGCTGGCAAGAGTGAACTGAAAACCAGGTTGGGGATGAACAGAAGTCCTACAGAGATAAACGTTAATAGTTTGTTGACTAGTTTGTGGAAATGAAGAGACTAGAATCCAATAGAAATTAAAAGATACAACTAAAAGTCATGTGTAATGAACTGGATATCATGGCTGGCGTGGTAGAGAATGGTCCGTCACATCAGATGACCACAGTCTGGCCCGTGGAGAAGTGCATCAATAACAGGAACCCCTGCAGAGGAGCTGGACGGGAGGGAAGACCAGGCATGTGGCTGAACCAATGGAGCGCCTTTCCCTAATCCAGCTTGAGTGCTGTGTTGTGGTGCGACGTCTGCATAACCCCCACTCAAATTAGTGGGTTCTGCTCATGGCTCCTGTGTGCCAGGAGTACAGGAAGGCCACAGCGGGGTGGCTCCTCTCAGCCCCACGATGCCTAGGGTCTCAGGCCAAACCAAGACCCAAAGCCTGGGGGCCGAACGCGTCCACAGGGTGGCTCACGCCTGTGACTGGCACTTGGGCTGGGAGGACTCAAGGGCAGTCTGCCTGCCTTTCCATGCAGCTCGGCAGTGGCCTTGGACAGGTGGATGTCTTTCATGTAGGCTCTGGGCCGAAGAGCAGGATTCCGGGCAACAGGTGGAGGCTGCGTCACTTTCCCTGTGACAGGCTCCACCATCACGCAGACTCATCCCGTTCTTTCCAAGAGGTTCACAAGCCTGCCTCTCAGCTCCAGTGAAGGAGGTACAGTTGCTCTTCCTGACGGGTGGTGTATCAAGGTCACACTGCAGAGGACCGTGAGAGATGGAAGATACTGTAAGGCCTGTGGAAACCGTCATCTGCCACTTTGGCTCTCTGCTTCTTGCAGCCAGAATCCTGGTTTGCACAGGCAGTCTCTCACCTGGCAGTGTCCTCGACACCTAACATAAATGAAGATGCTTGCAGAATTGTCTAGCCTATCCTTTCTTCTTTTTCCGATTGTTTTCTGCCTTATCCTTTAAAACAATATTTCAACTGTTTATAAAATAATCTTTTATATGAAGTAGTCTATGGCTGAACATATGCAAAGAAATAAAAATGAAAAGAATCAAATACAGTATGTCTATGATATTACAATCTAGAGCCAATTGTTGTTCATGATTCAATAGATATTTGATGTTTGAGAGTTATCTTCCCAAGCCTTCCTTATAAAATTCAGTTTCCTTAAGTGGTTACGTTCTCAATATAATTATATTTTTCTTCCCTCTTTAGTATTATGTAAGTATTCATCCACATCATTAAAAGCTCTTCATGAATATAATTTTTAAGTAACATTCGTTCAAAGATATATAAAAGAAGAGTTTTCTACACAACATTAAAATCATAGAGGTGCAAACAGCTGAATGCAGATAGAAGCACTTATTGAGCACTTAATTTATTACAGGAGAGAGAGATGTCCAATTCAGATGTTTTTGACATCTGGGAAGATATCATGGAGAGGATGGGGATTAAACTTACTTTCTTTCATATAAGTATGAAGACGTAGTCACACCATTTCAGATGTTTACAGCAGGTTTTGGCTGAATTAAGTGACTCATTCCTTCCGTTTCCCTAATTTAACAGACAGAAAATTCACACCTTTAGTACCTTTTCTGAAAGGAGCTGTAAAGTGAATACATATAAGTTATTAAAAATCACCCTTAATAATGAAATTATTTCATAAGCCAAATCTATTCAATTGATTTGCTTTTGTCATATCTGAATTCTCTTCCAAGATTTCACTCTGTGTCGTGCAAAAACAATTCCTGAGTTGTAAAATCGTTAAAGCATACATAGCCCCAAGTTGAAATCTATCAGAGCCATATTTTTCATCTTGCTGTAAAAAACAAACTTTACATTTTTCAAATCTTTGGGAAACATAGTAAATTTAAAAATTTCTAAATATAAACAAAGAAAGAAGAGAGTTCTTGGTCATCCACAGAAAGTTGCTTTTGAAGAATAAGGGGAATTTACGCGTATTTTCACTAGAAAAAAAAATAAACTTATTTTCATTACAAGAAAAGAGTGTTCATTTCATTTAAGTAAAACAACTTTCAAAAAATTTGATGACACCTATACTAGAAACAAGGAAACAGAATAGTTTTAAAACTTTACGTGGTGGTGTTTTTATATGGTGTCAAGGGTTGAATTCTGTCCCCCCAAATCCCTATGTTAAAGTCCTAACCCCCAGTATCTCAGAGGATGAGCCTATTTGGGAACCAGGTCATAGCAGATACAGGTAGTTGAGATGAGGTCGTGCTGGAGTAATCCAAGCACATATGGACACGCGCGTGTGCACACGCGCGCGCACACACACACTCACACAGGGAGAACACCACGTGAAGAAGAGGCAGAGAGAGAGGTGGGGGGACGCAGGGAGCACGAGGCCGGCAGAAGCTGGGAGGGGGACCTGGGGGCAAACCAACCGACTTGCGGCCTCCAGAACTCCGAGATCAGTTTCTGTTATTTCAGCTCTCAGTGTGCAGCACTTTGTTACGCCAGCCCAGAGGCTAATACAATGGTCAACTGTAATTTCATTCTATTTCTTTCTAAAAGGATGTTTCTTGATAAGAATCGGAGATCTTCCGGAAAAGTGTACACCATTACAATCATACCTAAGAAGTGAGAAAATGGAAGCACAATTCACTGGATTAGTAACTGATCACTGAATTCAGACAAGAACCTGGACCTAGTGGGTCTTAATCCTGGGCTTTCATAGAATTTCCTCATTATGAACACTTTCTGAACAAAAGGCAGCAATTATAACAGTAGAAGAAACGCAACGAATTTAGGGGTGTCATTCCCTCCAATCTAGGCTTGGAAAGTTTCTTTCTCTGTTGCTCACTCCCTAACAGCTGTGATGTCTTTTCTTGAGACTATGAGTGCCAATTACTTGGTATCATTAGGCCAAGTCCCGGCCCGAACATCAGCTGGTCTGCTCCCGCATGAACTACTCGCGGACCACCGGACTTCTTCTGAGGGTTGGCTGACCTTTTCAATGACCAGATCCATTTCCTTGGGAATAAAGGTGCAATGTGAGGAGAGTGCTGAAATAAAGTGAATAACATTATTTATTGGAGGTCACTTCTACACTAGCGAGGAGTGGAAATGGGCACGTGAGAAATTTCCATTAAATAATCTGGTTTCAAGCTTATCTCAGTGTGTTTAGGAAATCACTGCTGCAGGTCCGCAGAGGAGGTAAAGGCATCGGTCAGCAGGTGCATCTCAACTACCACTGTTGCCAGGGATGCGGGTGTTGCTACAGCAAGTATCCAATGCGGCTGGGCAGGGTTCCTACGACTCCGTGCTGCTGCTGGATGCAGGAGAAAGGGCCCCATTTCTCCCTCTGGGGACGACGCCCTTGTCCCGGGTGCCCCACGGACGGTGACTTGGCATTCTTGGAAGCGATGTTTGTGTCTCGTTTCCTTTCCGGCCACCTGACAGTCAGGTGATGGAGAGGAGACCCCCCTCCCCCCCACCACACCAGGCTGCAGCTGCTCCAAGCTGGGAGGTTGCACATCAGCTTGTGAGATGCAGCAACATAACTGTCTTTAAAACCAGCTCCACTTCTGATCTTTTTGCCTCCCTGCAGTTGCCTGTCCAAGCAAGTGCGCCTGGTTTTTTTTCTTTTTTTGGAATTACTTCTTCAACCTCCTCTATCTGTTGACTCTGCCCAGCATATCTTCCTTTTCCTAATTTTAACAAAGTTGAAAAGGAACTTGTAGCAGCACTGCACTTTCAACTAAATTCTTACCATTTGACATGAGTTTGTATATGCTATCTATCTATCTACATGCAATCTATCTACCATCTACCTATCTATCTATCTATCTATCTACATGCTATCTGTCTATCTATGTGTATGTGTCTATTTATCTAATGCCCACGGTTGGGAAGCAGCTATGTAAGCCATGCTAGTTACCTCACTGGCTGAATTGGAATAACAGGCAGACATTACCTGAATAACACGAAACATTGCTTAATGACGTCATGGCTCTAGTCCAGCCATGTATGTCCCGTAAGCAGACCCTCCCTTCGCTGGAGGCACCGCCTCTCTACCTCGTCCACAGAGGAGCCTCGGCTCCGGTCCACCCGGGGCCCCACACCAGCCCTTTCCCTCCCTGGAGAGGAGGCTCTGCCGTCCCAGCGCCTCTCCGTGCAGGCGGCTCCTGTCCCAGACAGGCTGGCTCTTCACCCACAGTCATTCGTTTGCTCAGTGTCTCTTGATCGCCCCACCTGACCGCTGTGGGCGAAGAGGGCACAAGGCGCGTGACCTGTGTCTCCCACGGTCACCGCGCAGGCTGGGTGGGAGAACGCCCCCCTTTCTGTGCTTCAGTCTCACAGGGAGCGGGACTCAGCACGGGGCACTGGTGCTCGGCTCACTCGATGGTGCACTCCACCTTGGGGGCCGAAGAGGGCACAGGTGACACCAGAGCCCACGTCGGGGGCAGGGCAGCAGGGAGCGGGCAGCTGAGGGGGCCCAGGTCGGCCTGGCAGCTCAGACTTGACCCCGTGGGCGCCACAGCAAAGGCAAGATGACGGCAGCAGAAAAATACACCGAGAAGCGCTCTCTCGCCACGATGGTGCCACTTGAAGAGCTGGAAGGTCCATGCCCTGCCCTCGAAGCTGTGCCGCCCAGAGTCTCAACGGAAGGGTCACCAGGAAACGTGTGGGGGTGATGGATCCGTAAGCCACCTCGGGGCTGGTGATGCTCTCAGTGATGCAGGCATACATCCAAACTCATCACGACGGGTACATTAGACGTGTGCAGCGTTTAAATGTCAGCCACACCTCCACAAGCACGTTAAACAAGTAAGAATATCGGAGCCCAGCATCTGACACGTAAAATTAAGAACTTCAGAAGAGACATTTATCAACATTCGGCAAGTGGGAATGGATGCACTCCACAGAGTGGATCTGCCCATCCGAACTGATGAAACCACCCGCTCAGTGTTTAGGCGGGGGAAAGCCTTATTTTCTGTGTATTTCTGATTAAAAATAAGGTACTTTAAACGGACTTATTACCAATAAGACATTAGGTAATAATCATACGGGAAATATGTACTCAGTTTGGTGCCGGTAGCTCATCTGCTTTGTTTCAGTGAAGAAAAGAGAATCTCCCACAGCAGCACTAAAACCCAGTAATACACCTCAAAATATCGGACAGAAACTCTGGGATCCCCCTAGATAACGGCGTGATTGGAGCAGCGGGGACTCACAGAGGCTACAACTGCGCAGCGTATGATCAGAACTCATTATCCACGTTTTCCTCATATGCTGTCTCCATTAAAATGCAGTTTGTCACGTTGGAGAGTTTCTAATGCCTGAAATTATGTTTCATTGCCAAAGCCCTTTTAAAAAAACCCACATGCCCTATTGTCTTGTCAACAATAAGAGATTCATATTTTTGTGGCATTTTCCCAGTGAAAACTCCTAGGTGTCCGTCTGCTGGAAGCATAAGATACCTATTTGTGGTCTTAATTTATACTTCACAACTAATTCGGGCCATGTTTTTCATGGATTTAAACAGGCATAATTAAGAGCATTGAGAGAAACTGCACTTTTACTGCCTGAATATTCAAAATTAGACTATTGGGTTAAATTATTGTGCTAATCACATTGCTTTAAAGCTTTCTGGAGTGTTGGATTATTGCAAGAATTAATCTGCTTCCTAAATCCGTCTACACCACACTTAAAGAAACAATACTGCCAGCGATAGGTCGGAAATGAACTGGCGCCAATAAGGTGTCCAGTGCCTGTACCTAGTGTCGTGGTTTTTTATTATGAATCGGTACAAAATGGCTTCGAAGAGAAATACTCCACCTACATCTCTCTACGTGAAAACTCCGTGCTCCTAACTTTCCGTGCTCGAGGGGGACGCCGGGCCCCCGATGGGAGAAGGCTGGGCTCAGGCTGCGCTTCGTCAGACGGCGTCCTGGAGTGGGCGCCGCCATCCGCGTCGCGTGCAGCTGGAGTATGCGTTTCACTCAGACGCACGGAGACGGAAACGCAGGGGCCGCCGTGTCCTGCAGGACACCTCAGACCGGCCGGGTCTCCCATCTCTCCCGTGGAAGGACTTGGAACCCGAATCCCTGTCTTCCCCATCACTGGGCAAAGCCTAAGACAGCCCGAAGCTGTCCCCAAGCCTACGTGACCCCAGAACAAATGTCTCCCCTGAAACACGGACCCAGGGCAGCCTCCTTACACTTTCAGAAACGCTGCATAAAAGGCAGAGACCCTGGAAACAGGGGAAAGACACAAGACAAGCTCTTGAACTGGCCCGACGGGGAAGTGGCCCAGTTCCTCAGACAAAGCTCCTGCCAGGTGACAGGTCCCCTCTCCTTTGCAGACCCGGCCAGGCCCCTCTTCTCCCCGAGGCCTCCACCCGGCCTGTAAAGACCTGGACAAACACTGACAAAGTTTCTATCCGCTCAAGGCCTCATCCCGGGAGACCCCAGCCCCCCTGAAAGCGCCCGCCTGAGAAAACAAGGTGTTGCAGCCACACCTGAAGAACCCCCGCCCTCCACGCCCCAGCCTCTAGCGGGGTGGGGGGGCTACTTCCCTGACTGCCAGCCACAGACCCAGCCGCCCTAAGCCACGTACACAGACCCACCCTCCGCAAGCTTCACCGTCTGATCCACGGAGCCCCCGGGTCCCTCACGGCCCCTTACACTCCGTCACCTTTGCACAAATCCCCTACTGCGGTAGTTATTCCTGATTGAAATCCATCCTTACCGTGCACCCAGTGACCAGCTGTGCTGACCTCTGACACGGGTGAGGACGAGGTCAGCGGGAGAAGGCAGCCCTCAGCAGGTAGGAGAGGGCCTGAAAGAGGTGCAGTGAAGGACCCCAAGACCATCCTCCTTCATAACACACCCTCACAGCCCCAGTGATGCCCGAGGGCCACAGAGTCTAAGAGACCCTGACAGAGGCCCCCGTCCTGGCGGCGCCCAAGTTACTCTGATTAAAAGGATTCACCCTTGAACACTGAGGTTCACCCCTGCGTTTCTTAGGGTGGGGCTCCCCAAAGACCTGAACCCCAGTGGTTACTGGGGAGCAGCCCCAGGAAGAAGCAGCGGGGGACGGGAAGGAGGATGAGGAAGGGAAGGAAAGCCGGGGCGGCGGACCGTTCCACGGACAACAGCATCTGCTCCACTCCGTCCCTCCTGCAGTGTGATCTTATTTTTACCGTGATTGTTCCTGCTGCTTAATAGAAAAAAATTTTCGTATGCAAACCAGAGCTTGTGTAAGTTCTGCCCGCAACCACCGAGGCCGCAGGCTCTTCCCTCTCTGACCCTGGTAATTATTACTGCGGGGAACTCACCGTCCTGTTGATTGATACCTGATACCTAAAAGCGGATTCGCTTTCCTGGCCACTCCCCACACGGTGTGATACACCTTGTGTTTTAAGATTCTAGCTGGCAGAACAATGTCTGACTCTGTTTTGCATCCTGAACAGTTCGCGTGGTGCCACGTTCATAGTCTACACTCTAAAATATTTATTGGATGCATGGATTCTTACATCACACTGTTCTTGCGGGAGAATTGTAAATATTGCCCAAAATACAACCTTCTCTACACAGCAGATAGGACCACTTGGGTTCTGTAATGATGTTTCACTGTCAAGAAGGACTTTGGAGTTTATTTTGTCTTTGCAAAAATGGTGGGTCACCGATTTAGTTCACGACACCACTGCAGGTAGACGAGGAGTCTGTAATTCCTTCTTTTTCTTTTCTGTCCAGGGCTTCAGGTAGCTGCCGTATTCCAAATAAAGGGATCGATAGAGAGAGACAGACCAAACCTCTATGAACCGCATTTTGTCCAAGAACTGTCACAGGAATGAACACTGAGTCTGTGTAGAAAACTGGAAACGTCACGGTGACTGGGACAAGGTCTCCCTGGGGCCTGGGGGGTGTAAGCAGTGAGGCGTGTAGAGTTTTATGCTTATTATCCACCAGGATGACGGAGCTAAGCTGTTTATGACAGCTTGTCTGGGACAAGGCAGTGAGCCCAGGCTGTCTCCATAAACGTCGTAATATATGCTGGCTTTACTTCCCGGACCTGCCTGCCTCTTCAAATAGGATAGAGTTTTGCTCAGAGGAGTAAATACCTTGTTACATAATAGTAGGTGTCAAATATCTTTATTTTAATGCTGCTTATATTATTTTAAGAACTGGGTTCTAAATAGGACTTTATATTTCTGTGGCCAGTGAAGTAGCAAATAATTCTAGAATAGTCCTCCCCTTAATTCCTCTTAACGAGTCAATTTCTTATTTAAAACACCCAGTTTATTCCACTATAAGTCCAAGTGGATGGTTTATTTGTAAAACATATTTTTTAGTTGGTTTATTTTAGATGAGAAACAGTTTGTGAGATGACTTAGAGCTGGTATTGCTAAGAGGAAGGACTCCTGTTCTATCTAGGAGTCATTTCAAGTGCACGCGACTCTGAGATTCCATGGCACAAACATCCTTCTTTAAAGGAATCATGGTCTGTAGTACAGAACATTTTAAGTTTTACAAAATACAACTTACTTAATGTAAATGCTATGTGAAAGACAAACTTACTGTGATGCATGGTGTTTTGTATAAAAACCTCTTTTTATGCCACATTCATTTAGAAGGAAATGTTTTCGCTAAGATGACTTCACATATGTTTTGCTCCTAAGGAACCCCATCTCATTTGATGCTTCAAAAACCAAAACACTTCAAGAGGTCACACACCATAGCCTACAGAACAAGTAGAGGCCATGCCACAAAGAACGACCACAAATGATGGTTTGAACCACCTATTTAGGGAAGCAATGACATTTATTCTGCCATCAATGCACATTGTAATGATACAGAGAGATTCGTTGAGAAGAACTGAACTGACAAACATATAGTAATGATGCAAATATTAAGCATGTATATTTAAAGTGATAAGGTCCATTTATAATTAGGGTGTCACCAAAGTAACGAGCAGTCCTTCTGCACTGTGGTTAGTGAAACACCCCGCTGGTAAAGGGGAAGGGGGGGGGAGGTAGGGTTCATAGGTGTGACTCTGCACCAGGCAATGTGCAGAGCCAAGTTCATGGCATCTTCCAAGCAGGCTTGGCCCTGGGTATCATTATCTCACTGTTATCAATGAGGAAATACCGACTTAAAGAGACTTCACAGTTTGTCAAATAGAAAGTGAGAAAACTGTTTGAACCCAGATTGAAAATAAGTCCACGCCTTCGTCTACTGCAACGCTACAGCTCTCCTGATGCCTTTCTGATTCGAATTTTCTTCTGGGGCCTTCAGGTCTTATACCTAAACTGATCTTTTCTTGTTTCATCGTTGACACAATAATTGCACAGAGTCATGACATTCTTCATAAACTTCCCAAGTCATTGGCTTTTTTTTAATTTTATTTTTATTTATATTTATTGACGTACAGTTGATTTACAATGTTGTGTTACTTTCAGGTGTACAGCAACGTGATTCAGTTATACGTACTTATACATATCTCTGTTTTTTCAGATTCCTTTCCCTTATAGGTGATTACAAAATATTGAGTGCCGTCCCCTGTGCTGTGCAGCGGGTCCTTGCTGGTCATCTATCTCACACGCAGTGGTGTGCAGATGTTAACCCCAAACTGCTAATGTGGTCCTGCCACATCCCCTTTGGTGACCGTACGTTTGTTTTCCATGTCTGTGGGTCTCTGTTTCTGTTTTGTACATAGGTTCCTTTCTAGCATTTTTTTAGATTCCACATATAAGCGATAACGTGTTATTAACTTTTCTGCTTCAAGTGTGTGGCGTTTCCTCACCAGCGATGACGTGGTTTTGAGTAACTTCTCTCATATTTGTCCCTTCGTTGATTCCTGCAAATGCTTAAGCAGCAAAGATGCTGATTGTGTTCCACAGAAATGCTCATTTAAAATACCTTCTATTTGGAATATTCCATAACTTGCTCCTTTGCCTGGACTTACAGGGATTTTGTGCACGTCTCTGGATTTAAAAAGGCTTCAGTAAAATACCTCAACCAACTCACTACTTAAAGGATTTTCAACTAATTATGCATTTGAAACTTCATTTCCAGCAGAGGATCCTACGGGGGACATACGACTGTTTGCCCAGCAGATGCAGAGGTGAAGAAACGCTGGCTCACTGCTCTCAGGAACGTTAGCATCTTTTGAAGGCACGTGTGATATGTGAAAGAGAAATTATCCAATTCTGTGAAACCTCACAGCAGCAAGCTGCCCTGGCTTTGTCAGTCCTCTAATTCCTACCTGAGTAAGAGCTGCCTGGGGGACTGGGGAGGGAATTGTGCCCAGGCAGAGGAAGAGGGCCGAAGTTCTGCAGGTTAGGGAAGGCAGCGCACACTTGGGAAGGTTGAAGAAGCTTAGCGTGTGTGGCACAGAGAAAGGGAAGAAAGGACAAAAGGTAAGATTCAGAAGAGAGTGAGATTATGAAATGTTTTGTGACTCAGATGCTAGGATTTTAACATATTTTCCAAGAAGTCCATAAGAAGCCTTCTAGAAGTTTCCAACAAGGGGATATCATGGTTAATTTGCATTTTTAAAACATCACCCTGGCTGCAGTGCGGAGAGTAAACTGGGGAGCAGATGAAGAGGCCGATGTGAATGCAGTAAAGCTACTTAGAAATGCACGCATGTGTCCGGTTGGGAAATGATGGTGGCACAGATGTGAGAGCTGGAGACAAATGGATAGAGCGGAACATATTCTGGATGTAGAACAAGATTTGGTGGTACACTGTCATGATGAAAGAGAGGCAGTGGTCAAGAATGAGAGCTTGGTGCTGTTGGTGATGAGAAGTGACTCTAGAAGAGGAAAAATCAGGGGGAAATGTTTCCCTTACGTACATATCAGGATAAGGACGTTTTGAACCACTTTAGCAGGCCGTCTGGAACACAGTGAGCCAGACAGGCATGGCATCAAGAAAGAGAATGGAAGAGATTTCCATCACGCCCTTTATAAACCGCGGTACCTTTCTACCGTTTAAATGTGTCCTATTTTTGGCAATTGTAGGAACAAAAAAACCCTCTGTCCTCAAAACCAGCACTCTGCCTTTAGACTCAAACTAAAACCACTGACGAGCTGCAACGTGTTTAGGAAAATAGCTAAGCTGCTGTGATAGACGAGGTGGACGCTGGTGTCCCTGCTCCGCAGCTCTGAGGGGTAGCTGGCGCCCAGGACGGTGGGGGACCTGCTCCCCAAGGCGGGGGCCCAACTCCCCCCGTCTCGGGCCCGGCGTCACCGCCGAGGAGCTGCCTCAGCTCACCTCTGAGTCACAGCCTCCGAGGAAAACATGAGATTGAAGGGAAAAAAACAAATCCTTTTTAAACAACTGAGAAATCTGATTATTATATTTCTACTTTAATTTCAGTTTCATTTCTACCACGTTTTTGGTAGAATTTACCAGTGAGACCGTGTGGTCCTTCCTGGGCTCTCCTTTGGTGGGAGGATTTTGACTCCTGATGCAATCTGCTGACTAGTTATAGATTTATTCAGCTTTTATGTTTCATCACGATGCAGTCTTAGTAGGTTTTTGTGTTTCTAGGAATTTATCCAGTTCATCTAGCTTATCCAATCTGTTGGTGTAGTCCTGTTTACAGCACGCTCTTTAATCCTTATAATTTTTGTAAAATTAGTAGTTATTTCTTCACTTTCATGTTTTTATTTTAGCTACTTGAGCCTTCTTCCCATTTTTTCGTAGTCAATCTCACTAAAGGCTTAATTTTCAAAGAACCAACTCTTGATTTTGTTGATTTTCTCTCTTCCTTTTCCATTGTCTTGTTTATTTCTGCTCTAATCCTTATCACATGCTTCCTTATTCTAGCTCTGGGATGCTTTGTGAGAACTTAGTTATACCGCAGGTTCCACTGCTGGCTGTCTGGACGCTAACCCTGCAGCGCACGGGGGGACAGGGGGCGTCTGGGGGGTGTCCATCAGCCTGTCTCCCACCACACGGGCCGCTCCCTGAGCACAGGGCTCCGTGTTCTTCAGTGATGTTTTTGTTTGGAATCTACGAGGAGTTGCCAGGTCTCCTGGTGTTTTACGTGTTCGTATATTAAGGTGTTCACGTATCTAACAACACAGTAGATCCTGAGGTGCACCTCGGCGGGAGGTCAGGGTGCCTGCTGTGCAGAGTTTACCATCTGGTGCAGAGGCGACAGGAACCAGGGAACAAAGTGATGAGGAGTTACAAACACCACAAGTGACGCTCAACAAAGCCAGGCTCAGAGGTAAATAACGAAGACAGAAAGGCCGCACACACGGGCCCGGAGGAGCGACCTCTGAAGACTGAAACTAATGCTGAACACTGCTGTCTGCCCACAGCGTGGACGAGAACCAAGACAGACAGTAAAGTCAGGCTGGAAACATTGGCGGGGGGCCACCGATGGACACGTGCAGTGCGAGAGTGGGTGGAGACTAGAGAAAGAGAGCGCGCCCTCACCCTACGATGCAGGAACCGACGAACATAGCTCAGGGCTGGAGGAGGAGTACCTTAGGGTCACCAGGGTGGCAAAGAAGTTATTGCCTTACAATGATTCCACTGACGTGCATTTTTATTTGCACACAAACTAGCACCTGGGAAAGAGAGTCTTCAAAGTCCGCTTCCAAAATATTGTGACTTTTCTCTACTGACATCATACCAGTTTAAATGGTCTCTTCTCCTTTTCCATATTCTCATGAAAATGTGACTTACATAAGAAACCCATTTTTAGAGACATGAGCCCTGCCTTCTCGTGTTAGAAATCCATGAGGCTGGGAGCTCACTTAAGAGACTTGCATTTACTAAGGTTTAGGACCTAGAGAACGGGGGCACCCACAAATGTTCCAGAAAGTTCCAGAAAGAAATCATAGGTGGATTCAGGAAGAGGCAACACGACAGAGCAAAGTGTCTGAATATTTCCCATAATTAAGGAATGACATGTTATCACATTTTTTAGAAGACCCCTAAAAGCTAGGTAGAATAAAAACAACAAAAAAACAATGAAAAACTGACAATCTAGGCACATCATGAGACATCAGTATATAAAACATGAAGAAAAACATTGACATTGCAAGAGAGAAAAACTAGTGTATAAATATATACATATAGCATATACATACTACATAGCATATTTATAGTATACTTAATATAATACTTATTCTATTTAATGTAATATATTTAGTATATTTATAATACTACATTCAGTATTATAGCATTATATAGTATATTAAATGTACTACATAAATATATATCTATAAATCTGATTATCAGCAAAATGAGATGCCAGAAGATCAATGAAATATATTGTTATGTTGAAACTACTCCTCTCGTCAGAACGGCACACCTTTAACCTATAAAAATAAAATGCTGAAGATACAAGACTTGTCGTACCCTGCAGGTTGGAGTGGAAACTGTACAGCCATTTTGGAGTGAAACTCGGCCCTGTCTAGCTAAACTGAAATGTGCATACCCACCCTCCCCCGATAAATCTGGTTTTAAGTATATGCCCTAGAGAAAAACCTCATATATGAGCACAAGAAGACAGGCACAAAGGCACTCCTGTAACTGAAAAAATATATGAAAAAAAAGCAAAATGTCTTCTTGGATGGTGAAGTGATGTATAAAATATGATAAGTTCATATGATAGAATACGTATAGCAATTAAAAAGATGACGTGACTCCATAAAGACCGACCTAGAAAATACCAAGATGCCATTATTCTTTGGTTCATAAAAAGTCTCATGTCAGTAAGACATGTATAGCATGATAACACCTTGGTAAAATCTTAACAAGATATGCACGATGATTTTCAACACACACACGCATACACACACGTAGATGCACACGTGGACTCCAGGTCATCAACAGTGTCTCAGCTGCTTGCAAAAAACAGACTACAGGAGGAAAATCTTGACACTAATTGCATGATTGTTACTCAAGCAACGTGGCATATTATCTTTTTCTATCAACCTATCTATTTCTCTATCTATCATGTCTTAAAAGAGCCATGATTTGTTACTGCTTGTTGTCCATCCAAAATACCAGCGAGATAAAGCCTCTATTACTTTTCCCTTCAAGCATGGTCACCGTCATTCCAATTGCAGCAACGTTTTGCAATGTCAAAGGGCTCATCAGCCTCACAGCGTTTAGCACTGGTCCAGCCCAATATATATGCTAAGTCATGAACACTGTGTGCCAGCCAGACCCACGGAAATTGAAAAACCGGACCCTTGAGGAAACTGTTGAGACTGAAGTTACTCTTCAGTGTTCAGAGACTAGCACAAAAAATAATCCAGTATTTGATGGCAAACTTTTAGAGTCAGATAATCCGACATTCACCACTACATTGAGTTTCTTTCTTTCTAGTGCTTTCACTCCTGGTACTGAAACATACTCTACAGAAAACCTATTTCCTGAAGAATTTTGGATTTCAAACAATCTGAACACTGTAGTAAGAACACAGACGTTCAGGCGCTTCCCACCTGAGTGAGATTTCTAGGGTCTGTGACATGTTTAGATATGTTTCCCAGGGTGAAGTACAACTGCCTCATCTGGACCCTCCAACATCAAGAAAGAGGCACAATGTCTAATAGAAATATTTGACTTTTGGAGAAAAAAATATATATTATAATCATTTGGGTACGCTATTCCAAACCTCTAAAAGACTGGCACTTTTGAATGGGGTCCAGTAGAGGGGAGTACCCCAAAGTCCCTGGCGCTCACACTGCTCTGTCTCTGGGACCATGTTCCAGGGCACATCCAACAGTTGCTGGCAGACGGGAAAGCTTACGCTGTAGGTGAATCATGGCACAGACCTTCATGAATTTCAAGCGAAGTCCTGCCCTCCTACGCAGAAAACCATTCTATTTTAACAAATAGCACCTGGCATGTTTCTGTCTTCTCATAGAGACTGAATGCTTGACCACAGGCCACCAAGGGGACCGGAGCTGCCCCTCAGGAATGATATCCTGCCAGCCCACGATGACAGACAACATAACGCCCCATCCCCAAAGATGTCCATGCCCTAAACCTCCCAACCTGTGGGTATATGATTTGCCACTGCAGAAGCGACTTTGCAAATGGGACTAAATTAAGGATTTTGAGATGAGAAGATCACCCTGAATTATCTGAGTGTTCCCACTGGAATCACAAAGGGTGCCTATAGAGTATAACCAGGTGTTGCAGTTAGGCAAACAGATGCAAGGACGGAAGCAGAGTCCAGCGAGTCCGAGGGAGATGTGAAGGTGATGCACGGCTGCTTTGAAGGTGGAGGAAGGGGCCACCAGCCAAGGATGCGGGTACCGGAACTGATCCGCCTCTGTGGGCTCCTGTGGGACCCTGGTTTCCCAGAGTCTACACTCTTTGATTTTCTTGAAACCACGGTTAGCGCCAATATTCTTCAGATCCCAGCACTTACAGGCACCTGGTCTTGGCAGCCGGTACGGTTTCTAACATCAGGAGACTCCTGATGGCTCCAAGGAAGGCTGTGTGAACAAAATGCCCAGCAGCTGTTTTCAACCATCAGGATAATTGTAATACAATCCATGTTAGGAGTTAATAGAGCATTTCCTCCACTTGGAGACTTGAAGTATTTAATGATTCTCAGTAAGGCATTTTGTGACCAGACAGCATGAGACTATTTTAAGATAGTCCTCAACATACAAAAACTTCAATGGAAGGCATTTACATAACTCTGACCTAACCCCTGTAAGTGAGAAGAACTATCTTTATTGTGCACGTGAGGAAACTGGACCAGGGAAAGGACAATACAGTAGCGGACAGAGCCAGGCTTCAAGCCCAGGACCCTGACTACAGGTGTGTCCTTTTATAAAACAATGCATTCAGCAGTTATTTTGGTCAGTCTTCAAAATGTTCAATTTTCTCCCTGCTTTGTTTTATCTGCTATCTTTTTTTTTTTTTTTTTTAGTTTAAGTTCAATTCTACCTCCACACAGAAAATACAGCCAAGAATGTGCTAGTATTGTGTACTCAAAACAGAGAGCAATGAAGTCACTGGATCAAGTGTTAGAAACATCTGTCACATATTATTTACCTAGTAAAATACTTGGAACTGTAATTCAAAGTGGCATTAAAAGAAGTTTTGATAAAATTTAAAAATCATTGACTCTATAAAACATCGTTCTATGCATTTCCCACATTTCAGAGCTCTGAAAACTCGAGATTATTTGGAGTTCTAAGCAAAAATTTAAATAAAGAAGGTGCTTGGGTTCTGCAGAGAGTCAGTAAATGAATATACAGCTCATCAGTGCACACGCTACTGCTCACCGCTCGGGGGTGTCCCAACAACATCTGCTGAAGGACCTGAAGAGCATGTCCGAGAAACAAGTAACGCATCTAGAAAATGGTGTTAACACAACCATGTGACACAGGGAATATAATAGGGGTGGAATTAAAGAAATCCTGCTGTAATGTTTCTTATTATTAAAGTCACTTGTCATTGACTTTCTTCCCAAACTTATTTTTGTAAAGTCACTATTGATGTTATCTTTCTCTCTTCAGCATGCTCTAGTGCTTAATGCAAAAACTAAGGATCAATCCTGCACTAGTCCACTAAAATGTTTTGATTCTGAAAGCAAAGAATGTCACTTTTCCAGGTAATATGTAGCTACTTGTTGAGTCTATTCCTGAACAAATCAATGGAAAGTTACCCTTCTCGGCAATATTTGTTCTACCGACTTTTACACGGTAGTGATCACTCAATTACCAGGACGCGGGGTTATTTTATTTTGGAGTCATGTCAGTGTGAGGCAAGCCAAATTAAAGGGTTTTTACTCTGAAGTTAATATGCATACATTTTAGGCTGAAAGCTTCACAACAGCCTTGTCATGCTTCAAAGAGATGACAATGCCCACTGGATAACCTGCCACTGGCAGTGTGCACTTTCTGCCGCCTGGGCTGCCGTGCACCCAGGGAGCCTCTCTGCAGCTCACGCTCCGCCGGGCTCCTGACAGGTGCCTAAAAACCCATTACACAGGCATTATGTGATTCCTGCATGAACCCTGTCGTCAGGAGTCGGTATGAGGAGGGCAGTCCTGCCTGTACAAGAAGATGGGAACCCTTTTAGGACACGGCCTGGCACGTGGAGAGACTTCAGAGGAGCCCGGAAGATCCTCAGCGCTAACATCAGCACACAAGGTGCGTGCACATCAGGTGTTTTTCAGCGGATCTCTTCTCAGTGGTTAAAAACGGAGAACACAAAGCTAGTTGCAGAAGCCAGCATGGTTTCTCCTTAAGCCACAGAAGAGAAAGGAATAACTGGGGGAAACACGTTAAAATACAGTTCTCCTGAAATTTAATAGTTGAAGTCTTTCTTCCAGCCATTCAAGTATTGCATCAAATGGACGCAACTTGAATAAATCCAATTCAAAACAATTGTGTACAATAATCCTGAAAGAAAAACACTGCACATAGGAAACACTAACCATTTACTCTTTTAAGGTCTACTTTTGCAGTACAGCAGCTGCGACCTGCCTCAGAGGACTGTTCCGTGAGCCATTCTGTTCTTTAAGAGGTTAGCCAGCCTGACCTCTACCGTCCCAGAGGCAGAGGCTGCAACTGCAGTGGCCGCTCGATGGCACTACATCCACCCCAGGACCTGCAGGCCGGGTCCTCCAGAAGCCTCAAAGTCACCATCTCCACGATTTCCTTACCAAAACTAGATGGGTGACGGACAGGTGGCTGAATAGACGGAATGATGCATAAATAAAATGTATAATCTTTATGAGCACCTAAGCGATTGCAATGTTTTCTGCAAATACCACACTTTATTAATAAGCCTTAGCTGGTCCGAGCTGGTTCTGGCCACTGTTTTCATGAATTATCTTCTCTCTTTATAGGTTCTGCTCAAAACTGCATCCCCGGGGGGGAGTCTACCTGCCGGGTCTCTCACCAGCTGGTACACCAATTCTGAGAGGGTCAAAGGCTCGTCTCTCTATTTGTGTATATTTCTTGGGATCTTAGCACTCCTCTCTTTGAGAAATCAGCAAACATAGTACATACACACATACACATACATATATTTACGTATATTTTTTGCTTAACTGCCTTGAATATGCATGTTCCAATGAATCACTCTGGTGTCTCTGTGATCTCTGCTCTCCTCGATTTTCTTCTCTACAGATGCCTCTGGGATTGTGGCTCCTTGAAAGGTCACCTCTGGGCTGACCCCTGTGTTCTCAGTCAACACTGGCCCCTGACGACTGGCTCCTCGACCCTGACTCCTGGGACCCTGGGGCGCACTTACAACTGGGAAATCTAGAATAGGCTAAGGGAAACATCATCTCTCAGGAACAAAAATATCTTGCAAGATATATTTTTAACTGAATTCCTTGGATCTCAGGAATCTTATAGACCATAAACAAATTGGCAAGTGCCCTAATTTTCCAGAGGAAGACACATACGTTGCAGACTAAGCTAATCTGTTAAGAAAACATAGCAGGAAATGGTCTTTTGAAGATGAATTCTGTATGGAAAAATTCTTTCCTTTGCCCCGGTACCTTCACAGTGTCTGATCATGGTAGGAATCTATCAAATATTTAATGAAATAGGTAATTAGCAAAAAATATTTCAATAACCAAATATATGTATACACGTGTATTTTAAATAGGTATGCATTCTTCACTGGGGATCAGGAATACAACTTACAGCTTTACTTTAATCTTTCCCAGCTATGAAAAACAAATAGTTTTCTCTTTGAAAATGCCACTTTGATTTTCATGTGAAACTAAGCTGTACTTCTCACTACCGTGTGAGTCCCAGATGTTGACGGTTATTAAGTTCTCAGTTTGTCACGATGGCCATGCGACGTGTCTCCAGCAGCACTCCCTTACAGCTTCTAAGCGTGCACACAAGAAGAACAGAAGAGACATCCGTGTGTCTGCACTCTTCAAACACACGTGCCGATGGCCGAGCTCGGGACTTGAAACAACATACTCCAGAGCGATCATTTAATATCCTTTGTTCTTTTTTCAACAAGGGCTATTTCACACTCTCTTGCATAAGGTGCCGTAATGTTTAGGCTCCGATGGTAGGTGTGCTTGATCACGCTGAGTACACGATGGGCAGAGAAGACACTGGAACAATATAAGCAGAACTGAAATGAGAGCGATCAACATAAAATCGAGAAATCAACCTCACATTTGAACCCAAATCACACATCCACTTCATCTCACAATTATTCCTCTTGTTTTCACATTCAAAGGCTGACACGTGTGGCAAAGTCGTCTTGAGCAATTCGGGATCTGTTGTAAAGCTACTTCAAAACAGTTCTATTACAATGAGAAAAGTACGTTTGGAAAATTTCATTGCTTCCAATAGCCATTTTATATGGCAGAATTTACCTTCTAAATTTGTATTTGTACTCTTGTTTCCTATTTAAAACTGCCAAAAACAAAAAATAAATTCTACATTTAAGGTAGAATAAAGACTCACCATAAATACATTTTAAAAGCTGGAGAATTTAGGATTTGTGAGTAATACATTGGCTCAGGCTCTAAATTTTCCGTCTCACGACAGAACATTACTGAGAAAGCACATCAGCCTTAGTCAGAAATCAGGCAAATAAGAACATCTGCCCAGGATCCCATCCACTCCTCAGCTGAGTAGGAGATACACATCTGCATGACGATAAAGAGGCTTCGAAAATTAAAAATTCTGTATTTATACTAGAGCTTCATATATCAAATCCATGAGTCTAGAAATAAAATGTATCAGCTTTTCAACTGCTTTCTTACTATGTCTAGAAAGAGTAATGAGTTCTTCAAAACTAATGATAGTTTCCGTGTTCTTTTTAGATTTTTTTTAAGCTCAAAAAAGCTTAATTTTTTTGGAGGAAGAAACAACTATTAGTGTGTATCAGCAAAACGAAGGTGAAAAGAACCATAAGTCATTGAGTAAAATTCTGCGACCTGAGGACCTAAAGACGATAGTAGACCCTGCCTGCCTGCCACGCGCTACACAACACAGGATGGAGGGGCCTTCTGTGCACTCGTGTATTTGGGCTGAGGATAGTTTGGATGTCACAGAACGGTAGCAGGGGAGGCTGGGAGAAGGGGTCCTAATTGTAGGGAGTGGGATGCCCAAGCCCATCACAGTGAGACGTGGAAGAGAGAGGACGCACGGGGGGTGGATGACAGAGGAGGGCCACTAACGTCCTGGGAGTCACCTCTCTCCACTGGGGTACCCCGTGCGTTTTACTAGTACTGAGAAAGAACTTTTTAAAAAAAAATCTATGTTCCCACTTTTTTAATACTGATGCAGAAAAGCACCATTTTCTTGGCATGCTGATTCTATACAAAATGTTTATTTATTCTTGTCACAAAGATTACGAAGAACCACTCTTTCTTTAAAGATGTCAAAACAGATCATTGTATGTCCTGTTTAGCACATGTTTTGATTATCTGTGTCTTTCATTGTCTCTGAGCTATTTCACAGCTCTCTCTGCAAAACTGAGAGTAATGCAAATTACACTTGGCCAT
The DNA here is from genome assembly GCF_030028045.1 of Hippopotamus amphibius kiboko. Lineage (NCBI taxonomy): Eukaryota > Metazoa > Chordata > Mammalia > Artiodactyla > Hippopotamidae > Hippopotamus > Hippopotamus amphibius. The sequence goes on along the minus strand of NC_080195.1, from coordinate 1,747,542 downwards.
AGACATGCAAATGATATGTAACTGTTGGATATGGACTAGGTTTGCATCTGGAATGTAGGTTCATTTCAGTGTTTCCAGGTTCTGTGTGTGTGTGTGTGTGTGTTGAATGAACTCTCTGAATCAGCTGTAACATGTTACTAGTTTCCTCCTTAATTATAAATTAAACGAATCTTTGCCATGTGTTCATCTAATGTTTGCATGTCATAACGTAACCTTTAAAGAATTGTATTTTACCATTTTAGGAACCTGTGTTTACATTTCCTATCATAATTTTTCTTTGGGCAATACTAATACTTTCCATACAAAGACAACTGATTTAGGTCAATTCTCAGTATTTGCAGTTACACTTACACAGTCTATAAAGTTGCCACACACACAGTATCAGTGAGAACAGCCGCTGGAGGGCAAACCGGGCAGGCTTCTGCCAGCCTCTGGTCAAGACATCTAAGGTGTATCAGCCCCCCAGTAACGCTCAGCCCAGCCCAGCCACACTGACTCGAGCCTGACTGAGATCCCCTAACGCGGCATTTCTCTGTAAGGTCCATTGCCACCTTCTTGCGTGAGAACCCTTCACTTCACTTCGCATCTTCCCATAGATTCACTTCAGCGCTCCATTGGGAAGAGAGAAACCACCAATAAAAAGTACACAATGTGAAAAACATGACACTAAGGAGACTACAGAAAGGACGCCTGCCTACACTCTTGAGAGCAGAAACATGCAGGCATGGGACCCCTGAGGATCAATCATGATTTCTTTTTTCTGCTCATGACCATGGGTGTTTGCCAAGATGTCCTTACAGTTTTAAGACTTACAGGAGCAGCCTTTTGCTAGTCTGCTTTTTCTGCTCACTTCCCAGACCGCCGAGGAGAACCTTACAGGTCTTGTCTTTACGTAGATCACACCGTAAACACCAGGCACAGGCAGCCCCTCCCCGCTGTGGATCTCGGGACTCCAGCCCACTGCCAAGCAGTGTCTCTCCAGGGCTGGACACCCAGGAAGCACTTGAGACTTGGATTTCCCTCCTAGCTATGATGTCAGAATATTTTTCAGGTTTCTAGTCATCTGCATGTCAACGTCTTAGCTCTAAACCCATACATTTGTATTCTGTATTATTCAGCATTGGCAAGTTTCTGATGTGTGTGAGAGAAAAGCAGAGAAGTGTTTCGTTGCAGTCTGCCATTTCAGAAGAGTTGCTCCCCTCTTGATCTGAAACGGGTCCAATTTCCTCATAATGAGCCTATATGGACACCCCTGTAGCTTTCGCATGTTCTCTCACAGATCATAAAGCTCTTTTACATCAGAGCCCTCATGGGCTGGAAGAAAGTCACGTCCTTTCCAAGGGTCTGTCTTATGTCCCTTGGCATCCAATCCTTCTTTGACCTTTCCTCTTATGCTACCATTTCAGCCTCTTCAACCTCGGTCATTCGGCTTAACATTGACCTGTCTGTCTGCATTTTAAATCAATGCTCGTTTATTGGGCATAAATAAGTCATACAATTATACCAAAAAACTACTGCAATAGAGGAAATAGTATTTTCAAATACAATGAAATCCTCTCGGTAGCTTAAAAATGTAACTGGTGGTCAGGTTAATATATAACAAGCACACTTTGAAGTTACCTCATATAATAAATCCTCTTAAAATAAGGTTTCTCTGTGTTGACACAAGAGTTATCAGTTTTGAAAGTTCTATCTGAAAACGTTCATTTTTTGCTTTTGTAAAGAAACTGAATTTGATTTTCTGCTTATAATATATATAGAAGAGTGAAAATGATTAACTTTCTGTCAATTTCATACAATTTCCAATGTGACTCATCTCAAAGCAAAATATAATTTCCTTCACAAGACATGATAAACACCTAATAAAATTTAATGAAAACCATTATTTCCTATCACCATGTGATAATTGCCAAATTAACTGGTATTACCACTAAAACTACTTTCCTCATTTCTTTTCACATGTTTTGATGTCTGATACTTGCTGGGACTTGACAATTTATAGGTCAGATTAAAAATCTCAGGAATTAGTTGACAGAAATTCAATTTTAGTTTAAGATAGTTCAGACTGATCTTATATATTATCAGAACAGTAAAGATTATCAAGTTAGGTCTCAAACTTCTGTGACCTACAAAGTGACTTATGCCAACACATGAATTAAAAATAATAGTGTTTGGGGAAAGGCTTTATAAATCAAAGTTTGGAATAGGTTTTAATAAAGTCACATTCACATATGCCATTTATGTGAGAGAAGAAAAATTAATAGTTTTCACCAAGAAGCATATATTCTTCAGAAAATAATTTTGTTATGATTAATGATTCACAGAGATGTAGAGAGCAAGAAAGAGAGAGACTGAGAGAGAGAGACAGAGGACGTAGCTGACCTCCATCTCCACCCAGGAAGCATGACGGGGCATCACCTAATCTTTTGCGTCAGACACGGCAGACGCAGGCCTTCTACTCCATTCCCGGGGCGCTTCACAGCCACGCTTGTTGTCAGCTCTGAATGCACGTCTCCGTATTTAAAGCACAGGAGTAGCTGAGACTGTTCCATTTTTGTTTGTTTCCAAGTCTACCCTTCAGGCCTAAAAAATATCTTATTGCCCCTCTATATCTCCAATAAGGCTTTACATTTTTTTCTAATCATTTTTTGTCCTCGAAGTCCATCTTTCACGCCTTCAGCTTTTCTAGTCCTTCCCACACGGTGTCAACAAGAACCTAAATGAAATCTCCTCCCTTGGAATCCTAGAGTGGTCTTCTTTACCCTGACTGGACCCTTGATGCAGCAAACCGGGACAGAGATGGTCTCAGGAAGTAGGATTCTGGCGCAGTGCTGCTTGCGGGCTGAACTCACGTGGCCGTGGAAGATGGAAGAGAGATCTCCTGGCCGGAAGCAGCCTCTGATCCTCTGAAGCCGGACTTGTGGCCACTTAGGTTGAGGGCCCTGTCGAGCGCCGGGAGGCAGGAGCGCAGTGGTGTCTGTAACTCGCAGGACCGCGGGTGCTCTAGACAACAACAGACAGAACGTGAGAAGCACAGCTCCCAGTCAGGGCACCGTCAGACCAGAGAGTTTCCAGGGGGGAGCTCAAGAAGGTCTTCTTCTTGTTATTATTTTTTAGCTATTAGGAAGATATGGATTCAAACAAGACGCCAAACGTAAGTGTGTGTTTCGCAGAATTCTAATGTGAAGCTACTCTGCAGCGTCTCAAGTATACAGATTATGCCATTGTTTGCGCACGAACAGGCCACCAAGCTTCAGAATGAAGCTGTTGAATGAACTCAGACAGTTTTTAGATCCATGTCCCGAAACCCCTTCCTGTGTCTTCTGCACCAGCAGAAGCAGCTCTTCTTCTGTCTGAGGAGATACCCCCGCTCTTGCTGGGAGACCCCCTGATAAGCCCCCTGAAGTCCTTAGGAAGAACGTCCAGACAACGGAAAGAACAACAGTACAGAATTCACCCCAGTAGAGGTCTGTGGGAGGAGGGTGTGGACAGACCCCTTGGGATGGCATTTGTGTTCCATTCCTCTCCATAGTCACCGAAGGGCACCCAGGCAGGGGCAGCTCCCAGAATCAGGTGGACAAGAGGAATCATTGTGTGGGTGTTCGTCTGCCTCTTACAGTTTAGCGTGTTTTGATTTTTTGTTTGTTTGTTTTATCTTGTTTTGGTAGGAAGGTTTTGCTAGCATAAAAATCAACTAAGGATTTCCAGCTTCCTCGGCATCTGAACCAGCAGACACAAGAACCCAATTGTGAGTTATAATTTAGTAATGAAACTAATCTCCCTTTCAATGATATATCTTTAATCACCTTTCCAGTATTTTCAGTAATACTTTCAGTGCAGTATTCAAATTTTCTATTAAGTCTAGAGTCAATTTTGGTAATATATAACCTGTGTAGAAAATTATCCGATTTGTCCAGGCTTCCAAATTAAATGATACAACACAGCTGCATACAATATTAGCCTATAATATTGAATCCCTTTTATATCTGGGTTACATTATAATTATATTTTCCTCCTTCCTAATTACATTTTTTGTCTTTTTACATTACCTTGTCAGTGTTCAAAACATTCTCTACTTTCATTTCTCTTATTTTTAAAAAAATAGCTTTATATTTACTTATTATTTATATATTTTCACTTCCTACTTTAAGTTAAACTTTTTCCTTATTAATTTCATCTTTCTATTTCTCTTTGGTTTATTCTGGCGATCATTGTTCTAATGTCTTATGATGACAGGAAAAACTTATTCTTAACAAAATCACTAAAGTCTAAGCATTGTTTTAGTAAGAGGTATTCTGTTATTCATTGAATTCTGTGCAATCTACAATTTAAACTTGATTTTTCAAAACTTTTGATCCAAGGATATTTAGGAGAGCCTTTTTCAATTTAACGGTAGCTAAAGATTTATTTACATCTTTTCATCAATATATTTTTATTTTAGTTTAATTTTTAATGTAATCTCTAACACCAAAATCTTAACTTGTCAGCATTTGAAAAAATCTGTAATTCTTCATGCATATATAAATGTTTTAATTTTTGTAGGATACATCATTTTGCATACATTTACTCACTCGAGTGCATTTATTTTATGTTTCAGAGTCACGATATTCTGGCTGATTTTTGGTTTATTATCTATTAGATACAGCTACCAGATTCTGAAAGAGATGTATGGTTATAGTTATGATTAATCAAAACCTCAGCCATCCTAAATGGATGTTGCTGGTTGGGACTGTGAGAGAATATACACACTGCAGTAACTATATTCTTTAGCCCTCATTTTTCTCCATTAATCACATATCTTTAAGGAACAAAATGAACTGAGGACAACGGCAAGGAAGTTATCTTGTTGATTTTGACCAAGAACACATCAGAAAAGATAAAGACTCTGTCTAGGAGCGTAAATAAAGATGCCAGCCACAGCATAAAAGATCAAGCCAAGCTTTCATTTGTTGCTCCCCTCTTGTATTCCCAGGATAATATCATCAATTAGCTGTAGCTTCCCTACTAATATTCTAAGGGTACAAGCATATATCAGCTACAGCTCCCTTTTGCATTCCCGGTAATACCACGATCGGTTAGCTGCTGTTTCTATTTAGATTCCGAAAAACACCACCATCAATTGGCTACAGCTAACCATGTGCACTTTCTATGATGGCATTGTCAATTCGCTGAGATTCCCATTTACATCCCTAAAAGATACCGTCATCAACTGGACACAGCTTCCGCGGCAGATTCCCAAGGATACCACCATCAATTAGCAGCAGCTTTCCACCGCCAGTCTTAGAACACCATCAGAAACTGCCCACACCTCCCTTTGCGTTCCCTTGAAGGCATCATGAGTTAGCTTCAGATTTCCTTCACACTCTTAAGGACCACAGCATCCTCCTTTGGATTCCCAATGACGAAATCATCGATTAGCTGCAGCATTCTATTTACATTCCTGAGGGTACCTTCAGCAGCTGGCTGCAGCTTCACCTTTCAATTCCCCACGATAAGATCATCAATTAGCTGCATCTTCCTATTTACATTACCAAGGATACCACCATCAGTGGGCTGCAGCTTTCCATTTACATAACTAAGGATACCTTCATCAATGGGCCAGTTTCCCATTTAGATTTCTAAGGATACATCAGACATGAGCTGCAGCTTCTGTTTTACATTCCTAAGAAGGCCATCATCAACCCGGCACAACATCCTCTTTGCATCCCAGGTAATACCATCATCAAGTGGCTGCAGCTTTCCTTTAACATTCCTAAGGATCCCATCACCAATTAGCTCACCTCCCCTTTCACATTTCTTAGCATCCTGCCATTAATGAGCATCCACAGGTAGCTCCTCACAGGTCACGCCACTAAAATTGCCATCTGACTTTATTGTCTGCTATAGCACCCATGTCCACCTCTTTCCTGGACCATAAGCCCTACCGCCTCTCCTCCCCCATCTGCAGTGCCATCATGCCTACCCAAACCCAGGAGCCTTCTTCAAGTGCCATTTCCCCCATCATCACCAGCTTCCGATTCCTGGTATTGCTCTGCTCTTTCAGGATCTTGTGTTTCCCTGCACCAGTGTATGCTGGTAAAAGAAGTGAACGCTGGTAAAAGAAGTGAACGCTGCACTGTCCTTGAGATGTCATGAGAGGTGGCCGGTGGGCGCTGAACTTGATGATCCATTCCAACGTTTCTCTCTTTTCAAGTCTTTAAAATCTTTTTGCTACCTCATATCAGGGATGCTCTCCTAATTCAAATGTATTTGATCTAGGCCACCAATTAGACATGAAAAATTAAGCTGCAAGCATCATTCAGCTGATAGGGAATTTGGTGGAATGTAATTTCTATGCATCAAACTAATCCAACAGAGAGGACCACATAGGAAGCAGTGCGTCGGGCAGGGTGCCAACAGAAACATCTAGCACAGATGTAATATACATAATTTAGCGCTTCAAATAGGGTGCTCTCCCTAAGAACGGATACTTGACAACTGAGATTAATCTCACGATTAAATCAACAGGCTGGGTGTTTTACATGTTATCTTGTGAGTACAGACAAAAAAAGTTTCTATTTATCTTTTTCTTTTTTTTTGAGTGTACAATTTGGTATTTTTTTTGTCTTATTAGTAATGTATATATGGCAATCCCAATCTCCCAAACAAAAAGTTTCTATTTATCTTATACATCACATGACAAGGTCTCTGTCATGCTGTCTTTATGTTCTTTGATCCTTATGCTGGAAAAGTAAATTTATCTATCAGTCAAATATTTGTAATTATTGGCATAAATCATTTCTCAGGCTCTGAGTTAGGTGTCTGGAACACAGTGATTCACAAGATAGATCTGGACACGCCTCTCATGGTGACCAGTGTGATATGTGCTATTTTGCAGGTAACAGAGAGCATTGCAGGGAAGAACACGGGCTCATGATTTGGAATTTGAAGGACATAACACTTGAAAGCAACACAATTTTTGCTTCTGAATTAAACAGTTATGAGACTTGGAATAATTTCCTCTCTCTATTAATGTAATTTCCTGCATCTGTGATCCAACAAAACAAACAAAACAAAATTTAAAAAACCCACTGAGGCCAATCAAAATTAACTTAGCTGCTTCCTCCACAAAATATTTCACGTAGGAGGATAAGGCTACATTAAAACCCCACAAAATTAAACCAGCTGACAGAGAGCGAGCTTGTTCATCAGGGCCTGACTTTGGAACGGTTGAGGGGTGCTGAAAGAAGAAATCCACATCTGAAGTTTCTCAGGAAGCTGAATGGGAGGAACTTCACGTCTGACTGTATGTTCAGGGCGAGGACGGCAACCTCCTGTATTTTATACACCACACTGAGTTCAATGCAAGGCGCTCCCCCAGTGAAACTGCCGGAGGGCCCTGCCGGGATCCACAGTTCATTCCTCAGGTACCTTTGTCTCTGATGATGCAAGTGCTCGTCTCAGTTTTTATTTTTCCCGGATTTTTAGCTTAGACAAGGTATATTTATTTATCATTGGATTTTTATCTACCTGAAAAATAGCAATGGCTTTTTCTTTTAATCAAGGAATATAAATTCAGCAAAGAAAACCTCACAGGAACTTTAGAGAAAAACAACATCAATGACTACTATTCCCGAGCTCAACTTCTTATGAAATGGTTGGTTTTCTCTTCAAGTGTAAGCTGTGCAATCTAAAAATCACTTCAAACCACTTTAAAATGTTGAAGCTCATGAAACTCCCCACAGCTGGTCCACATGCCCACACGCCCTACACCCACCATACCTGCTGCTGTCAGGCCAGGGTTTCGTAGGAGTTCCAACCCCGGGTATGCTCAATGTAAGGGGCCTCTGCCTTCCCCTCTGCTAAGGTGGGCTCGTATACGCGAGAACAATCTGGATACAATTTCCTGATAGGATTTTCTTGTTGTAATGTACGTGCGTGAATCTGTAAAAACAAGACAAAAATTCACACGGACTGACATTGTTTATGAAAAAAGGAAAATGGAAAGAGAATTTGCATTACCTGCAGACCGAAACATTGTACAGTTTTTGCACGCTTTGATGCTGATTGAATTTGGTTTTTGCCTAAAATAAGATCCACTTTGTTCACATCACTCGTATGAACTGTGTTTTTCTGTATGGATTTTAAAACTATACTGAAGGAGATTCCCACCGATGGCAGTGATGTCCTGTACACACACACAAGCCAATTCATTCAGGTGTTTACTATAAACAATGGACACAAAGACTTGCTCTGTCTTGCTTGACTTGCTTTGTCTATCGAAATCAGTGATTTAAAAATACAGAGAGAACCAATTGTTACAAGAGATATACAAAGTGAACAGTTTCCATAGTAATAATTATGGGTACCGTGCATTGCATATATATTTTGTGCTAAGGGCTTTTTAACATTTTGCATTTAAATAAAGATGAAAAGTAATATATGTAAACACATGTTCTAGGGCCTGGCACATTTGGACTCGGTAAATGTTTGATGTGTTTATTAGGATAATAGATGCTATCATTTAATCGTCACGAGAACCCTACGAAATAAGACTTTTAATGCCTCTGATTTATAGATGGAGGACCTGGGCTGAGTGTTCCGCTGGGTGACACGGAAATGGTGTGGGAGGCAATTTGGAGGATCTTACACGCTGCTATTCCTTCCTCCTTCCCCTGTCACAGGGACGGAGCTGGAGCCAAGGAGAAGCAGGGACAAGAAGGCAGTCACTTATCTCTTGTCTCCTCTTTCCCTGCCTGCCCTCCCATTGGGAAGGGCCCAGCAGACAGAGCCGTCAGGGCGCTCTCACTGCTGCAGGCTCTCACTGCTGCAGTCTCTCACCTCCCTCTGCCCAGGGCACACTCTCTGAAGGCTCCGAAGGACAGGCTTGCCTTCCTTCTCTTTGTTCTTCCATGTTTTACCTTTTTCTCTCTCTCTCCCCCTACCTCCTCCTTCATTTTTAAGTTCCCAGAGCTCAGTACATAGTAAGGACTTCACTTAAAACAACAGCAGCTAAATCAGCTTTCCCTCCAAATGGTACTGGGTCTAGCAATTCCCAGCGTGGTGTGGTCCTCCAGTACTGCACATCCAAATTCCTCCTGGAATGCTGCCACAGGTCACAAAGTGTTACAGCCGGGCACGTCAGCATAAGCCAGGAAAGGACAATATTGATAGAATGGGTCAAGTCTGTGGCCAAAATGACCTAACTCGGGTCCTAAGACTGAATAAGCCTCTATCAGTCCGCAGCAATATCGACACTACAGAAAGCCAGAGAGGGAGAGGGAAAGAGGGAGAAAAACCTCCTTACAGAAGAATGCCAGCAAATAAACATATAAGGAGTAAAATAATTAGAAAGATCATCATTTTGCAACCACCACTGTAAATGATTCTTTAAAGGATTGTCAACGGATGCCAAAATCATTCAGTGAAGAATGCTTGCTAGAGAATGGACCATTCCCGTAATGTCAACGTATCACGGGACAGTATAATTATTAACTATAAATGGAAAAGGCACCTTTTCAGTAGATAAACCGGGGGAGAGCACCTTAACAGGGCCATTCAGAGGGACAAAATGACCTGTGTGTCTCCTGATAAGACACACTGGAAAGGAGACCAAACATTACCTCTCTAGTTTTATTTCTTAATGTTAGACCAGAACTTAATTATGAGAAAATAATCAGATAAATGCAGATGTGTAAAAATTATAACAGACAAAACTGCCCAGTCTGTTTAGAAACACCAGTTTGTGAAACACAAGGAGAGACAGGGGTGGTCTGTAGATAAAAGTTTAAGGAGACTTAATCACAGAACTTAGATAGGATGCATCACTTCCTCAAAAGCACAAGTAACGGTCATTACCAGTACAATAGGGGAAATTAGGATATTAATTTTACATTTTGTAATATCAATATTTAACTTATTAATTTATTAATATTAATGTTAGATTAAAATGTCAGTGTTGGTATCAAATTTATTGTGTCTGATAATAATATTGGGATTATGCAGAATGTTTTGTCCTTAGAAAATATATGCTAGTGTTTGGGGATATCATGTCATGATATTTGAAGATACTTTCAGACGGTTCCGCAACAGCTGCAAAGTGATAACCTCTGGATCTAGGTAAGGCCACACGGATGTTCACAGTGCCATTCTTTCACCATGGGAGGAGGCTGAACATTTTAATGCTGAAATGATGGAAAATTTTACTAGGGTGATGAGAGAGAGAGGCATGTTCCTAAGGAGGAGAAAAAAATTTTAAATAGAATTGAGTACATATTATGTTAATAGGTTTCAAATAACATGTTTTCAAAAATAACAGTTCTATACCTACAAGTATGCAAACATATTCAGACATATTTTACTGTAAAAGGGAAAAAGCAAAGAATGTGGTCAGAATGCTTATATTTATGTGTAGAAAATAAAACTAACTTTATACTTTTATTTTTGCTCCCAGGCTTCCTCCAGAAGAATCTTCCAAAACCAGCACAGAGCTCTTGAGTCTGGTAGAGGGAAGTGGACTTGTAGGGAGAGATGGGAGGGAGGACTTTGATTTCTGTGCCTTGTTCACTTTTATCAGATTCCCGTATTAAAATAAATTAACATTTAAATGATTATTTTGGTATAATTATTATGATACCTTTCAGAACACTTTAAAATAAATCCATACGTAAATCTCTTATGTACAAACTCCAGAGAATCATAAATAAAAATAAACAATATGCAAAGTTGACAAAGGAATCACAGACTAAAAGCAGGTTTCTGATCAGGAAAAACTATTTTCAAAGTGCATAGGAAAATGACTGAAAAACTAGAATTTTATAACCAGCTAAGCTGCTATTCAAAAGGGAATGTAAAACACAGATGTCTTCAGGACCAACGACTCAACACCACACAGGCCTCTGCAGTAAAGATAGTGTCTCACTTCAGCAAGAAGAGCTGCAAACACAAAAAGGTGTGGGTACAGACTGAAAGAAGTACCTGAAACTGTCCAAGAAAAGTCTGTTAATTTAACTAATATTGACTGTGAAAAATGAGGAGAGGGGCTGTAAAACCAACCAAAAAAGGAAAAATATCATAAACAAATATAAGCAGATAAATTACGAATTTCAACAAACAAGGAGAGCATGCAAGCCCTGCATTTGTCCTGAGAGAAAGCTTGATGCCTTTATATGTGGTAAGATGATTTGTTGTTAAGTTTATTTGTCAAAAAGTTAAAAGTACCCAAAGAATTGTTACACAGTCCCTGGGTTTCCCTGTTCAACACCTCAGCCCTGCCAGGATGCTGCCTGGAGCACAAACGCAGAGGTGCCTTAAATCACAAACACGCAAGATCTCAAAGCCTTGGCAAAGCGAAAATAGCAATCTGGAAGATGAGTTTTATCAAATTAATTTGTCTCTGCATTCCTAGACGAGCCCAACTGTTGTTCCCTGAACGTGAAGCGTAAATTCACTAATAGATGGATGCAATGCTTCTCAAATTGTCTGGATTCAAGACCCCTTTCCAGCTTTAAAATTTATTACGGACCTCACAGAGTTTTGTTCACGTGGCTCTATCTATAAACATCAGCTATATGGAAGGTTAAACAAAAGAAATTTTAAAATACGTGTTTATGTATTATGTTTTATATACGAATGCATCTACATATGCTATGTTATATACTAGCATAAATACCATGTTTTTATAAAAACTGTATTATTTTTCAGGATAAAGAAAACGGTGCTGGTGCTCCTTGACAGCTTTGCAACTCCCTGTAATTCCTGGTTGAAAAGAAGACAACTGTGTTCTCCTATCAGCTTCTGCCTTCGATCTGCTGTCACAGGTTCTGCAGCCTTTGGAAAACTCCATTGTAATTTTGAAAGCATAAAGGTAAAAAAGGCAAAATGTATTTAAATTTTATGGTTAGAATTGTTTTGACTTCGTGACGCTCTGGAAGGGTTAGAGTGACCTCTGAATGTCGCTGAGCTGCTTTGGGGATCACTGAGTGTTAGAGTCAAAAATATACGTATTTGGAAACACGTTAGTGTGAAGCCATCCCTTGTGCAAAGCAACCATAAAAAATGACAGGTTGACTTTATCAGTATTTATTATGTTTCCTTTGATCTTACAGGGATTTGAATGACAAAGTTGAAACCAAATAGTGTTTTCTCTCTCCCACGGTCGAAATATAATTGCTTATAGTATAGCAGTAGATAATTGGTCTACTTTTTTTCTGTGACAAATACTCGGAAAATTTGAAGGTGAATATTTTTGAAAATTCCTATTGAAATACTGCCTATCAACAGGAGGAAGATATTTCACTACAAGACACAACAATGAGCTAAGTAATAAGAATAATACCTACATTATTATAGCATTAGAGTAAAATGAAACAGGAAGTTAACTCAATATAAAACAAAGACTACTCACTAGAAAAGACATTTTTCTTTCCACATGTTCTTTTGGTTAAAATTAAAAAGATATTTTTCTTTGTATTATTAAGCATTTCTAGGAAAACATAGTGAGTTTTTATAATCTGCTTAGTCTTGAATGATGAATGCAATCTTAAAAGCAGAAATAAATCAGTTTGGAAAACTTATATAAAACATTTAAGAATCATAGTTCCAACTTGTGCTTTTCTTCTTTTTTTTTTTTTCCATTTAAAAACATACTAAGGAGGTTAAAAAAAGGCACGTGGTAAATTTCTAGACTTTAACATTTGTGCTGATCTGCACCACCACAAGGGCAGCACAAAGAACATTTCGTTTGTGTTAAAGAGGAAGCAATTCTTTTTGTCAGCTTGGATTTCAGTCAACGAACTATAAACACCTGGTGGCACATAACTATCTTCATTTAAAATTATACTCTCCTTGTCAGCCCTGTTTCCATCAAATTTCCACATGGTCGCAGAATTTCTGCCATAAAAGTATCTTGACTTGCTATTAATACTACTTAAGAAATGGAGAAAATGGTACAATGCTTTGGAAAGAGAGTAACGTCTGTGCCTCCCTAGCTGTTATAGTTTAGTGGTTTCTCTGTCCAGTAAGGTGTACATGTCTTCCACCAGTTAGCACACAGCCCTTAAAACATAGAAAACGTGAGTTCTTTGTTCATATCCTGTTTTAAATTGATATTGTGCATCATTAATTTTTTAAAGATATTGTAGAGTACCATGAAAATTCTAGTAGAAACTCTTTTTTGAGAAATGGTAGTGCCTTGATCAACTGGAATGTTTTTCAAGTGAGCTTTTCTTATTTTTTCTCTGTTCTATTCTATTCTGAGTTAACCAGAAAATTCAATATTTATTTTTAAAAGATGCATCTAAATATATTAAATGAAAAAATCACATTGGATGAAAATAATTTATAAATATTGCTGACAGAGCCAGTGTGAGGTATTAGGAAAGCATGGCTTCTACGGCCAGGGGTGAGCTGGGTTACATTCCTGGTTTGACACTTGGTAGTGCCTGGGGTTTGGCGCTGGCCGCGGCAGGCCATGCTAATCATCTCGCAGGAGAATCAGTATTAAATGAGGGGACCCACACCCAGCATAGAGTCAGCAGCGAATAAGAACTACCTCCTTTTTTATTTTCTCCTTAGTTGACTTGTAAGCAGTTGGGTGAGGATGCCAGAAACAGCAGTTACAGACTGTCTCTTTTTACTAATTAGCATAATCGTAAGAATTTTTAGCTTGCACATGGTGACCAGGACTCAATTTAAGCCCTGTTTCAAAAATGTACCTTGAACTTTCTCATTCCCCGCAAAGGCCTTTTCCACTGGCGTTGGGGGAAACCCACACTCCCGGGTCTAACAGGAGAGCTGCATCTCTGAAGCAGATTCTGGAGGCCCGTGGTGGGCGGTCACTCAGTCATCACCCCAGAGAAGCACAGAAACCAGAGGCTGAGCGCCCAGCAGGGCTGCGGCACCTCCACGCAGATTAGGGGGCACTGGACACCGGCCTGAGGACCACACAGGAGAACCACTGGGGATCCTTCTGACTAATCTGACCATCATCAGGAAAAGAGGGAAATGATGCAGAGAGGAAAGGGAAAGAATGAAGTCTTACGTTGAGGTGAAGAGTTAATTTTCAAGGATTCACAGACACTTTTCACAGGATCGTTTCTGTCTTGTTAGAACTCGTGGTCTTTAGCCAACTCACAGTTTTAACACCCAGACGTCCTGCAGAATGTGAGCGTGTGTGTGTGTGTGAGAGAGAGAGGGAGAGAGAGAGAGAGAGAGAGAGGGAGATGTTCAGTGCTTCCACCCCGTCCACCAGGCAGAGCACAGTGCCTGTGTCATGGGACGGTGGCCCCCACCCAGCCCCGCCTGGCCAGGCTCTCGTCCTGCCATGGTGTCCGCGTCATTCCTCAGGATCCAGGAACACCTCATGAGATTCAGCCCAGCTGTTCCACCACGGAACATCAGGGCGCGCCTGCATCTCACGTCAAGAAGGGGCCCTAACCTCTAAGTTTATTGAGTCACTTTGTGCAAACCTAGGACAGCATTTCCACATCAGAGCCGTTAACTCAGCTGGCCTGGGCTCCTGTCTCCTCGCTGGACTGCACGCGCTTTAAGGATCGAGGCTTCAATTAATCATTCCTGTGTCTTCCGTCACAGGGCGGGAGCTCAGAAAGATTTAAAAGGTCAATTCCACTGGACTGAAAAGATAAGTGTAAAAACAGAAAAACACATACCGTGCCATCTTTGACTGCGTCCCTCAGGTTGGGAGCGCTGGGTCCCTGTGGGTCTGGGAGGGATGGAGTGTCTACTAGTAAACAAACCCCGGGCCGAGGGCTCCGTGGACCACACGTCCTGGACACGTCACAAACAGCCCGTGACGAGGGCACTGCTGCCTCCACTGCACACGTGCACACATGACGGCAGACGCCGAGGCCAGATGGGTAACGCGTCAACGGCTCTACACCCTGTGAAGGGGCTGAAAGCGCGTGGAGACCCAGGTGTGTGAGGCTCCAGCATCCGTGCTCTGCCGCGTGAGCACTGCCATCCTGAAAGTCTTGGCTGACTCCCAGTCTCCATGGTGACTGCCTTTTCAGCACTGCATCCCATGAGCAAATTAGGGAGACCGGGAAACTGTCCGCAGCATCCAGTCCTCACCTCACCCCCTCAGCCACGGGCTTCTTTCTGCTGTACCGACAAAGTCTTCTCCAGCTGTGAACTGTTTTGAAGGTGCTTTCAAAGATGTGCTCACTGGACTGTTAAGGACTGCAGAAGGGCTGTCCTACTGAGAAATCTCAGCCTTCACATCCACTCCTGAAATTCACTGTGACATCGCTATGTCTAGGTCTCAAAGGCGAAGTCAGACTAAAGTGATTAGGATAATCGAATGCATGATATAATTACACACACATGTATGTATGTACGTGTCTTCTGCATATTCAGTGGAAGAGACAAATTCTGATTATCACAAATATTACCTAAAAAAGAAAATATGTTTCTTAAAGGACAAGAAACATAGAATGCAAATGATGCATAGAAAACACTGTATTTATATATTAGTGAGTGTGCATGTCTTAAGGGTATGTAATGCTATACAATATTTTTCTACCCTATTTCTACCATTTAAAACTACTTCTGAGAAACATTCTGAGGTTCTCAGCATTGCCACAGCTTCCATATTTGGATGCTAGGTGTCTTCGTACATTATGTAACGCCAAGGAAAATTTACTGTATCGTTCCCATGTACTTTTCCATGTTGCATTTCAGCTTTATAGGATTACAAAAGAAATACAAACAAATACAAAGAAGAATATGTTTCCTATGGAAATATTTACTTTTAAAACCTGGATCTTTCTTTTTCAAAGATTCAAATCTTTCACTCAAGATTTCAGATCTTTCACTCAAAGATTCCTTGAGTGAAGAAGCAAGTCCATTTCTCTGTTCCTATGAGCCAGTGAGAGAGAGAGGGAGACGGAGGGGTTCAGCCTGAGAAGGCAGATGATGACTTGTGAGGGTCCCACTGGCCAGAGTGTCTCCTGACCACTTCTGATGCATTATCTCAATCAAACCACACTGCAACCATATTGCATATTTTATTAAATAAGGAAAATTAACTATCCTTTCATAAGTTATGCCATCCGATTCAAGAGAGCCTGTGAAATGTGCTCAAATACTATATTAGCCTGAGGTTTAAAGCCCATGCTCTTAACTACTACTTTATAATAAAACCAGTTTTGCCTTACGGGTTTTACCTCAATAAACTGAGCACGGTAGATTAGGGTATCCATTAACTGATATGTCTATATGGAAAAACCAAAGTCAACAGATCAGGTACGTTGTTTGTAAACTGTGTATGGGTTCCAATAAAAGTGGTACTTTTTCTATAGAGTTCATTTTTTACATATGACACAGAAAAATGCTTAATGATTTCTAATCTTCCGACTTTTCTCCACCACTTCTGAATTTAATCGACGCTAGTCTTAGATACTTGTGGTTCTCGCACACGCACTCTTGGACCACACTGACCTGCCCTCTTCCCTGCAGGTCTCTCACCACGCGCCTCACCCTGCCCTTCAGACAGTCCAAAGCCGGGCCAGTCTCCCTTCAGGAAGCGGGGTCTCTGCCCACCTGCCCCTCAAGCTGCAGCATCCTGGCGCCCCAAGGCTACCCACCCCCCGTTTAGACGGACTTGTCAGACCCTTCTCCCCATCAGAGCCAGCCACGGACAATAGCATACACAGCAGAGTTCCCAGTGCCCAGTGTGGTGGCTGAATCGAAGGCTCTCACACTAATATTTCTTTAACTGAACTAGTTAACAAAAAAATAATCTGGAGATTTTGAGGGAATCTGGAGAAATAGGTTCTAGTTCTATATTTTCCACACATTTTTATATGAATTTAGATGAGCCAATTTATTTCAGTTAGAGAAATCCTTGATTTAATTTTTATCAAACTATTACAAGTCTAAAATGAAGAACTCCATTAGCAGCAAAACCGATATATCATAAAAAAAAAAACACAACAACCACACACATAATCACAGTTCTTCCTATTATTTCTCACCACTCCAGCTTACCATGCACAACTGTATTTAATTCTTTTACCTGAATCTTCCAGGGATTACTCTGTATTTATTTTTTAAAGAGACATGCTATTCCTTACAGATTCATCAATTTCAAGACAGGTATGATAATGCAAACTCACTAGTCTGTAAAAGAACAAGTTGGATCCAAGGTTTGATTCTGGTTGTTGAATAAGTTAAAGTTACCTGCTCAGACATCTAAAGCTTTTAACCAGTATTTGTGGAAGACTTTTAAGATTTTTCACAGCCTAGTTTCCAAAATAGCCTTTCCTTTTTATTTCCTTCTGATAAGAATGATCTTGGTTGCTGGAGAAGACCAGATAGGACCCTTATTTGATAGGGTTTGTTCAAAAGGCACAGAGGAAGAATCCAAGTTCCACCCAGAAGGACTTCTGTTCCCAAAGTCCAGATTTTTACAATATCTGCAAAGCCTTCTGACGTGAATAGGGGAAGGCTGGTAAAAAGGATGGATGGGCTCTGAACTGTTTCTAGACCTTCATTTCTGTTCTTGTAAAGACTCCATTTATCTTTATTTCCTCGAAGAACTCAGTGGCAACCTGAATGTATAGGGGCTGTCCCCATCCAGCTACATTGCCCTCCGTGTGCTTCTTTACGTCGGGGAAGACCTTCAACTAAGATGCAAAGTCCCAACTGATGCTATTTCTGGGAGAGTCAAAACTGTACTTGAGTCCCAGTCTGGTGACCTTCCCGGCTTCTCATTGCTCCCAGAGCCCCGGACTCGGGGCTGTGGTGGCGTCCCTCCCAGCTTCACGCGGTGCCTGCTCTTCTCTTCACATCATCTTCTTACTGTGCATGTCTGGGTCCAAATTCTCCCTTTTTTATAAGGACATCAGTCATATTGAATTAGGGTCCACCCCGAAACCTCATTTTTATCTTGATAATCTCTGTAAAGATCCTCTAAAGGTCCAGTAAGGTCACATTCTGAGGTACTGGGGGTTAAGACTCCAACACATCTTTTTGGGAGGAATACAACTGAACCAAACAGCAATGAGACTTAATTCTGAAAACAGGAATACAAAGGTTAACTTACACATTATTTGCCTTAGATGTTTCTGCAAGTTAAAAAGAAATGTCTTATTAGGAACATTTTTAGTTTAATTAATGTGCTTCTAATCTTTGTGGTAAGTAGACAGAAGCAGGAAACATCAGTTCTTTCCTAAGATACACATTTTAACAATAAACAAATTGCTAAATGTTTTTAACTATCCCCATTTTCTATCCTTGCTTTCACTTAATATGAAACATTTTAGCCAACACATTTCCTTCATTGAAGTGCCAGGATTTTTAAAAATTTGTGGCATAAAATTATCATACTGAATTACGCAAAGTTAAAAAGACAGCTTAAATGGAGATGCACAATTAAACAGGAAAGGTCCACAGAAGCATGTTGTATTTTTCGTCACCACATTAATTAAAAGCGTATTTCTGTTCTCTTATTTAAACACTGCCCTTCTGCCTTAGAGCTACCTGAACTCTTTCTCAGGCTTTTCCACAAGGACCATATTTCAAAACCTATTATCTCAAATTTCTAGTTGAAATGACTTGTTTCACTAGCATTGGTTATATTCTCCTGGTCTATAGTTAACTCTCTCTAGTCTGACTATCCAATTCTGTCAAGCTCTCTGCTTCACAAAAGTATATTTATACCTTCAAGGTTATTAAGGCTTATTTTACATACCCTGATGTAAGCTGACTTTCCCCCAACTCCTAGAGGCAAACATTCTCGAGAGAATGACTCACTTCCAGACACCTGCCTGGTGCCCAGATGTGGACTGAGGCATGCTAGAGTGACTCCGCTTCTGGAAAGGATGGAAGAGAGAAGGTGTCTGCTGCCTAGCAATGCCGTCCTCGGGACCACAGGAGAAAAGCCTCCGTGTCAGAAGGGCAGTGTCAGTAATCGTGCAGTGCTGGGGACACAGGAGGAAAAATCCACTTCGGCTACCTGCCCCAAATCCAGGACACGCAGGAATGTTTGTAGCGACCATGGACTAGGCAGTCGAATGCCTTCTCAACTGTATGAAGTTGGCGGATGAAAACAACTCGCATAGTCAAGTTACTTATAACTGCAAGTATCAGACTCTCCTCTGTTGCTGGCGCCTCATCTTCAAGTTATTTCAGGAGATATGAACTCACTGTGAGTCGGTGCAGGATGAGGAGTGAAATGCAGATGCTTTTCTCTTACTGAAAGATGCCCTGAAAAGAGCGCTAATGAAATCCCCA
The DNA here is from genome assembly GCF_030028045.1 of Hippopotamus amphibius kiboko. Taxonomy (NCBI): domain Eukaryota; kingdom Metazoa; phylum Chordata; class Mammalia; order Artiodactyla; family Hippopotamidae; genus Hippopotamus; species Hippopotamus amphibius. Next base: position 1,728,309 of record NC_080195.1, on the reverse strand, counting down.
ATTTTAGCGAAGATTGGCTGAGGATCTGCATGGTCTGTGGGGGTCACTCAGTTGTGACTGTCACCAGTACCTCACATAACGCATCAAGATTGCAAAATAGATGAGGCACAGCTGGCCATGATCTTTCCCTTGTTAACACGTTACTCAAAAGCTCGAGCGGGAAACAAACCCATCAAAAATCTTGAACATCATTTAACTGCACAGACTGTACAAGCAAAAGCCTTGACACCCACTGGCTATAAAACTCTGGGTTAATTATTGTATGCGTGTGTATGTGTGTTACAAGATATATGTAAAAAAAGAGCTTCTTTATGCAAGGTTTGTTTTCAGACCTCAAGAATGGCTTCAACATATAAGTTTAATTTACTGATAAACAACAAGGTCCTATTGTAAAACACAGGAAACTATATTCAATATCCTGTAATAAACCATAATGGAAAAGAATGTTTAGAAGACTGTATAAATATATATAAATGAATTACTTTTCTGTACAGCAGAAATCAACACAACACTGTAAATCAACTATGCTTCAATTTAAAAAAGGGGAAAAAGTTCAGTTTAGTAATAAATCACATCCATAAACAATTTTTCCAAATAAACAAATGTCCCTGAATTTGCCTAATTCTTCGTTTGAAGAACAACAGATTTTACCTTCTCTTCCTTTGCAGCCTGAGATGCGATTAATTAAGGCATTAAGATTTGAATACCTTGAACTTATTCAACAGTTTCCGGTGCAAATTGATCACCCCTCTCTTTTGTAAAGGTAATTTAGCAGCAACAAGAATGCTGCCCTTCCAATCCATTTCAAGGCGATTCAGTGTTGACAGCGGCCAGTCACATTGAGCAGGAGGGATGGCATTTATCCAGGTGTGCCTTTTAACTGCTCTGTGGTCAGAAACACTGCACCGGTGGTTAGGATTAGTAATATGTAATTTCTGAGTTACGCACCAGCAGCTACAGCTTAATTCTTTTCTGGGTCGAACAGAGGAAGCAAGGGAAAGAATGTGGTCCTTAAAATCAGGACCACGGCCAGCGGGGACCTGGAAGAGATGGGGTGGGTGGGTGGACCTGCGCATAGGAGTTGCGGACTGGAGGGCAGCCTGTGTAAATCAAGTTACCCAGGTTTTGAGGTATAAAACAAAGACCGTCCCCAACCCTCAGTTCTACCAGATCCAGTCATAGCCACAGCAGTCACTGCTGTCGGACAGAACAGCCTGAAAGGAGTTCAGGACAAAAGCAGGGTAAGGGACTCTGTGCTTTGGAAAACAGGTCCCTCAGATAGTCAGCGATACCGCCGGACAAAAGTGCAATGACCCCAGATTCTTGCCCCTTCCCAGCCATAGAAAAGCACTAAAATCACCGCCTGGGATGCGTGTTCCTTGGGACTATCGCTGACCTCTGACTGAGAGGTACTGTGCTTGCCCAAAATCAGTCCCCCGGACTAGACACTTACATCCCGGCTCCTCTCCATCCTGTCCTCTTGGGAGCATCTCCTCAGAGCTGCCGAGAACTCAGCGTAAGGTCCCTGAGTGAGACCAAAACTCGCAGCTCTCAGGTTGTGCGTGTGTTCTCCAGTGGCCAGAAGGGAGTTTTAAATTAACTGATCTTCATTCTATCCCTGCAGCCACCTAGTCTTTACTTCCTTCCCTCAGACGGGACTGGATCCTGGTTAAGCAGGAAGAGAATACGGAAGGCTTCTCCCCTGGGGTCGTTCTTTCCCCAGAGGACAGGCACCTGTGTTCCTCCAGGCACCCCCTCGCCAGTCTGTTCTAAGGGCAGGTGGCTGAGATCATCGGGGCGCAGGGCCGGCTGGTTTAGGACGTCCAGGAGGCTGCTTTTTCTCTGGCAGGGGTCTTCACCAGCACGTACCCCTGAAGAATGAATTTATTTTAGGCAGAAAACACTCACTGGAAACACAGTTCACCCAGTTGGGCTATTACATGCTGTAGTATTTCCTTACAGGGAAGTAGGCAAAGAATGCCCGAAATGCTCACCAAGCAGTAAAAGAAAACTTCCACTGTCTTTCTGATTGAAACTTTGTATTTTCCTAAAATTGCACAGCCCATTCAGCCTGTGAGGACAGATGCAAACTATAAATAAGGGGCTGAATTCTCCTCCCTTAAATAACAAGGGAAGAGATTTCCACCTCCTCTCTTTTCCTCTGAGCAATTGTTTTAGAAAACTTGTAATTAAGTACTTTCTCCTCTGTTTGAAATGTGTACAAATCTTTTTGGTAGGCCTTTCCCCAGCTTTGCCACCCAGGAGTGTTCTGCTCGAGGACCTGGGAACTCTCTCTTATGAGAGGAAACCCCGAAGGGAGAGGGAGCCCCAGCTCCCAGGCAGGCTCTGTGGGGGGTGAGGAGCCGCCCTTCTGTGGGCACCTGGCTCCAACTCGCAAACCTACCTCTCATCACCAAGACAGGAGAGGTTCATCTTTCCTCTGAATGAAGCAGATTAGCTAATACAGAGGGTCACCCCAATGACCAGGTGAACTCAGGATGAACTGTGCTGCGAGGTCTTGCCTGAGGACTAGTTAGTGTTCACCCGGAGAACATTCATAGAAGACTTCTCTCTGCCTGACCATGTAAAGGGTGAGATTTCCTTCCGTTTTTGTGTGAATTTCCTTTCTGTGAATTCCCTGTGTTGTGCACCACATTCTGATTTAATACTTATTTGATAATAAAACTGTTTTCATTCTCTTCCTCCTTTGTGGAAAGATTTTCTGGGTTGGAAGGAGATTTGGGTTTTAAGTATATTTCCCCAATAAACCTCAATGCCTCTGTGGAATAGGTGAAAAACAGAAACATAAGCTGCTGTATATATAAACACTCACTGTATCTACATGTACTCAGATATTCTTTGAAAGAGTCAAAATAATTTCTTGTCGATAATTTCATGTTTACCCACTGCAGTGAAAAGTATATTAAAATTTTACAGCATATACTATTTGTTAAATTTCCACTGGCTATGTCATCTATTCTCTATGCTACAAAAAAAATCTGTGGTAATTTACTGACAAACAAAAGCGTAGAACAAATGTATTACGTACTTGACACTAATGGAGCTATTATTCCTTTTTCATCACACAAGCTCATCCCAGGAACTCTACCATCTGAATTCTAGGGTTTCCAGAAGCTCATCCTGGTTAATCACATTTACAAACTGCGCCCCATCTATGCCTTTAGTATAGACTTAGAAAAAAATAGCTCTAATATAAATCTGCAAAGCATGGCTTATTATTTTTTTCTTTGCCTAAAATGTTATGGCAAAGGAGAAATACTTCCAAAATGATGGAGTTAATTCATCCATTTGTTCATTTATTTTAAGATATGTGTAAAGGTTACTACTTATTAGGGAAACAAGAGGAACTGTCTCCTGTCCTCAGAGTGACCACAATTTCTTGGGGGCAAAAGGCAACTTCTCAAGTGTCAACTAAAATTGATGTGGTAGGTAACAAGCAGAGGAAGAAACCAGCCCGGTGAAGTATAAGCGGAGCCTGTGCAATTTCAGATGGAATAATTTCGAAATGACCCTAACAGTATGAAGCAGTTTTACTTGAATAAAACAGAGAGACGATCCTACTAAAATTCTCTTTCTACAATACAAACAGAAAGGTAACCTAGGTTATTAACAGTAAGTGCTCTGAAGGATGGTCTCATTCTGAGTGTTCCGAACTGACTTCCGCTTAAACTGCTGTCTTCAAGGATCTCCGGGGAGGAGGTGCTCACCAGGCCTGTTGGCGGGGTTGGGAGGGGGGGCTGCGAGGGCCAGTGACTACCAGACCCCCTCCATCTTCCTTGGGAAAGCCTGGAATTCACCTCAGAAGCCAACATTGTTCACAGACTTTGCGCTTCTTAATTTCTTAATCTGGTCCACTCTAATAATATAAAGCAGTTTTACTTATTATTCTGAAAGTCCAGTTAAGAATTTTACCATTTCTAATCAAATCACTTAAATACTAATAGGACTAAAAATGGTGCAGCACTTATGAATGACGTGGTCTCATCTGTAGGGATATTATTTAGTCAAAATTGTACATGCACCCCAGTGTTCACTGCAGCACCATTTACAGTAGCCAGGACATGGAGGCAACCTAAATGCCCATCAACAGAGGAATGGATACAGAAGATGTGGCATATATATACAAAGGAATATTACTCAGCTGTAAAAAGGAATGAAAGTGGGACATTTGTAGAGATATGGATGGACCTAGAGACTGTCCTACAGAGTGAAGTGAGTCAGAAAGAGAAAAACAAATTTCGTATATTAACACATATATGCGGAATATAGAAAAATGGTACACATCAACCGGTTTGCAAGGCAGAAATAGAGACACAGATGTAGAGAACAAACGTATGGACACCAAGGGGGGAAAGCGGGGCGGGGGAGGTGGGGTTGGGGTGGGATGCATTGGTAGATTGGGATTGCCATACATACATTACTAATGAGAAAAAAAATATCATGTTGTACGCTTTAAATATATGCAGTTTATTGTATGTCAATTGTATCTCAATAAAAGTTCTTCAAAAAATTGGACATCTCCTTTCTCTCAGCCGGTCCTGCCCTTAAACAACAGTGGTTTTAAAATTCCAATTTCATAGGGTAGCTTACCACTAAGCACTGGCATTATAAGAGCCATTTTCTAAATAAAGCGTCTGAGATCTTTGGCATACTTCTCAACTCCGAGACTCAGAGTTAGCGCTTACAGGAAAATGTAAGGCTGTGTACTGGATATTTCCGAGAGGCAGTCCTCCAAGATTTCTATCAGCAAGTATACCTCTCTCTTTTGACAACTGGAATTGCCCTCCTCTACTTCTGACAAGTATTACACTCTATTAATTTTACATATTTTAAAAAATTTTCCCCCTATACTGAATGTTAGCTGGAAGGTAGGAAACATGCTCCTGATTTAGGAAAAGGAAACATTCTAGGCCTATTCAATGCTCTATAACGTGCCCTAAAATCTCCATCTGCCTTTCTGTCTAGCTACCTATTTATTTTTTTCCTTCTTCTCCTTCTCCTTCTCCTTTTCCTTCTTCTTTTCTCTCTCTCTCTCTCTCACACACTCGCACACACACACACACACACTCGCACACGCACACACCCTCAAGTACATCCGGGGGAGATGCTGGTAAGATTGCTGTTCTTTAGAGTCCCTAAGCCTCCACAGATGTCAACCTTGCAAAGAGAGTGTGTGATCTCTTCTTTAAGCATCTCTTACTCTTCTGGGCAAATAAGATACTTGCCATTTAGCAGTGAGGAGATGTCCCAGGAGCTACTAAAAGCTAACTACAATTTATTTTTTTAAGAACTTTTACTGAGATACAGTTAACATACAATAAACTGCATATATTTAGAGTGTACTATTTCATATCCCCATCTCCCTATTCATTCCCCCTCAACCCTCCCCGCTTTCCCTCCTTGGTGTCCATATGTTTGTTCTCTACATCTGTGTGTCTATTTCTGCCTTGCAAACCGGTTGATGTGTACCATTTTTCTATATTCCGCATATATGTGTTAATATACGAAATTTGTTTTTCTCTTTCTGACTCACTTCACTCTGTATGACAGTCTCTAGGTCCATCCATGTCTCTACAAATGTCCCACTTTCATTGCTTTTTACAGCTCAGTAATATTCCATTGTATGTATGTACCACATCTTCTTTATCCATTCATCTGTTGATGGACATTTAGGTTGTTTCCATGTCCTGGCTATTGTAAATAGTGCTGCAATGAACATTGGAGTGCATGTGTCTTTTTGAATTATGGTTTTCTCTGGGTATATGCCCAGTAGTGGGATTGCCAAGTCATATGGTAGTTCTATTTTTAGTTTTGCAAGGAACCGCCATACTGTTCTCCATAGTGGCTGTATCAATTTACATTCCCACAAGCAGTGCAAGAGCGGTCCCTTTTCTCCACACCCTCTCCAGCATTTATTATTTGTCGATTTTCTGATGATGCCCATTTTGACCTGTGTGAGATGATACCTCATTGTAGTTTTGATGTGCATTTCTCTAATAATTAGTGATGTTGAGAAGCTTTTCATGTGCCTCTCAGCCATCCGTATGTCTTCTTTGGAGAAATGCCTATTTAGGTCTTCTGCCCATTTTTTGATTGGGTTGTTTGTTTTTCTGATATTGAGCTGGATAAACTGTTCATATATTTTGGAGATTAATCCTTTGTCTGTTGATTCGATTGCAAATATTTTCTCCCATTCTGAGGGCTGCCTTTTCATCTTGCTTATAGTTTCCTTCTCTGTGCAGAAGCTTTGAAGTTTCATTAGGTCCCACTTATTTATTTTTGTTTTTAATTTCCATTACTCTAGGGAGTGAATCCAAAAAGAACTTGCTGTGATTTATGTTGAAGAGTATTCTGCCTGTGTCTGGCCTTACATTTAGGTCTTTAATCCATTTGGAGTTTATTTTTGTGTATGGTGTTAAAGAGTGTTCTAATTTCATTCTTTTACATGTAGCTGTCCAGTTTTCCCAGCACCACTTATTGAAGAGGCTGCCTTTTCTCCATTGTATATCCTTGCCTCCATTGTCATAGATTAGTTGACCATAGTTTATCTCTGGGCTTTCATTCCTGTTCCATTGATCTATAGTTCTGTTTTTGTGCCAGTACCATACTGTCTTGATCACTGTAACCTTGTAGTATAGCTTGAAGTCAGGAAGTCTGATTCCATCAACTCCGTCCTTCCTTCTCAAGATTGCTTTGGCTATTTGGGGTCTTTTGCATTTCCATACAAATCATAAAATTTCTTGTTCCTGTTCTGTGAAAAATGCCAGTGGTAATTTGATCAGGATTGCATCGAATCTGTAAATTGCTTTGGGTAGTATAGTCATTTTCACAATGTTGATTCTTCCAATCCAAGAACGTGCTATGTCCCTCCATCTGTTTGTGTCATCTTTGATTTCTTTCATGAGTGTCTTGTTTTCTGAGTACAGGTCTTTTACCCCCTTGGTTAGGTTTATTCCTAGCTATTTTATGCTTTTTGTTGCAGTGGTGAATGGGATTGTTTCCTTAATTTCTCTTTCTGATCTTTCATTGTTAGTATATAGAAATGCAAGAGATTTCTGTGTGTTAATTTTGTATCCTGCAACTTTCCCAAATTCATTGATTAGCTCAAGTAGTTTTCTGGTGGCATCTTCAGGATTTTCTATGTGTAGTATCATGTCATCTGCAAACAGTGACAGTTTTACTTCTTCTTTTCCAATTTGGATTCCTTTTATTTCTTTTTCTTATCTGATTGCTGTGGCAAGGATTTCCAAAACTATGTTGAATAGAAGTGGCGAGAGTGGATATCCTTGTCTTGTTCCTGATCTTAGAGGAAATGCTTCCAGTTTTTCAACACTGAGAATGATGTTTGCTGTGGGTTTGTCATATGTGACCTTTATTATGTTGAGGTAGGTTCCCTCTATGCCCACCTTCTGGAGAGTTTTTATCATAAATGGGTGTTGCATTTTGTCAAAAGCTTTTTCTGCATCTATTGAGATGATCATGTGGTTTTTATCCTTCAGTTTGTTAATATGGTGTATCACATTGATTATTTTGCGTATATTGAAGAATCCTTGCATTCCAGGGGTAAACCCCACTTGATCATGGTGTGTGATCCTTTTAATGTGTTGATGGATTATGTTGGCTAGTATTATGTTAAGGCTTTTTGCATCTAAATTCATCAGTGATATTGGTCTGTAATTTTCTTTTTTTGTAGTATCTTTGTTTGCTTTTGGTATCAGGGTGATGGTGGCCTCCTAAAATGAGTTTGGGAGTGTTCCTTCCTCTACAATTTTTTGGAAGAGTTTGAGAAGGATGGGGTATTAGTTCTTCTCTAAATGTTTGATAAAATTCACCTGTGAATCCATCTGGTCCTGGACTTTTGTTTGTTGGGAGATTTTTAATCACAGTTTCAATTTCATTACTTGTGATTGGTCTGTTCATATTTTCTATGTCTTCCTGATTCAGTCTTGGAAGTTTATACCTTTCTAAGCATCTGTCCATTTCATCCAGGTTGTCCATTTTATTGGCATATACTTGCTTGTAGTAGTCTCTTATGGTGCTTTTTATTTCTGCGGTGTCTGTTGTAATTTCTCCTGTTTCATTTCTAATTTTATTAGTTTGAGTCCTCTCCCTCTTTTTCTTGATGAGTCTTGCTAGAGGTGTATCAATTTTATTTATCTTCTCAAAGAACCAGCATTTAGTTTTATTGATTTTTGCTAATGTTTTCTTTGTCTCTATTTCATTTATTTCTGCTCTGATCTTTATGATTTCTCTCCGTCTACTCACTTTGGGTTTCATTTGCTCTTCTTTCTTCAGTCTCTTTAGGTGTAAGGTGAGATTGTTTGTTTGAGATTTTTCTTGTTTCTTGAGGTAGGATTGTATCGCTATAAACTTCCCTCTTAGAACTGCCTTTGCTGCATCCCATAGGTTTTGGATCATTGTGTTTTCATTTTCATTTGTGTCTAGGTATTTTTTGATTTCCTCTTTGATTTCTTCAGTGATCTCTTGGTTATTTAATAGCATATTGTTTAGCCTCCATGTGTTTATGTTTTTTACAGTTTTTTTCCTGTAATTGATTTCTAATCTCATAGTGTTGTGGTCAGAAAAGATGCTTGATACGATTTCAATTTTCTTGAATTTACCAAGGCTTGATTTATGACCCAAAATGTGATCTATCCTGGAGAATGTTCCATGTGCACTTGAGAAGAACGTGTAATCTGCTGTTTTTGGATGTAATGTCCTATAGATATCTATTAAATCAAGCTGATTTATTGTGTCATTTAAAGCTTGTGTTTCCTTATTAATTTTCTGTGTGGATGATCTGTCTATTGGTGTAAGTGGGGTATTAAAGTCCCCCACTATGATTGTGTTCCTGTCGATTTCCTCTTTCATAGTTGTTAACCTTTGCCTTATGTATTGAGGTGCTCCTGTATTGGGTGCATATATACTTAATAATTCTTAGCTCTTTTTCTTGGATGGATCCCTCGATCTTTATGTACTGTCCTTTCTCGTCTCTTGTAACACTTTTTATTTTAATGTCTATATTATCTGATGTGACTATTGCTACTCCAGCTTTCTTTTCATTTTCATTTGTATGGAATATCTTTTTCCATCCCCTCACTTTCCATCTGTATGTGTCCCTAGGTCTGAAGTGGGTCTCTTGTAAACAGCATATATATGGGTCTTGTTTTTGTATCCATTCAGCCAGTCTGTGTTTTCTGGGTGGTGCATTTAGTCCATTTACATTCAAGGTAATTATCGATATGTATGTTCCTATGACTATTTTCTTAATTGTTTTGTTTTTGTTTTTGTAGGTCCTTTTCTTCTCTTATGTTTCCCACTTAGAGAAGTTCCTTTAGCATTTGTTGTAGGGCTGGTTTGGTGGTGCTGAATCCTCTTAGCTGTTGCTTGTCTGTAAAGCTTTTGATTTCTCCGTCGAATCTGAATGAGATCCTTGCTGGGTAGAGTATTCTTGGTTGTAGGTTCTTCCCTCTCATCACCTGAAATATATCATGCCACTCCCTTCTGGCTTGCAGAGTTTCTGCTGAGAAATCAGCTGTTACCCTGATGGCAGTTCCCTTGTATGTTATTTGTCATTTTTCCCTTGTTGCTTTTAATAACATTTCTCTGTCTTTAATATTTGTCAATTTGACTACTATATGTCTTGGTATGTTTCTCCTTGGGTGTCTCCTGCCTGGGACTCTCTGCACTTCCTGGACTTGGGTAGCTATTTCCTTTCCCATATTAGGGAATTTTTCAACTATAATCTCTTCCAGTATTTGCCGGGAGCCGTCTGGACAAGCCAACGCTGTGACAAGGTCACCAGGCTCCAAGGAGGACCGCAAGGCGAGAACTCCTCGGAAGGGCACTTCAGAGCAGGAGGATCGCAAGGCGACCACTCTGCAAGGACAGGCCCCAGACCATCTCTACCCATTTTACATTCTGTTCTTTGTTTCTTTGTAATACTATGCTTACCACCCACTTCCCCTCCCTGTTTCTATGTCCCCAGGAAAGAACCAGGGTTTGACACATTCTTTCTCCATGTCTGCCCCACCAAGTCCCCTCCCACCACTCCTTGGTGGAAAAGGTGGACACCTCAGGCTACTAAATGCTGGAGAAAAGGGAGGGGTGGCTCTTTTTTGTAATGCTTATGATTGCAGGAAGGCATAAGTATAGACGTAGACATTAGGCATGGGTGCTAAGGGCTATAGTTTGCTTAGATATAAGATTAAGAAGTTATTTACATATGTTTACCTCAGAGTCACAAGGTTTGCAAGCCAAACCTGAGGAAAGAAAGAAACTGGTAGATGCCGAGGGAAGATATGCTCTGCCATAAAAGATTTTTTCTGAGATATGTTTACTATATAAACACACAAAGCTCTGACAATAAAGAGAGATCCTGCATAGCAGACACAGGCCTCCCCGTCTCTTCCTTACGCCAAAGCCACTCATCCCTTCGGTACTCCTGGACCCGCCAGAGCTGGACTTCGGCAAGTATTTTCTCGGGCTCTTTCTCTCTCTCTTCTCCTTCTGGGACCCCTATAATGCAAATGTTGGTGCATTTAACATTGTCCCAGAGGTCTCTTAGGCTGTCTTCAGTTCTTTTCATTCTTTTTTCCTTATTCTTTTCTGCATCAGTGATTTTCACCCTTCTGTCTTCCATGTCACTTATTCGCCCTTCTGCCTCAGTTAATCTGCTATTGGTTCCTTCTAGTGTATTTTTCCTTTCAGTTATTGTGTTGTATATCTCTGTTTGTTTGTTCTTTAATTCTTCTAGGTCTTTGGTAAACTTTTCAATCTTTGCATCCAGTCTTTTTTCAAAGTCCTGGATCATCTTCACCATCATTATTCTGAATTCTTTTTCTGGAAGGGTGCCTATCTCCTCTTCATTTAGTTGTTTTTCTGGGTTTTTATCCTGTCCCTTCATCTGGTACAAAGTCCTCTGCTTTTTCATTTTCTGTATCTTTCTGTGGCTGTGATTTTCAGTTCCACAAGATGAAATACTGCTGATACTGCTTGATACTGCTGTCTGCCCTCTTGTGGGAGAAGGTATCTAGGAGGCTCCTGGGGGGGCTCCTATGTGCTTCCTGATGGGAGGGACTGATGGTGGGTAGGGCTGGGTGGGCGGAGCTCAGTGACACTTTAATCTGCTTGTCTGCTAATGGGTGGGGCTGTGTTCCCACCTTGTTTGATGTTTGGCCTGAGGCGACTTAGCACTGGAGCTTACAGGCTCTTTGGTGGGGCTAATGGTGTATCTGGGAGGGTTCCCGCCAATGAGCACATCCCAGAACTCCTGCTGCCAGTGCCCCTGTCTCCTCGGTGAGCCACAGCTGCCCCCCACCTCTGCAGGAAACCCTCCAACACCAGCAGACAGGTCTGATTCACTCTCCTATGGGGTCACTGCTCCTTCCCCCGGGTCCTGGTGAGCACATTTTTTTGTGTGCCCTCCAAGACTGGAGTCTCTGTTTTCCCCAGTCCTGTGGAGGTCTTGCAATCAAATCCCACTGGCTTTCAGGGTCTGATTCTCTGGGGATTCCTCCTCCCGTTGCTGGACTCCCAGGTTGGGAAGCCTGACGTGGGGCTCAGAACCCTCACTTTAGTGGGTGGACTTCTGCGGTATAACTGTTCTCCAGTTTGTGAGACACCCACCCAGCATTTATGGGATTTGATTTTAACGCAATTGCACCCTTTCTACCATCTCATTACGGCTTCTCCTTTGTCTCTGGATGTGGGGTGTCTTTTTTGGTGAGTTCCAGTGTCTTTCTGTCAATGATTGTTCAGTATTTAGTTGTAATTCCGGTGCTCTTGCAAGAGGGAATCAATTTATTTTTAATATATCTTCTTAAATCAGACTTGCTTGCTCATTAATGGTTATTGTCTTAATCAAATCACCTAGTGTAAAAATAGAAACTATAATAAGAAAGGCTACATACTTTTGTAAATGCAAATATAGTATCGTTTCCTTAGAAAAGTCCAGAAAGAACAAGTAATATAATAGCCTCAGTATCAACCAGAGAAGAAAGATTTTTAATTCACAGATGTTAATTGTTTATCACCATTGTAATTGGTAAAGTTAGTTGAATTTCAATATTTTATTTATTGACATAAAGTCAGAGGATAGAAACATTTGGAACAGGGCATTTTTTTTTTTTTTTCGGTTTGTTTTTTGTTCTTAGCTCCTACTGCTGACTGAGGCTATTAAGGGCTTAAAAAAATCAAGCTTATAAATGGAATGGATTATTCTGTATACTAACTTTTAAAAACTATTTGATGTCATACAATTTTTATAAGCTATATTGTGCTAAGAAGTCAATATCTGGAGTCTTTAGTAATTAGATCTCATATATTCTGTTGAATTTAAAATTGTTGTCAATGTAAGAAAATTATGTGTTATAGTGACAGTGAATTAACTGTGGGGACTCTCAGATCTTTTAGGAGATTTCCAGGCACAGAGGCACAAATGATATATTAACTACATGAAAAAACAAGAGATTAAGTGAATTGAAAGAGAACTAAGCAAGCGAAGTCGATATTCCCGGCAGAACTGTGTGCTCAGCAGCCCTCCAGCGGACGGTGAATTGGAGATACATTCACCAGCTTCTCCTCCACCAGTGAGCCCTCCCCCCTTGGTCGATGTCAGCCACATGGGATGCTTCAGTTTTAAACCCAGGAATAAGCTGCAACAAAGCATTAAGGAAAACCAATTTGATAAAACGAGAAGAATTATTGGTTTCTATCATGACAGCTTCCCTTACCACAGCAGCTGTTTATATTTTGTCTTTATAAAGTTTTGCACGTGTGTAAAAGTAACCCACGCTTATTATAAAAAGTAAATATTGTAAATGTCTGTAATATAGCAAGTGGAAGCACCACATGACAGTACAAACAGAGGAGTATCGTTGCTGGTACTTTCTACCAGGCTTGCGTTTTAGTTCCTTTTGTGAAAACAGCCATCCCTAGAGTCAGCTAGGGGTCCAGGGTAGAGAGCAGAGGGAGAGCTGCCCTGGAGGAAGGGGACCTGTGTTCCACTTTACTCTCTGTCTGACACTTGCGGTCAATATTTTCCTGTAAAATGTACTCAGCACCTGAATCGATGATTCTTGAGTCCTGATCAAGGTCCTTTTCTCTTTGAAGAGTCAGAGAGGCCCCGGGAAGAGTCAGAGAGGCCCACCACCCAAAACTTTCTCCAGATAGCAGAGAGAGACCTCTGGGGACCACTTCATCTGCCAGCAGGCAAGATTCAGAAGACTTAACACATCGATTGAGACATGGCCATTGTGCAGTGGCGGCAGCAAGACTTCTGTGTGGAGGGGTTTAGGGCTGGTATTCTGGCTGGAGCTCAGGGGCCAAGGGCTGTGAATTAAGCCACTTCTTCTCAGCAGACCTCTTGTGTTTCATGTAACTGACATGTTCATTGCACAGAACTTTTAAGGGGTTGACGGAATTGGGAGGAAGGATCCCACCCACCCACACCATTTAGACTTTACAGCTGCAGAATCTAAAGACCTAAAGTAGAGACATATATTTTAAATGTGAGATTAGATGTATTCGTGTATACACAGGATATTCAGCACAGGTCGAACATTGTTTTGGTGTGAGTAATGCTGTCCACGTGTGGCTCGGGGAAGTTTTGAGCGAAGGGGTATTTGAAGTGAAGAAGACCATGCTACCACAGCAGGGAAACCCATTACCTTTCCCACTGTGTCCTTTCCAGTTTGTAAGTCACCTTTCCCTTCTTCCTTAGGAAAAAAAAGCAAGGTTGTCAAATTTTATTTTTATCATCAAAGACAGGTTAGTTACATTGTCCTAGAATAAGCGACATCTCAGATAGGTAGGGAGGAGTTATTAGCTCAAACACTGTGCTCAAAATGTAAAGTCCTGTGTTTCTATAGAAAAAGAATTAAATCAGGCTCCGGAACTGGGACATAATTTCTCATCGATGAGTAGGAAACCACACAGGTGGGATCATACGTCAGCTCCTGAACACTCTAGAACCAAACTCATCATGTCGGAGTTGGGACAATTTCCACATGCTGTCAAGGGCACAGCCATGTGAAAACTTGGGGACTGTTGGTAGCTGCCTGCATTTGATACGGGGAGAGTCCACGGTGTGCGGATGAGAAGGGCTGAGAAGAAGGTGCGGAGGATGAATGGGGACGGGTTTCATGGGTCAGGGTTTCAGAGTCTCTATCAGATTCTGTGGACACTCACTCAGAAATTCTCCTGCGTTTAGAAGCCGGCTTGGTCATTAGGTGGCGCCTCCAGGGCTTCCCTTTAAAGACTCTAGTGAAGTGGATCTGGGGTGAGACCCACAGACGGCTTCCTGCTCTTTGAAGGAGGTGCCGTAATGGAAAGGAGCTGGATATGTATAATCCTCGTTACACAATGTTACATGTTCTGCAGCAGAGGGCTAAGCCACTGAAAATACAGATGAAGGTACAGTTGTGTTTTTTAAGATTTGCCTGTGAGACGTTTGTCAGGGAACCGTGCCCCATGGGTGTCTTGCGTCTGCGCATCTTGTGAGCAGAAGCGCCAGCTGCCTTTTGTTCTGCACTATTTTGAAGGACGTTTCTATAGAGAACATCCTTGGAAAATGGACGTGGTGTCTCCTTCCAGAGTAGAAGGGGGGTTTTCTGCTGTGGAGTACAGTAAGGAGAACGTGTCCCTTGAGATACTGGTCAAGTTTGCTTGCAGGCTGGTGTTTCCTAACTGCAGTACACGCCCGCTGTGTGTGCCCCACCTGCCTGGGACTCACAGTCCCCAAGGACCCCCGGGGGGACGGGGGAGGAGAAACACTGTTTCTGTGAAGCTTTATTTTCCCAGCATCTGTGTTGCTACCACATCAGCTAACTCTGTAGCTTGCAACCAGGAGAAAACCTTTGAAATGTCACAGCACTTGACAGTGCCTGGGTGTGCTGGTTTTTTATCCTACTTGTAGTTTATTAAGCTTCTTTGATCTTTACATTATTTTTTAAAATTTAATTTGAGAAGATCTTGGCCATTACTTCTTCAAAATATTTTTCTGCTTCTCCCTACCCTCTTCTTCTGAAACTCTTGTTTCACTTGTGTTGGAGGGCTTGGCACTGTTTCATCGGTCTCTGAAGCTCTGCCGTGTTTTTTTCTTTCAGTATTTGTTTTTCTTGGTTTTTCTGTCTGTTTGTTTGTTTTTTGACTGGATAAATTCTGTTATCTATTTTCAAGTGCATTGCTTATTTCTTCCACCGTGTAAACAGCTGACATTAAGCCCATCAGGAATGCTTTCATATTAGTTGCTGCACTTTCCACATGAGAATGTCCGTTCGGCTCTTCCTTATGCTTTCCATCCCTCCCTAGATCTTTCTTCTGTGTTGATTCATTGGTCGTATATTGTCCTTTCATGTTCGGAGCATATTTATAATTGCTGTTTTGACATCTCTTTATACTAAATCCAACACCTAGTCCCAAGCAATCAGTTCCTATTGACTGCTTTGTTTTTATTTTTATTTTTCGCAGTATAGCTCACACATTCCTGATTGTGTATCTTATAAATTTTGGTTGAAAACGGACATTCAAGGTAAAGTACAGCAGGCACTCTAGATTTTTTCCCCTAAGGGCTGTTGAATTATTTTTTAGTAACTTCCTTGAACTTCAGCTGCAAAATTAGTGTCTCTCCTGATGTGCAGCTCTTGCTGTATCTGCTGATTTTATTTGTTGGTCCATCTATTTACTTATTTATGTTTGCTGAGGTCCTTATAGGTGGTTTCTATCTCTGCAAAGTTCAGTGATCAGTTCCAGTGGTTTGGACAGGAGCTGTGACCAGGCATCTTTATTTTGTAAGGCTCCTGCCTTCTGCCAACTGACTTGTTTGTGGTTTGAGAATACATTCAAATGTACAGCCAATGCTCAAGGCTCTCTTGGCTTTCATTTATCACAGTGTTTTGGATCTCCCGCAGACGTGTGTGGGACAGCAGTCGAGAAGAGGTGTGGACAGCATATCTCAGCCCTTCTGTGGTTTTCCTCCTTCTAGGATCTTCCTATTAAATCTCTGGCTGGATGGCCACTCACGCTGAGTACCTCCTGCCAACTTGAGCTGAGAAATCTGCGTGATTCCTCCATCTGTTCTGAACTAAATCTGCTACTTTTAACTAACAAAGCCGTGGTTTATGAATGACCTTCATCCTGACTCAGTGAGCCACCTCTGACTGTAAAGCCACCAGCTAGTCCATTCAGACTAACCAGGGAAGGGTGTGACAGCCGGGCAGGAAAGCTACAGACTCACTGACAAACTTGCCCACCGTTGTAACAATTTTTTTAAAGAATTATTGCTTCCCAGTTTGTGGTCTTCTGCATTTGGTAAATGCTCAGGAAATTGAAATGGTTGTTTTTGACATTTTGTCTAGGGTTCTACTTGTTTTCTGCAGAGGGGAAGCAACTACATTTTTTATAACACCCCAACCAGCAGTGGGCTTGTTTAAGAACTGATCTTATAAAATACCAAGTTAAAGATGTTCAAAGGTAGTTTTGTAAGAGACTGAATGAACTGTAGACAAGGTACATAATTTTAAGAAATTCTATATGTTACCTAACAGTATAGTGGCTGGGTCACACGAGAAGTACACTTTCAATATTTTTTAAGAAACTGACAAAGCATTTATTTCCCAGATTTGGTGCCTCATTTTACATCCCCGCCAGCGATGCATGAGACTTCCTGCCGACCACGTTCTCACCAGCCCTGGGTATGTTCAAACCTATTTGGTTGTTGCAGTGGGTATATGAGGTCCCCCAAGAAATACAGGGCAGTTGTAAAAATCATCTCATTTGCGTCACCCCTCTCAAGAATCACACTCTTGATAGAGATGTTTTCCAATGTAGGAAAACTGACTTTCATGTATTTTTATGAGTCTTCTGGCTGTTTACAGCAGGAGGATAAGTTTTATTCCAGTTACTCCACTAGGACTGATAGCAGAGACTCATAGCTAGAGTTTGAGCTAACATTCCCTGGTTCTTGGCACTTAGGTGGTGTTTTCATAGCTTTTCACTTCATGTGTGGGCAGTGATGCCTAGGAAGCAGTGAGCGTGCCTGTCATCGTCCAGACTGTGCCCCAGGAAGTTTGTTTCCTTGACTGTGTTACGTCATTAGATGCAGGCTAACGATATCCTGTGTTTATTTACTGTGTCTATTATGTCACGTGGGGGGTTGTTTGTTTGTTTGTATCTCTATGTGGCCTGTTTCTTTGCTCCCTTATTTGAATTTGTTTTGCCATCTTGAGCGTTAGGAGGTCTCCAAATACAGCCTCCGCGCCGTTCTGCCCTTCTCCTTGTACAAAGACCACTCGTCCCACCAGTATGCGTGGTCTTTGTACGAGGACAGGGGCAGAACTGTGTCCCTTCCCTGGCAATGTGGCTGAGCCTTGCACCACTTAGACTAAATAAGATGGATGCTGTTTTAAACCACAATGACTGGGAGTAGATTCTTACACAGCAATATATAACCTTCAGGAATATTTGTGTTTTGTTTTCATATGGACCTTTTCATGTTTATAATGTCCTTTTTCTCATGTTTCCTTTTTTTGTTTTCTGCTAATTTATTTACTAACTTTAATTTTTTCTCTCACCTGTTATAGTCACCCCCAAATACTCTACCTCCTCTCTTTCTCTTAATGATTCTGTTCATTTACAGTTGTGTTATATCTAAATTGTAAGGACAGTTAAGATTATTATCGTTTTTTTTCTATCCTCATTGCACTTGTCTTTAGTCATATTTTTATTTAAATATATTTACTCCGTGAAGTCAAGACCGCAGAGTAGGGGGACGTGCGCCCACTCCCTCTTGCAAGAGCACCGGAATCACAACTAACGGCTGAACAACCATGGACAGAAAGGCACTGGAACTCACCAAAAAAGACACCCCACCTCCAGAGACAAAGGAGCAGCCGCCATGAGACGGGAGGAGGGGCGCAATCGCGTTAAAATCAAATGCCATAAATGCTGGCTGGGTGACTCACTCACTGGAGAACAGTTATACCGCAGAAGTCCTGAGGGTTCTGAGCCCCACGTCAGGCTTCCTAACCTGGGGGTCCAGCAACGGGAGGAGGGATCCCCAGAGTTCCAGGCTCCAGCGTGTGCTTCGTATCAACCGTGTGCCAGAGGAGATTCTTTATCCCTGAGACCAGCCGAGTGAGAAGAAAATGAAATTGTCCACAGGGTGCTGAACACATGACCCAGTACCGCACGTCAGATGTGTAAGTAGAATCCAAAGGAAGAGATCGTGTGACTCCTCAGAGAAGCGACCGTGGAGAACAGTGTGAGTGATAGCATCTTACGTCAGACTGGAACTTGAGGCTAAGTGTCAAGGAAAATGCATGTGATTGTCAAATTGAGCCCGCTTTGCATGGTTCCTTAAAATTACACACACACATATATATATCTCAACTTATGTCTATATATTATATATAATCAACTTAGCTGAGATAAATTATAAATATAAATATATATCCGTATATATATAAGTTTTATTCAGCTAAATTGATTAAATTTTTAAAAGATGTAAGAGGCTTTGGGAAAATGCTAAAGTTTGAAGTTCTGCACGTTACTGCACGTGTAAACCTGAAACAGACTTTGGAAGTCCTGAGTGCCGCTACAATAGCTGTGTGTCCCCGTGTTAGCCTCTAACCTGAGACTCAACTGCATTGTAAACTAGGGATTGTAATCATCTTTCTCTTCTACAAAACTGTCGTGAGAAGCTGACATGGTAATACATATTCAAGGTCTTGGAAAAGTTCTGTGCCGTTGTAGTCATTGAAATGACCCATGACCTTATGTTACGTTACAGTTTTGAAAGTTGCCATTTTTGCCACCCCTGTTTTTAATCTAAGTGCTTGACCTTTAACGGTACCGTCAACTGTGTGAGGTCGATCCCCAGTCCTCCTGAAGCCGCAGTGATGGAGAAAGTGACCCGAGGCCTTGTCACTGATCAGTTCAGGACTCCTCTCCGTGTAATGAAATAATGACGTCTGGGACTCGTTCTGCTAAAGCTGCCAGAGCTGCTCAGCTGGGAGGCTGGGTGTGAAGCGGCCATCGACCCTTTTCCCATCATGTGACTAAAACCTGTGTTAAATGTTAGCCCAACAGTGCACCCAAAGCGCGTAGCTCACTGGGGGCTTCTGAATCTGGTTCTTTTGGAGCCTAAGCCACCCCCGTTCTCTTTGATTAGAAAATCCAAGAGTTCCACCCCTCTGATTCGAGGTGAGTGTTACTTTCCAGGGTTGCCTCAGTAAAAGCGCACAAACTGGGTGCCTTAGGCAACGGGCATTTATTTTCCCACAGTCTGGAGGCTCTAAGTCCACATCAAGGTGTTGGCAGGTTGGGTCCCCCGAGGCCCTGCAGGAGCGTCCTGCCGTCCCCCCGCTCCCTTCCGGTCCGGACCCACCCTGCTTGTGCTCCGGGGGTGTGGCTGCCGCGCTCCCACCTGCGCCTGTCTGTGTCGTCACAGGGTGTCGCCCTGTGTGTCTCTGAGCGTTTTCTTACCAGGACACCAGGGATGGGATTCGAAATCCACGCTGCTCCAGGACCGCGTCCTCTTACCTGCTCACATCTGTGAATAGGCCACAGTCACGGGCACCGGTGGTTGGAACTTCAGCCTCTCTTTTGGGGACACAACTCAACCCCCAACAGTGTGCCTGGATTCTGGCAGTTTTCAGTTGTAAACAGCTTGTCTAGTTCTCTCTTCCTGCGTTTATAACAGATACAGTGAAAGTGAGGGCAAGGTGGCGATGCTACTTTTGAACTTTCAATGACTTATTTTTCTCTGTAAAAGAGTAATTAGAACAATTTATATTAGGAATTAATTTCACATTTTTCCCTTAGATGGAAGAATGGCAATTTTGAACATTATGTAGAAACTTTAATTTTTCATATTGGTAACAGAAAATCAGACGGATCATTCATTCCTAAACTTAGTAGCTTTCCCATGTTAAATACGTATGCACACAGGGTCGTAAAGCACAGATACGCGCACACAGCTGCAGTCTGGCCAAAGCTACTGAAATGCGCGTTATTAAAAATATAGAGCAAATCAGCTGTATATTTTTATTGACACTGCAATCTCTAGTTCACTGGCAGTTCCATTAATTGTCTCTCCAAACAATTATTCAGTGTAATTCTGTTATTACTGACTTTGCAATGCAGCGAGCAGACACACCACGTATTACGTAGAGCTCTTCACCATTTTTCAGGAAGCACGTTCTTCTAAAGGAATGGTCCTAAAAGTTCCACGACAGGAAACAATGGAGTGAGAGTGGACTGTAAATAATGAGAAAAATGTAAACGTATGAAGCATAAGATACTTCAGGAAGGATCGAGCTGCGACAGATCAGGTGCCTTGCCTGACGTGAAAAGAAGAAAGCATTGCTTCCCATCTGGGCTTTTCTCTAAAGCGCTCTATTTGGGTCAAACTTTTGCTTTAAAGCTGTATTCAGTGCTTATCCTCTTGAACTTTTCTGAAAAACTGTGCTACATGAGCATAAAGAAAGTGTATGCGCTGGCTTAAGTTCACAGTGGTAGAGCATTACTTTATGTCTACTTTTACTCAGCATGTTTTTAAAGACTAATATTTGGTTATTGTGTAAAACAGTATTTTAAAATGTCTGATACATATATGCTGTTATTTTTTCTACCTAAATAATGGACAAAACCGTATCCTTAATCTCGCTCTACTAACTATAGTGAAATAAAACTCTAACCTTAATTGAAATGACAAAATATCAGCAAAATCCTAAGGACAGTTTATTTAGTTCTTATTAGGTGCCAAGAAGTATATGCCAAGTGCTTAGCATAAGTCATTTAACCTAGTAATATTAATATTTGCAGAATATTAATATCAATGTTATAAAAATTCTTTGAAGGAGATATTAACTCTACCAAGGAACTGCAGAAAACAGCAAACACTTTCTTGTCTTTCGAGTTGAAAAACAGGATCTTGAAACTTTCAGGTGAGACAGTGGTCTTGAATAGTGTTTTTAATCTTCAAGGGTCCTGTTATTTGAGTGTCAGAAGGCCCCGCCCTGGAAATCTGACATGAACAAGGAAAGAGGAAAAGCTGAAATGGAGACCTACATGGTCTCCCTCAAATTAAATAGACTGGAGGAGGGGATCCCCAGACGGCTCAAGGCGCCGCGTCCTGGTGGTGCTCTGGGTGGTCTCAGAAGGAGCCCGAGAGCAGGAGATGCTCCGGGAAACTCCACACTTGGAAGTGGTGAGGTGGGGAGGGCGGGGGAGAGCAGGGGCAGCCCCACAGACCGTCTCGGGAAGGAACCCACAGAGGCACCCGAGCCGCAGAGGTCCAGAAGATGCATCGGGGGCCGTTAGTTACAGCGCTGCCCCCAGATTCCCAAGAGGAAGGTGGGAGGGGGAGGGGAGAGGCGACATGCCCCAAGGACACTTCCAGACTTGGCGAGGGTGCCCGGGGAATTTTCACTGCCTAAAAGCCAGGGCTTAAGAGCAACCGCAGGAATGATGGCATAGGTGGTGCAGAACTGTGTGGATATTAACACCGATATGCTGAAAACTGTGGAAAGTGTTTCGCTCGTTGGCTACGTGGCGTCTGCTGTCACAGTGAGTGCCGCCTTTCTTCACCTTTCCAGACTTCCTGTAATGAGAGTGGATGTCAAGTCCACTCCTACGTTTATACTCAGTATTTCTACGCAGTACGCTTAGTACTGGGCTGAATGACATATGTAAAGCCTCTGGACAGTCCTAGTGGTATTGGGCACTTCATCGACACCAACTGGAAATTTCGGATTCTTTTTCACCAGGACGGAAGGCACCTAAATCCATGGAAGGCCCACCAAAAAAAACAACACTCGGAACCAAAAACTGCAGGAGAATTCCCTGCTGAATTATGAATTCCCCTGCAGGGCTTCAGAGGTCCGATGACCACGCTAATCCCAAACTAAATTCTGTTTGCCTGGGGGACGCCCTCACCACCTTGACGGCTGTCTGCTGGAGCTGCCCCTCTGGTGGGTCGCTCTGTCTGCTTCTGGGTGTCTCCCTCTGTCTTTCCATGGCTGCAGACCGTAGATGGATGTTCCTCCTTGTCAGCTGGTGCGAGATTGATTTCTTGAAAAGATCCTGTCCCCAGGAGCCACGGAAAACAGTAGAGCCCAGGTGCAAATCCCTCTCACGATTTGAATATTATGCAAAGGACAGTCCAAAATACCCCATAAAAATGTGGCAGCTACCATAGGGCTCAGCTTTCAGGCTCCCAGATAGAGAATGTAAGATGCTTCCAGCAAAAGGTATTTCCAAAGCTATTTTAGGAAAAGAGTAAAATCCAAAGTGTGGGATGTGCTAAGTGCTCTCTCTGAAAGCACGCCACCACTTGCAGCATGAGAGCGAGTGTTCCTCTGCGGGACCATCCTGTGCTCATTAAAACACAATGTATATTCATCACTGCTTATGCAACATGCATCAGGCAACAGGAAGGTCCACCTGGGAGAGCCGCCTGCGGGCTGAGAAGCTCTGTGCTGCTAAATGAATACCAGCTATATTTTGTCCTCGTCTCCAAGTATTAAATATTTGAAAGAAAAATTTCCAAACCCTAAATATGTCTCTTTTCATTATTTGATTAGATTCAGGACTCAGTGGGATTGGAATGTAAAATTAGTTTCCTTCGGAAGTAGATTGTTAAAGGAAGCTCCTGTATTTTATTACATTTCTCTCAAAACGATTATAAATATATCACAAAATGTGCTTTTGTGCATAGTCCAGTTGCAAATAAATAGCACATTTGGTCCAATAACATTTACTTACTGTTTAATTTTTTTTATCGAATGAAATGGAAAATAGATGATGTACCACGGAGCCTGGACAAGGGTGCAACATGGTCCTCACGGCGGACGCTGGAGTGCATCATTGGTTTTGCCGGGGATGATGTGGATCAGTGGGAGCCTTGGGTGAAAGGCAGCATTTGAACCTGACCTTGAAGGTGGCTCAGGTGACTTGGAGGGTTTCTGACACACATAGGAGTCACCTCAGGTATTTCTCATGTGCTAGGGTTTCATAGGGCAACTGAATAGTCTTTTTTTAAAAACCCTGATTGGCTAAATTAAGATAGTATTGAGTAAAATGCAAATGGCATGGTTCCTCTTTGGTGAATATTGCCTGGACCGGGGAGAGGAAGATAACTGCTGAAAGTAAGAGCTAGAGGAAGATCCGGAGAGCGTCCTCTTGGTGAAGTTTTGGACAGAACCATTCACGGACTTACCACAGGAGTTTCGTACGTGTGTTTTAGGGAAATTGGTTTGAAAGAAGGACGCTCTGGTGTAGTTAAGTCCTGAGGGCCTGGAGAAAAAAGCCATCCGAGGGCTACAGAGCTTTCCCAGGTCTCCTGTGGCCTTGAAAGGGGACGTGGGGGCAGGAGTGTAAGGTCAGTCGGGGTGGGTTACAGATGGGGAGGGTGGGGGGAGGGGACTCTGAAGAGCCTTTGCAGGGATGGAGGAAGTACAAGTGCGGATGCCTGGGGCATCAGGCTGCAAATTATAGAAATGGAAACTACAAGGAAGAGCGGATTGGAGCAAAGACATAATGTTTCCTTTGTTTATTTTGGGGCCATATGGCATCTCTTATAGTAAAAACACAAATTTTGAAGTACCTAATGGACAATAGCTTCTTCTTCCTCTATGATAACTGGGTTAAATCTCCCAGATCTTACTTACATTTTCAGTTTCTCTGTTAACGTCAGCCTTTTTTAAAATAATTTCAATAATTGCAAACTAATCCATTTACTCTACTACATTATTATAGATTAGAATGATCAATTACTGACAGATAATTTTTAGACAAAGAAGGAGACCCTTAAACCTAACTTTTTTCTATCCCTGAATACATAAAGGACAAGATACGCTAAGAATGATTCACTTCATCACAAGGAAATAACTGGACAAAGTGGTGGAGATTGAGGATGGAAGGGAAGTTCTTTGTGACCTCACCTGAGTCTTTTTTAAAGAATAGTTTAATTTAGTCTGTTTATATTAATCAGAATGATAAGTGCATCTTTCTTGTAGTTCAGTTATTTTATGTTATGCTTTACATTTTTATTGTGTTTTTTAAACTGCTATCTATGTAGTATGTATTTTATTTGCTTTATTCCTTGTATTTCTTATAGTAAATTTGAGAGAATAATCTGTTTATATTTGCATTTACAAATTTATATAATATATTGTTATTTGTATAAGACATATGTTGACTGTAATGAGCAGAAACAAAATTTGTGTATATATCTAATTCAGTGTATAGATCTAATTTAGTGTATATATCTAGTTTTCTTTTCTCAGTATTTTACTTCCTTCTCTTCCTTTTGCAGCGGATGACTGCTTAGTTTATTATATTATTTTTCATAGTGTTTGCATTTATATGTTACATCCTGCCCTAGACTTGAAATTTCAACTTTAAACGTAGGTTTTGACGCTTGACTATAACTTCCCTTTGCCAAATATGTTGATTATATTTATTTTATAGTGTCCAATTCTAAAACACTTAAGCACATTGTTTTCTTTGTTTCTAATGGTAAATGGATTCAGCCCACATCACTGACCTTTTCACAGACATTGTACCATTCATAGCTGGATTGTTTCATCTTATTAGTTGTGGGTTTTTCCCAACAAGTAGTCAAGAAGACTCTACGACTGCATCCCAGTATGTTCAGAAAGCTATGGTTCTTCCTACTTGAAGGGCAGTTGAGCTGGATAGAAGGTTCTAAAGTCATGCTTTAATTGCTTAAGAACTTTTTAGGTTTATATGATTCTCCAGCTTTCAATCAAAGGTCTTTTCCTAACTTAAAAAATCTTATAAAATGCTGTGGATGTGTCATTGTGTTGTTTGAGCAGGAATGATTCTTCCAGGCATAAAATGTTTTCCTTCAGTTGGTCTTTTTTAATTTCTGAAAAGTTTTCATTGAGCATATTATTTTAATACTTGATATATATGATGCAGTCCAATGTTTCAAATCCAGAAATTTTAAAGAATGTATAAAATAATAGATAAATCTGAAAAATATTATGGTCACTAAAGAAACCCAGGGAGATGTATATACATATAAGTATTTATATATGTATGTGTGTATATATATGTGTGTGTGTGTATATATATATATGGAGAGAGAGGGAGTTCTGGATACCTACATATATAAACATTTATTGATATGCATATATGTAAGTATATATATTTATACAGATAAATATATAGGTATATCTTTGTAGATATATATAGGGAGATATATAAATGTATGTATATATAGATATGCAGATAGATATCTGTATCTCTATAACTTGCATCTGTATTTGGGGATAGTTAGATATTTTAGAGAAAAAAAAAATCAAGTGATCCTGGATTCTGTTCCGTCATAACAATGCAGTTATAGTATACACTAATTTTATTTCTCTTATTTATTAAACATATTTCAGAAATAGCTCATGGGAGCATTCTTCCTGGCTTCTTTCTCCCCAACTAAACTACAGTTAAGAAACATTTATGATAACTCAGGAAGGTAACTTATTTCCTCCTTCTGTACTCAGAAGTCACGAACTTTTCCTATACGTAACAGGATGTCTAAATGGAAGCTTTTTAGTTTCTGTGTCAGCTGAGACATAAAGACAATAGGGGTGAGACCACACGTGCACTATTTGTCCAACTCCCTCCCGGGTCAAAGGTGTAGCAGTGTCCGGAAGCTGGAGATCATGAGATGATCACTGTGTAAAAACGCCAGTTTCCTGTCCCGTCTCAAGAAAAGGAAGCCGCCCCATCTCCCAGAGATGCACATGCAGCGAAGACAACACAGGGTCAGTCAGCCTGCGACACCCGAGCAAGTGCACGGCCGGGGGTCCGCTCTGATGGACCAGAGGAGACCCTGCTGCTGGGTTCCACTCCCCCCGATCCCCACAGGGCCTGGCGGGGCAGGGCCGGCCGATGGGGAAGCCCTGAGCCCTGGAGCCGGGGGCAGGGCCGCAGGTCGGCAGGAGGCGGAGGCCCAACGCTGAAGAACCCGCACAGCAGGATCCACGCCCTGTGGGCTGGGCTCACAGCACATGGAATTGCAGAATTGGGAACGGAGTGGCGCCGTTTGGTATTTTCCTTATTACCTGTCCTGACCAGATGTTGATGTATTACGCCGAAGTGATGGGAACCCTTATGGAGTAAGGTTTCCCGGAACTATTTTAAAAAAACAAAATACAGTTTCTTTACAACTTCATCTCCTGGCTCTTGCTATATGACAGCTAAAATGACGTGGCAATAATGTGATCATGCTTGTATTATTAAACGTTCTCCACCATGACACAGGAAAGGTTTATTTTTGACTTCACATGACATAATCCTAGGAGCATACACTGGCACGCTGAGAGGACACATCTGTACTCCGGGCGAGGAGATGCTTCGCAGCCTTGTGTTCCTCGACCGGCTGCTGCCTGACCCCGCACTCAGCCTTCACTCCTGCTGTTTTGGGGAAAAAGAGACCCATTTTTTTTTTAATGGGGGTAATGGTGAATTGAATGCTAACCACTTAGTCTCTCACAGGGTTTTTTGCTGAAAGACAGAGAAGCACATAGACATTATATCTCTGTTTCTAGCCACAGAAAATGAGTTATGAAGGTATCTGCTGCGTGGATTTGCTGTGTATCTGGTGACTAGCAAAGACCACACCAAGCAGGCTGTGTTTAATTTGGGGAGGGCGATGTGTTCATGACATTGCTTATGATTCAGGAGAAACTGCTAGTGTGGCATAATTTAGACGACGTAGCCAAACGCAAACACACATAATCAAAATTGTTTGTATTTGTCAAAGTTGTAAACACGAGGTCTGAACTCAAGTAAGAAGAAATAACATTGCCCAGAGGCTACGGGGAGCAGCACATCCGCATTTGTTGGCTTGTAACGAAGGTAAATCACTCAAATGTGTTGTTTTCAAACTATTGACTCCATTTTTTTGCCCCATAGGGTTAAATAAACTCTGTTGTATGCAATATGTCATGCGTGTGACACAAGTATGACTCACATGTAGAACTGTTGGGTAAATGTAACACTAATTACAGAAACTCCTGCAGAAGTCATCGATGAGTGCCTTTGATGACCTTTGTTCTGACCCATACTTTAAAGATTTTTTTCCTTACTCATAACGCAAATCTCAGTTTTTCTTTCCTGTTCTTCAGTTCAGGGTGGGGCAGTGAACAGTGGGTAAGCGCGTGTTGTGCAATAGACTGTATAGTAGATGAAGCCAGCTATAAACTCTCTGCTCTGCTGCACTCAAATCTAAACACCTCCAGTTTTCTCATCTGTTCCCCTCTTCTCGGAGTGTTTATTGTCCAACTCCCTAATAAAATCACAGAAGTGAACTCTACGCTGTTAGCCTAAGGCTTACCATTGTTTGCTGCAGACTGTAAGGAACTAAATGTGTGAACAAGCCAAAACGGCGTCTTTAGGGGAGAGGAAGACAGCGGCCTATCTTCTTGACAAAATAGATTCTGTTCCAGGCCTCAAACTATTACCTCCCCATCAAAGCAAGTCATTTCCAAGGATACATACCGCTAGTGTGTCCACATCTACGTCTGGAGGGCAGGACAGCCAGAGCAAGGAGCATTTTCCCTTCATTTCAAATTCCGGAGACTGATATCTGCCTGTGTATTTGCTGAGGGCAGCTCACCGTCTTGCCTACATGTAGCTCATCTTCTGGGTCAGCTTCTGAGCTGCCCTCGTGCCAGAGGCCACACAGGAAATGGCATCAAGTGCTGGTCCATGGCCCTCTGAGCATCTCCGCGGGAGTGCGTCTGCGTGAATAGGACTTGCTCTCACGTGGGTGTGATGTAACTTGCAGTACACAGACGTGAAAAGTTGGAATTCTACAACAATAACATTTAAATGCAGAATGAGGAAGGAAATACTCTTTCCCCTTTTACTTTAACCTGGCTTTGTTGACTATACCAGGATTTCAGCTCCAGCAGAAGTAGAGTTGAGTAGAGCTTTCTGCCTTGCATGGACATAACGGTACCGAGAATGTCGGGAAAAGATATTTTTGAAAAAGACCAAACTTACATCTTTTGTAATTAGGGTTATACAGTTTATTTTACTTGTAGGTATATAAAAAAAAAAAAAGTCTATCTAAAGCCTACAAGTTGGACTGAGTAGCTGTCCTCAGATTTCCTTCTTCATGTAACTGGCATCATCTCTTAATCGGTGTTACCAAAGGACCACTGTCTCTATCGGAGCCCCACTGGTTATTCCATGGTGTTGTCATCGCCCTGCTCATGTGACCTGGCCAGTGCTAGCCCGTCAGTTTTTAGTTTCAAGGTCCTTATTGACAGACCCCATCATGCAGTGTATAAATAGTCCAGAAAGCTCTTGTGATTCTTAGAGGCAGTGCTGTTGACACACAGACTCTCTCACAGTCCGCCTTCCCTGGACGTGGGAAAGCCAGCAGACACTTGTGTGTCTTCCTGCTTGCCTGCTGTGGCTTTCATTTGATGAGAAGCTTAAAGTTAGTTGGGATTTGCACAAGAGAAAAGCAAAATATTGATTAAAATGCAGATGTCAGTATACACACAGGGGTTTTCTGATTATCTAAGTAGGAAAAAACTATGCATACAAATATTCTGGAAAAGGTAGTCTAAAGAAACGAATTTTATCTCACTCCTTATATACATTCATTATATCCAAGAATACAGTAATGAGGTTGGATACCATGTCACAAAACATAATTTATGTTAACTGTTTTATTCTATGATACCTAGAATTCCATCGGTTTCGTATTATAGTCTAAGGTTCACTCATACCATTTGGTGAAAAATAATGTTATAGCTCTAGGGTAGTTTATGATTTGAATAGTAGATACTATAGTGGTGAAAAGAAAGGTTATGTATTCAGAAAGAACACATATGTGTACAATTAAAGCTCCAATCGTTGAGACTTTAGGTAAGAAAGATACTTGATTTTGCTGAAGTTACAATTTGCCCAAAATTGAGAATATAAAAAGTAATGTGTAAAAAGGTACTATGTTATAACTGTTCCTGATTCTTTCATTTATTCATTAATTTGAAATATTAATGCACTACTTTGAAAAGAACTATCAAGTGCTTACCATGATAATAAATGATAATGTGGTTTTGGAAACCAGAGGCTATTAAAGATACGAAATAATTATTAACTTCTCTAATTTTACTTGAAAGCTTATCTAGGAACAATACATTTTCAGGACAAAAAAAACACACACAAGATTCTGGCAAACTGGTATGATAATAGTTTTTCATGATGAGAAGCTTTCCCTCCGCTGAGTAAATGTAAAAACACAGCAGGACCCTGAGCTTTACTCTCCATCATTTTCATCTCGACTCTCTTAGTGATTAACATTCAGGTTTATTTTTTGGAGAATTTAAGATTGTAACTATATAAACCCCAAGTCGTCATTTCTTTAACTAGTAAAAGATAAATATCTGGGTTTTATTTCTTTTCCTGAATATCTAAGTGGAAAAAAACACATACAGATATTCAGGAAAAAGTTAACCTAAAGAAATAATTTTTATATTGGTTCTGAAATGCTTTCACTAGAGTCAAGAATACAGCAATGAGGGTGGAGACTATGTTATAAAGCGTAAATCACTGCAGCACTTTCCTTCGATAAATACCTGGAATTACATGGGAGGTCTGCATCCACGCATCGGCCACACTATTTGGTAGAACTGATGTTGTACCTCTGAGATCGTTTATGACTTGAGAATCGTAAGTACAGCAAATATTGCCATAACATCAGATATTCCTACATGAGGGGATTAAAATCTGCTGTTTTGTTTGTTGAACTTTTCGACGTTTAATTGAGTTGCTAAAGATATATTTAGGTTATTACGGAAGACAGCAATCAGATGCTTAGTAGATGGGAAGGGGGTTGTACCATCTGGTAATATCAGTTCTAATTAAAATACGTGATAGGATGAACAGTCACTGACCGGTTAGATAACCTGCTTCCTATAGGCAGGTTTACACCAGTCATTGCAGATTGCTGTGCAAAATCAATATTTAATTTTTTAAAAATGAATAGGCATTGTGAAGCGCTTGGAAAAGCAGCTGGCACATAGATACTATTCTGCCAGCGGTCACTGAGTGACTGTGGGCTCGTGAATGAACCCCACCTAGTAAGGTCTCAGCAAGACCAGGAGCTCCTCACTGACAGTTGCGTGGAGTGAAAGACATAACAGCTTCTCACACCAGTCTAATTCTCATGAATAAACGTGTTTAGATGTTAAGAATTATAAGTAATTTTGATATTTTTTCAGTCTGTGTTCAAATATGTAGAGGACCAAAGTGAGAATCTTCATAGACCCATAAAACATCTACCGATTAACCAATATGAGTAACTACCTTTTTAAGAAAAAAGAGCAAAAACAACATCAATAGACTATAACCCTTTTACAAAGATTGGAATACTTGCTTTACAATGGAAGGGAAATCTTCAGTGTTTAAGATAAATCTTCTATAAAGGTAATAGAATGTTTTGTAACAATATTGAAAAAAATTTGTAAATGCGCTGCAAAATTTCTTCTAATACTGTATTTACTTTATTGTGAGTTTGGTATTTGTTGAGTGTACCTTTAAGTTTATTGGTAAAATTTGAGCTTGAATTGATACATCTATAAACATATATGTTCAGTGCTTTAGAATTTAAAATTCTTCCAGGCAGCCACCAATGACTTTAGTGATAACGGAGGGCAGGGCTCATAGCTTAGGTCTATGATGGGTCTAGAATGTACGAATAGCTATAGGGTGGTGTGAGCAAGCCTGCTACCCCAAAGGCTGCAAGAAGATTAGACATGAATCTCCTTGGCCCTCGTTGGCCTGAGTTTCCCGTAAGATCCTGTAAGAAATGATCCCTCTAGGCAAGGACGTGAGGAGAGCCAGTTGCCTTATCTTGGTGTGCGGTCCACCCGAGACACTCAGGATGTGCCCAGCTCTGCAGAAACCCCGATGGACCGAGAGTGGGCGGTGGGCAGACGGCAGGAGGGCAGCTCAACTCAATTATCAAGTAAGTAAGAATAGAGTGGGTCTTTCAAGAACCCTGAAATGGAAGTGCCTGATATGTTTGTCAAACAGATAGATTTGAGTATTAGCTATATTGGCCTGGAGAAAGTATGCATTCAATTAAAACAAAAAATCCACGTGATTAAAGAGGAGAAAGAGAGGCAGACCATTCTCAATAATTTATAATCAGAGCAGATGTATTCCATCTTAGCTCTTCTACTTCTCAAGCACAGGGGCTCATCCCCCTGCCTTGACGTGGTGAACGCCCGCGGCATCCTCTGCTAAGCTTGGAAAGTGGTGCTTATTGGTGACCTTTAACCTGCATTTCGTTAATTACATGATATTGTCCACTGAAGGCTTTGTAGGCTTTGTAAACCTCTGCTGCAAAAGAGCAAGACATCGACAACAAAAGGCAATGCCTGGGAATAAAATATTTCATTTTATTGTGTTCAGCCTTGCAAGAATCTCATTAAGAGAGTCTCATCTGTGGTCTTTCTTTAAAGGAAAAACATCTTAGGTTTTAGTGTGGTCTTTTTCTCAACACAGTGGAACATTTGTTTATAAAATCTGATTTTAAATCTAGAGATGTGTGGGTTTATATATTCCTCGTTAAATCCCATCCTTTTCTGATTTTTCTGTAGACACTCCCGTGATTGAGTTCTATGCTTGCTATTTAGTGTGTAGGACACATAATGTAAAAGGACGATGCATTAGTCTTAGGTGTCTTTTAAGAGGCTAAGAGATTTTTATGTGTGTACAAATTGGCAAACCAAAGCATAATAGCATCTGTTCTTTATCTCTGTCTAAGGATTTATGATTGATGAGAAAGTCAAAAAAAGAAAAGCAACACTAGATGTTGTAGTCATACAAGAAGAGAAGGAAAATGATTGAAAAGGAAAGAAATAGCACTGCCTGTGCTGTCTGAATTGTTTTCAAAAGTCGCTCCCCAACCATGTCTCCAGAGGTGCAATCTCTCTCAATCTATCATCTTCTTTTTTTTTTTTTTTTTTTTGTAGTATGTATTAGTACTTTATTCTTTTTTTTTTTTTTTTAATTATTATTATTTTATTTTTTTTTTTTGGGGGGGTACACCAGGTTCAATCAACTGTTTTTATACACATATCCCCATATTGCCTCCCTTTCTTGACGCCCCCCCCTCGATTCCCCCCCACCCTCCCTGCCCCAGTCCTCTAAGGCATCTTCCATCCTCGAGTTGGACTCCCTTTGTTATACAACAACTTCCCACTGACTATTTTACAGTTGGTAGTATATATATGTCTGTACTACTCTCCCGCTTCTTCTCAGTTTCCCCTTCACCCCCCGCCCCCTCCCATACCTCGAGTTCTCCAGTCCATTCCCTGTATCTGCTTCCCTGTTCTTGTCACTGAGTTCATCAGTACCATTTTTAGATTCCGTATATGTGAGTTAGCATACAATATTTGTCTTTCTCTTTCTGAGTTACTTCACTCTGTATGACAGATTGTAGTTCTATCCACCTCATTACATATAGCTCCATCTCATCCCTTTTTATAGCTGAGTAATATTCCATTGTATATATATGCCACATCTTCTGTATCCATTCATTTGTTGATGGGCATTTAGGTTGCTTCCATGTCCTGGCTATTGTAAAGAGTGCTGCATTAAACATTATGGTACAAGTTTCTTTTGGGATTATGGTTTTCTTTGGGTATATGCCCAGGAGTGGGATTACTGGATCATATGGTAGTTCTATTTGTAGTTTTTTAAGGAACCTCCAAATTGTTTTCCATAGTGGCTGTACCAACTTACAGTCCCACCAACAGTGCAGGAGAGTTCCCTTTTCTCCACACCCTCTCCAACATTTGTTGTTTCCAGACTTTGTGATGATGGCCATTCTGATTGGTGTGAGGTGATACCTCATTGTGGCTTTGACTTGCATTTCTCTGATGATGAGTGATGTTGAGCATCTTTTCATGTGTTTGTTGGCCATCTGTATGTCTTCTTTGGAGAAATGTCTATTTAGGTCTACTGCCCATTTGTGGATTGGGTTATTTGCTTTTTTGGTATGAAGCTGCATGAGCTGCTTGTATATTTTGGAGGTTAATCCTTTGTCCGTTGTTTCATAGGCAATTATGTTTTCCCATTCTGAGGGTTGCCTTTTAGTCTTGTTTATGGTTTCTTTTGCTGTGCAAAAGCTTTTAAGTTTCATGAGGTCCCATGTGTTTATTCTTGATTTTATTTCCATGATTCTAGGAGGTGGGTCAAAAAGGATCTTGCTTTGATGGATGTCAAAAAGTGTTCTGCCTATGTTTTCCTCTAGGAGTTTGATAGTGTCATCTTCTTCATATCACATTTTCTTGGTCTCAGATTTTGTTTAGGATTATCTGTTTATAAAACTACACTCTTTATTAAGCTTATGTTCCTTACAAATGAGAAATTTGTCTTAATTGACTTTTGTTCCTCGAAGACCCCTAGCTCACTCCTGGAATATTTGTTTTCAGAGAATGTTTGATAAATTAGTGAATGACCACAAAGAATAGCTTAGAATTCGGATGCTTAAATTTGTATATTGTATACATTCCTATTGAATACAGAAAAGATGATAGAAACATTGCAGTTTTATATCTTCATCCCCAACGTAGAGGCTCATAAAGGAGATTATTCAAGAGGCCAACTCAGAGAATATTTGAGGTTTCAAGATCAGTTTCATCTTTATCTTTTTATAATTAAAAACTTGTTTGTAAGCCCCAATTAAAATTGTTACTCCTTTAAATTTTTTTAAGTTAACTTTTTTAAAAAAAGACAAGCAAATATAAACCATAGCACCAATCAGTTCTGGCCCATTTTGTGATCTTTAGCTATCTAAAATTTCTCATAGAGGCCTCTCATGTTAATGGTGCGCTTTCCTATAGCTTGCTGGTGTGCAGGTAAGAGAGATGGCATGAAAACGACTGAGAATTTGCTTATTTGCCTTTCACAAAGCAAAAGGAGAATCGTGTTATAAAAACAAAGCAAACAAAACAGAAAGCATACAGGAAAGCCATCCAAAGGTGGAAATATGACAGCCCCTGAGGAGACATGTAAATAGCACAGCATCAAAACCAAATTAGGGAAACAGGGTTGGAAAGAATTGTTCTCTTATTCAGGGTCGGTACCACCATCTGTGCAAAATGCCCAGCTGCATAGGTGATTGACAGCTGGAGGAAGAAACAAACCTCCCCAGTGATGGGCTGGGTCAGACTTGTCATCGTGAGATGGTGGCTGCCGGCCAAGGGTGGGTAGTTGGCGGCTGGGTGTCAGTCAGAGATGAATTCTGATCCCTGCCAGTCCGTGTATTGCCCGTGGATTCTGTGAGAGAGGAGATTCCTGGGAGATCTCAAATAATAAAAGTCTTTGTTATGCATTAATTACCCCATCTTTTAATTTAGCCGTTACTTTGTAGCAGGTAGTATCAGATTGGGATAAATGCCAACTGATGAACTGGAAATGTTTTGTTAAATAATAGAATAAGAAATGAACCTGAAATTGGTAAATTTCTCTTCCAATTTACCTATTTTAGAGTTTCAAGAGTTATTAAGTAATTTCCAAAATCAGGCCTCAGTACAGAAAAATCTGTGCATAATTAAACAATAAATCTTTTAATGGAAAATGAGACTGCAGCTACACAAAAGGTAAATTGAATCCTAAGAGCATCATTGCAGAACTAATAAAAGTTAGCATAAACATGCCCTGTGAACAAACAGGAAACGTATTTTATTCATTGATTTCTTCCTTGGCCAAACATTTACTGAAATCACACTCTGTTCCTTCAGAAGCTAGTGCCTTAGAAGAGAAAATACCCCCATCTTAAAGAGCTTAGCTTGCAACTAAGTGAAATAAATGATGCAAAGAGATTTCTGTTACAGACACAGGGACATTCCTTTTCAAAATGGTCTCCTTACATTTCTTCAGGAAGGAGGATCTCCGTGGGGGGGAAGCCAGCGTTCTCGCACCTTCCTTCTGTCCTGTCCTTCCTCCCGCAGGGTCAGAATCTGAGGGCTTCTGCTGCTTCTTGGCTCATTATGGTACAAGCGAGAATGACGTCCACTCGATCCAGGGTGGAAAGGGACATAGCAAGAAATAGCTGCAGATTTTGAAAGCACACCCTCAGTGTTTTACTTGTATTTAAAAACACTTTACTTCATCTCAGCTGAGACAAAGTGAGAGAGTAGCACAGACATATATATACTACCAACTGTAAAAGAGATAGTCAGTGGGAAGTTGCTGTATAACAAAGGGAATCCAACTCGAGGATGGAAGATGCCTTAGAGGACTGGGACGGGGAGGATGGGGGGGACGTGAGGGAGGGTGGGAATATGGGGACATGTGTATAAAACAAGATGATTGAACTTGGTGTACCCCCCCAAAAAAGTAATAAACAAATAAATAAAATGAGAAAAAAATAATAAAAACACTTTAAATTTTCATTTGAGCATTCATATTTTGAACACTCAGTGTTCACCGTCTCCTAAGGGTGTCGGTCCTGGGGACCAGTCCAGGGTGACGGCAGCTAGGGGTGCGCCGTCCCCCTTCTGAAGGGGACACGGTGACAGAACAGGAGGTGGCCTGGGGAGGCCAGCACCGGCCCCACCCCTGCCATGTGGGAGGGGCCGGCGGTGGGTCTCTGTCCTCCACATTCGATGTCGGCAGAGGATTAACAACTGTGTTTGTGCTGTTTTGAAATAAGCACAAGAGAGAAAAATTCCCGCAGTGTGTGCCCCGCCCCGTGTTAGCCAGAGGGGCGCTCTGGTGTCTTCTCTGACATCAACTTGTTTTTCCTTCCTTGCAAGCAGCTGGGGACTTCAGCCAAGGCCAGGATGAGGACAGACTTGTTCCTGTAGTGAACAAGGTCTGTTTTCATACCGTGCGCTGGGGTGGAGAGGTTGCTGGGGGGAGGCACTTGCCGGGAGCACGGACTCCTAAGAAGCCCAGAGGCCAGGAGCACCGCGCGCCTGAGGGCCACCTTCCTCCCTCCTGGCGGACGTCCGGCCCAGAGGAGAGAAGTCGGCGCAGGAATGGCGTTTGTCTTCTGTTACTGTTAGCTCCCCTCCCTCTGGTGGGCTTGTTTCGCAAGTTGTTGGAAAATAAGGAAGCAAAGAAAAGACCGTTTCTGCACGGAGGAGTTTTTGGTGTGAACTTTGGAAGGCGTGAAGAGCATGGTGGTGGTCTTGTGTCTTCCAGAAGGTCGGTGAGGAGCATCACCTGTGTGACTGGTGTGAGTCTTATTTTCAGAAGGGACACCCTGGAAGATACATGGAACGTTGCAAACTGCTAAAACCTTCTTCTCGTGTCGGATACAGAGCTGGCGGCATCACTAGCGTTTTTGCTCTTAGCCCCAGGGAGATTATGGCATTTTAAAACTCTAGTTTGTCTTGGAATAATTGGTCGTATAACTCCAAATGGAATTCAAAATATATGCTCTTCTGGGTTCAGGGGTTTTAAGATCTTTCAGTGTCCCGAAAGAGGTAAAATAATAACTTTACATTAGATTTTGATAAATGAAGAATGTATGCTTTAACCTCTAGGATAACTACTAAGAATTACAAACAAAATATATAAATTCAAAGAGAATAGATGGAGAGGATAAAATAAAAATATAATAATTATACAAAAGGAAAAAAGAAGAAAGTGTAGGTTATGAAACAGAGAAACAGTAAATTGGAAGATTTAAAGACAAGTATAATAATTTTATCACATTAAATATAAATGTAAATTGAATGATCTAATAGTCAAATACTATAAGAAAGGATTAAAAAATACTGACTATAAGAGCTAAGATAAATGTGGCGTGTTAGCCATAGCTTTAGTGCCATCGAGAGTTACAGATTCAGAAGCACATATGCCTGTTGTAAAAAGCTTATACCAGGTTTATTTTTGATGGGGTTCAGAGCAGTACCCCTAAATGTGGCACTTTGATGCCTTGGATATTTTAGGCTAAAGGGATCTGAGAAACAGCAGGTGCAGGACATGGCCTGTCTGACGTTGCCGTGAGGCGGTCGTGCAACCCTCCGGGTGGGGAGCCCTCTGTGCCCTGCAGGAACGGAGCATCCTTCCTGAAGAAGAAGGGACACAGAGAGGGCCTGAAGGAGCAGGCTTGCTAGGTTTCCCTGGTTTTCCACCTTGGCTCGCCTCTGACCTAGCACAGCTTCCCGGACTCCACTCTCCATTGAACCCGGAATAAAAACACGGCTCCTGTGTCACGTCAAACTTACATTAAAGAAATGTATAGGCTTTTCTCGTATGAATCTGTCATTTGTTACAGGGGTCCCAGAGAGAACCTGGAAAGGTAGAGAAAAAAGATATGTTCGCTCTCTACATTTTCCAAACAAAAATTTACTTTTACTACAGTTATTAGTCTTTACAGCCATTATGGAATGAAATTATGAGGATAATAATTATGAAATTACTATCACCGCATTTTACCAAAAAAATCATGAGTGTGGAAGCGGGAGAGAGTGTGCCCGGCACAGCTTTTGTCTCTTGGTCCGGTGTTCGCCATCACTGCCTTTCTGTGTGCTGTGGACACACGCAGACACACACGTACCCAGACACGCACACGCTGTGTCACCTACCGGCGTGTGTAAATTTTATCATCATAAATGTCTCCTGTTTCCCTTTGTTTTCGTCTTGCCTGAACATTCACTCTGTGCAGAACTGAGAGAAGCATCGACACTGGAATGAGAGAAATTTGAGTTTGAATCGTGGTTTTTCATTCAACGGGGCTGTGATCTTAGGAGCCCTGGGTAAAGCAGAGGGCATGAGAAGCAACTGGCTGATAAACCAAAATATGTCTGGCACTGTGACGGGCAGTTTTTATACTTTATTACAATGCATCTTTACCACAGGTCAGGACAAATGTCATCATGCCTGTTTTCCAGATGAAGAAATTAATACATGCAGGGGGTAAATAATTGGCTGTGCACCCAATAGGTACTGTTAAATGCTAGATTTGAATGCAAAGCCGATTTAAAAGCCCATGTGCTTTTCTCCACAACAGCGTTTTTCAAAGCGTGTTCAAACGATAGTCCCCAAAGGCATTCAAAAAGAACAAAAAACAAAAACAAACAAAAACACCAAAACAGAGGTAGAATGAGGGTCGATGTCAGACAAATACAAGAAAAATCAGGTTTTACACCTCCACCTTCCTGGTCCACAGAGATATTAGCACCCTAAAGACTCAGAGAGAGATTGCAGTAAAGCTAAACAGACTTAACGCAGGTGTGGTCCACGCAGGACCCTATCTCAGGTGAGGGGAACAGATGTCATCAAGCAGCACTCGTACTTTCACAGAGCTGTCCCTTGAGCAAATTATTTGGGTCAAAGTCTCTTCATTGGGACTTTAGGAATAGTAAGTTATTTGTGGAGTTGTAATAATTAATGAGCTAATGCAATACTGTGAACTTTCCCTTTCCAACAGAGCCAGTGATATGTTTATGAAGACTAACAACAGAACAGCCTTTTCTCACTAGTCATAATCGCTAAAAATATATTAGCAGCCATTATTTGCCTGACACTGTTCCAGACATAGAAGATACAAGGTCAGGTCACGCAAAGTCCTCCTCCTGTCCTTAAATAATTAAGAACATAGTAGGTTCCTCAAATGCACGAAACAGAGGACAGCAGTAGACAGAGAGTTAAGCTGCAGAAGAGCCATGAGACCAAGCACTGCTGTAAAATGAATCTAAGTCCTTAGAGCAAAGTTGACTCATTTTTTGTTACACGTGAAGAGTTCGGCCCGAGTTGTCTGTGCTCTCAGATGAATTTAAAATTGTTTACGATGCAGCCAAATGACATGTTTTTTTATCCACATTAGTGAGCAGCAGGGGTTTTTTTGGCCAGTGTGGTCATGATTTTAAATGCTTGAGCATTTACATGCTGATGAAAATTGATGCTTTGAAAAGATACTGTTTGGCAATTGATTGGACACAACTGGTTTATTGATTTTTAATTAATACAGCTACAGTTGTGAATCTAACATTTCACAAGGGAGTTGACTGCTGATCTTGTCCATTCATGAGTGACTTTTAGCCAGAGACCTAATCGCCTCGTGCCGCCTGGGGACAGAGCTAGAGTAAGATTCAAAGACCTGCTTATCAAGCTCATAGCAAGAAAGAAGAGGACTAGCTGCCCAAAGCATGCTTAGATTTCAGGGTTACTCACTTTCACATTCTAAAGTTACTTCTTGTGTGTCTTTCCCTTGTCTTTCTGATGCTAAAATTGCTCTAGTTATACTTTTCCTACAGGTGCAAGAAGTCCTTTCAGAAATCTGTGCTGAAAAGAGCTATTTTGGTTGAAGAGTCCTGAGCAGAGAGTTGGGAAACTTAAGTCACACTCCAGTTCTGCCTCAGAAAACATGCTGCCTTTTGTGAACTAGTTAGTTCATCTTCATGGGTCTTCGTCATGTTTACAATGAAAAAACTGGGTCAGATGAACTGAAATCTTCTTTTATTCTAAAACTGTTGACTCCAAAGGGGTTGAGCTCTTAATTCCTAGGTGACTACATAGTTTCTAGTTTCAACGTGCTCCTCAACTTATTCAGAAGGACACGTAAAATAATTCCTGAACTTTCTGTCTCAAGCCCAGCATGTAAGGAGCTCTGACGTCTGTCCCATCCTCACCACCACAAAAACACTGAGCAGAGTGAAAGTCAGCAACTTGCCTTAGATCCACCTGGTAATTGATTGAGGTCAGGAGGCAAATTACTGTGCCCACCCCCCAAAAAATGGAGAGACAGACAGAAAGAGACAGTTATATCTCAGGGAAGTAGACGCCCAGGAACCAGACACAGGAGGAAGACAAATGGATGAACGTTCTGCCTCAGCTCTTATTTAAGACAGTCTCTTCGGGAACCCAAAGACAGCAGAGGCACAAAGCAAGGACAGCAGAGGACATTTTGGCCTCTGACACCGACGGCTACAGAAAACAGTGAGCCCAGCCTAACTCGTAGGCTTGTGGACATACAATTCATACTAAAGGTCTGTCTAACTCACTTCCCTCACCCAGTACATCATGTCTGGCTTTCAACAAGAAAAGACACAAGGCATACTAAAGGCAGAAAACACAGTCTGTAGAGACAGCAAACATCAGAACCAGACAACCAGACTCAGATATGACAGAGATGCTGGAATTGCCAGCCTGGGAATTTAAAACTGGGAATTTAAAAAATTTATGATTAATATGCTGAAGACTGTAACAGGGTCACAGCGAATATAGCCAGTGTTTTGTAATAACTGTAAATGGTGTATAATCTATAAAACATTGAACCATGTGTTGTAATATATTGTAACCCTGAGACTAATATAATATTGTAAACTAGCCACACTTTAATTAGATAAGATTATAGTGGGAAGAACAGACAACATGTGGTAACAGATGGGCAATGTAGGTGTAAAGCTAGAAACTCTAAGAAGAAATCTAAAGAAAATGGTAGAAATTTTAAAAAAACTGTAACAGAAGGGAAGGCTGCCTTTGATGGGCTTGCTGGTAGACTGGACACAG
Organism: Hippopotamus amphibius kiboko; assembly: GCF_030028045.1. Taxonomy (NCBI): domain Eukaryota; kingdom Metazoa; phylum Chordata; class Mammalia; order Artiodactyla; family Hippopotamidae; genus Hippopotamus; species Hippopotamus amphibius. The sequence continues at coordinate 1,687,761 of NC_080195.1, read as the reverse complement.
CTGAGGAAAGAATCAGTGACCTTGAACTTGAAACCAGGTCAGTCAAAACCTCTAAAACCGAAACGCAGAGAGAGAAAAAGAAAAATGGAAATGGTGGAAGGTAACATGTAAGGACCGTAGACTATTACAAAATGTATACTGTGTAACGGGAATGTCAAAAGGAGAAAAAAGAGAGAAAGGAACAGAATAAGCAATAATAACCGAGAATTTCCCCAAATTAACCACATCACAGACCCTGGAGTTTCAGAACACACCAAGCAGAATAAATACCAAAAAATCTATACCTATGCATATCATATTCAAACTTCAGACAAAGAGAACAATTTTTAAATTTATTTATTTATTGGCTGCGTTGGGTCTTCATTGCTGCACATGGGCTTTCACTAGTTGTGGACAGCGGGAGCTACTCTTCATTGCGGTGCGCAGGCTTCTCAGGGCAGTGGCTTCACTTGTTGCGGAGCACGGGCTCTAGGCACATGGGCATCAGTAGTTGTGGCGCATGGGCTCAGTAGTTGTGGCTCACAGGTTTAGTTGCTCCACGGCAAGTAGGATCTTCCCAGCCCAGGGATCGAACCCGTGCCCCCCACACCAGCAGGCAGACTCCCAACCACTGCGACACCAGGGAAGTCCAACAAAGGGAACAATTTTTAAGAAACCGAGTGGAAATTTTTTATTTATTCATAGAGGAATAAGAATTACATTGAACTTCTCAGAAACTATGCAAGTAAGAAGAGAGTGGAGTGCGATATGTTAAAATAAAAAAACAAACAAACAAAAACCTAAAACTTTATCAAGCAAAGTTATCCACCAAAACTAAAGGGGAAATACTTTGTTAGACAAAAATTGAGGGAATTTGTTGCCAGAAGACCTGCTCAACAAGAAATGCTAAAGACTTTCTTCAGAAAGAAGGGAAATGAAATAGGTCTGGAACTCAGATCTACATAAGAAAGGAGGACTGTTAGAGAAGGAATAAATGAAGATAAAATAGAATTCTTTTCTTAGTCTGAATAAACAGATAACAGTATGTTCGAAATAACAGCAACATTGTATTTGGAGATTATAGCTTATGGGTTAGTGGAATGAATTACAGCAATATTATGAGGAATGGGAGGGAAAATCTGAGAATACTCATGTAAGGTACTCACTCTACCTGTGAAGCAATATAATATTATTTGAAAGCAAACTTGGATTAGTTGTAAGTACATTGCAAACTCAAGGGCAACCACTAAAAATAGTAAAAATCAGTATGCTAAGAGAGGAGAAAAAAATGGAATCATACAAAATTCTTAATAAAAACCAAAGAAAAGAAGATAGACAAAAGTGAAAGAAAAAAAAAGTAAAGAATCAGGACAATGAATTGAAGACAGTAACAGATACAACATTAATCCAGCTGTGTCAGTGATCTTGGCAGGTGCCAACGGTTACACACACTAACTGAAAGGCAGAGTGTCAGAGTGGACCCAAAACAGGGTGCGTGTTGTCTACAAGACACCCACTTTATTTTTTTTTCTTTAAGAACTTTTATTGAGATACAATTGACGTACAATAAACTGCATATATTTAAAGCTTACGATTTGATATTTTTTCTTATTAGTAATGTGTATATGGCAATCCCAATGTCCTAATTCACCCCCCCCAACACCCCCCTTCCCCACCTGGTGTCCATGTGCTTGTTCTCTACATCTGTGTCTCTATTTCTGCCTTACAAACCGGTTGATTTGTGCCATTTTTCTATATAAGACACCCACCTTAAATATAGAGAGGCAGAGTGAAAGAAAGGGTGGAGACAGGCATACGGTGCTAGAGCTGTCCAGAGAAAGCCGGGGTGTCCAGTATTAATTTTGGAAAAAGCGACTTCTGAGTACATGTCCTGATAAACTTCTGGGTAGTGATGAAGCAGCAATGAAACATAAAGATGAAGATGGGGTCACAACAGTTTTGATAGTTCTGAATATCTTACTTGGCTCTTTATTATCAACGTGATATACTAAGGTAGACAGCCTTGAGATGACAACTAGATATTACTATGTAAAAAATACAAGTTAGTGAAGATGATTGAATTTAAAAAGTAAAGGGTTGGAGATAGAAGTACCTTGCTAACGCTAATCAAGATAAAGCTGACACAGCTCCATTATTATAATGTCATGGAAGTGTCCTTACGGTGGAGAAGGAGAACTTCAGTTATCTTCTACATGCCACACCAAATATGCACTAGAAATTTTCTTCTTTTTAATATTCTGTATGTCTTAATCTTTCATATTTTAGGTTTATGTATTTGAAATATCTTCTGATCTTTTTTTCAGTTATAGAAAATATACTTTTTATTCAACTTTCTTTGTGTTTTTAACATTTAAAAATTTCTTTTTAAATATCAGTTCACCCCCCAAAAAATAATAAATAAATAAAATTAAAAAAAAAAATCAGTTCATTTCATAAAGTCTTTTTCAGTGTTTATGCATTTAAATCCCCCCTTTTATTTATGTGCATATTTGAGACATACTTATTTTACTTATTTTACTGTCTGATCTGAAAATTCCAACTAAAGTCTTTAAGGTGTTTCAGTCTCTTTAGTGTTATTTCTGGTGATCCTGTTTTGTGGTTGATTTTGCCTTTAAAATTCTAAAATTGTGTGTGTGTGTGAGAGTCGGAGGGGAGAGAAGAAAAGAGGAAGAGAAAGAGAGTCAGGGAGAGGAAAAGAGAGACAGAGATCAAGACTTTCTTGAGTTTCCTATGTTGAGGATGTTTCTTGCAGGGAGAATTTGTTTCCCTGATCTTGTACTGCATATCATCCACCGCACCCAAGAATTTGCCACATGTGGCCTTATAACAACATCCATATATAAAGGTTATTTTCCTAGCACATTGTTTTACTTGCTATCTATCCTTCAAGATTTCCCAACACTGTTCAAGAATCTCCAGTTCGGTTCCCCACCTTGCAGAGTTCTAAGAGTGTCGTCCATTCTCCATGAGGCTGTCAGCCAAGACTCCAGGCTGCAGGCACTGACGTGACCCTCAGCCAGATCTTCAGGGCTGGCTTCTGCTCAAGGCCACTCCCTCTTTGTTTCTTTTCCTTGGTGACATTTTTCTATGCTTGGTGAGTTAATTTCCAAATCCTATTTTTGGTGGAATTTCATCAAGTACTCTATAGAGAAATTTTCATAGTCAAAATTATGAAAGTACAATGAATAAAACTATTTAGCTTCATTTCTAGCTACCAAAGGTTTAAACTCATGAAGAAGTATAGATTTAATAAAAATATTTTTCTTACAAAAATGCATTCAGAAAAAGGCATTGATTGCCATTCAAAAAGTGTAAAACTTTAGGAAGAGGCAAAAATTTGGCGTCTTCCAATTATGATTTAAAATTCCAATGTAAACTTTTCTGATCACTTCCAGAGAAGAATTTTTCTATAGGGCTGGAAGAATCGGTTGACTGATTACGTAGCCATGTGCATAAATTTCTCTTTACTCTTCAGTGCAAGTTAAATATGGCTTCTCTCTTATCACACCTTCCTAGCGCCTGTGTATGTCATTTCTAGGTCTTTAAGAGACCGGCAACAAATACAAGTGTTGGCACTCATTGCCTGTGAAGGAAATTTAAATATCTTCTTCCCAAGGGTAGAATAACATTTAGCTCTTTTAGACCGTTCTAGATAGATGTATTTCCTTTAATTACATTTCAGATCATTTACTGGGACAAAGCACTGGAACCCGGGCAAGAAATATTTGCATATTCTTCATGCATTTCCCCGCACTTACTGATGTGGGATTATTTCATAGGTTCTTCTGAGCCTTTCAAGTGCTGCTAACAGGCATCCTGCTGTTTGTAGTCACAACAGCTTCCAGCCTCCGAAGGCCAGCACCAAGCCCACCTGTGCCCAGGAGCCCCATCTGTAGTCCCAACCACGGAAGCCTGAGCTTCTTAAACAGGGTGCCTGTGCCCTAGATTTTTGTAGTAAGCTAGAAAAGAAGCATGAGGACCTTTCCGGAAACTCCTTTTATGGGGAAAAAATGGTGTTTTAAGTAAATAACGGATATTAATGAATTATAGCATCAACATCAAAGAAAATAACACTTCTGTTTACATCTCCAGACCTTCAAAGATTCGCGCAATCAGTCTTAACAGTGTAAAGAGATTTCAAGGCAAATATTTCAGAGGCATTCATCTAAGCTATCAAGTCAATTATGTTATTCTCGACTATGAACTCCGTGAAATGCTTTTATAATGTGTTTATGAAATAGAATTTCTTTATTCCTCTTATCTTAGAAGTTTGAAACCAACTAACAGTGCTAAGCTTAGTCTTGAAAAGCAGCAAATAATTTTTGCTTTTATAATTTGAATGCATTTGAAGATATTTGTTATAAGAGATAAGGTTACGTTCTGACTTAATATAGCATTGCTTCATAAAAAATAAATGTTTACTTCTGTTAAGTAGGATGGTTTTGAAATGTCAACATCAAAACTGAGCTTTGCAAACAGCTTTGATTTATTAAGGTTAGGGACATACTAATTCTCAATTCTCATTAGGAAACAGTGTTCCTCATTACTGAAAGTTTAAACCCAGAGTCACAATTTTTCTATTGTTGTTTGCTTTTAAATTCAGATAAAAAGACATTTGATCTTTTTTTTTGTACATTCAGCTTCTCACTCTAGAATAAAAAGCTCTAGAAATTCAATACTTTTATGATACAGAAACTTTAATTCAAAGTTGTCGTTCTTGGTAATATTTCTATTCCAAAACCTGCTGAGCCCAAATATATATATATTTTAGGCCATGAAATCACAGAAAAGAAACTTCATATTTATTATCAATTTCTTACACTTTGACTTCACCAGTTTATTTAGCCTTTAACTTAACAGACACATGTTGAATTCGTTATGTATGCAGGACGCTTTCAGGCAAGAGGTTCCTTGGTGAGCGGCAGATGAGGAAGGGCACCAGTGAGCACAATGCTGAGATGTGCAGCACAGATGCCCCACGCGTGGTGCAGAGATCTTTAGTGACTGAGGTCAGTGGACAAGCCTGGGGGGAAGCTGATCCTCAGCCTCTGTCGGGAAGAACTAGCAGTGTTTGTTTGTGTGTGTGTTTGTTAAGATGACGTTTGGGCAATGCATGCAGGACAGAAGGCACGCATAAATCAAAAAATGAGAAGGTAAAAAGCGGGAAAACGTTGATAATGTGGAATTTAGCTTTTCCCTAGAACTTAGCTCACAGGCCTAGGAAACTGGCATTAATGGCACAAATTATGGTGGTCTGTGGTGGCCGAGGTAAAACTTTGCATATTATCAGTTCATAAATTGAAAACTGTTAAATCGTTGCATAATCTTATGAAAGGACCAAACAGTAGCAGTATGAATTGAATGGTAGTTTCTTTTGTATGTCTTAAAAAACTAAAAGAAACATGAAAATATGTCTAACTTTAGAAAAGACGTGCCAAATACAGTGCCTAAACATCTTTATCAACTAGCCCATTTTGTGTTCTTTCTTTTTATTTAAGAAAACCTATATATAGCAAGATATGACACTTTTTAAGCATTGGAATTTTTTCTGAATCTGTGAATCGTGAAAAAGTAATTTAAACTTTATCGTGCATTCTTTTATCGTAAGGACCCCTGTGTTGCTCCTTTAAGGCACACTACCCCCTCTCCCACCTCTGCCCCATCACTTACCCTCTCATTTCTACAGTTTTGTCATTCCAATTATTTTGTATAAATAGACTCAGAGTATTTTTGGAGTGGATTTTTTTTCTCAGTGTGGCTCCCTACAGATTCATCTAACTTGTTGTGTGTATCAGTGAAAACTTACATCCCCACAAAAATGTGTACACAAATGTGTATAGAAGTATTTGTAATATCCCCAAAGTGGAAACAACTCAGATAGCTTTCATAGGGTGAATGGGTGCATTATACCATGGAATGCTATGCAGCAGTAAAAAGGAATTGATTATTGATAAATTCTTTTACTTTCAATTTATTTTTGTTTTTATATTGAAATAAATTTGTTTTAGGCAGCAGATAGTTGGGTCTTAATTTTTTCGAATCTGGCAATCTCTTTGTTTTACTTGGAAAATGTATGCTATCCACATTTAGTGTGATTACTGATATGGGGAGGCTGTATTTATCTCCTCATTTGCTATATTTATGCCATAAATCCCAGAATTTATTTGTCCCATCTGTTCTTTCATCCTCTTTCCTCTTTTGCCTGCATCCTATTAAGTTACTTATATATTTTCTACAATTATATTTTATGTCTTTTTGGCTTATTAGGTATAACACACTTCAGTATTTTACCGGTTTCTTTATAAATGATTGTATACATTTTTGACTCATTAGTCTATCTTCAAGTAATTATACCACTTTACACATAGGTAAAGAACCTTATAATAGTATACTTCTCTCTCTCCTCTTCTGATCCTTGTGCTGTTTTTTTTATGCATTTTATGTTGAAGTGTAGTCTGACTGTTTCTAAGAATTTCTCCATCATAAATTTTGAGTAATTTTATTAAAAGATGCCTTGGAATTTTTTTTTAATGTTTTTTCTGTTTAATGTTTGTAGAGCTTCTTGGATCTATAGGTTTATAGCTTTCAGTGAATTTAGAAAATTTTCAGCAATCATTTCTTCAAATGTTTTTCTGCCCATAATCCTTTAGGAGCAGAAAGGATTATGTGTCGATGTGGCTGTGTAATGGTGTTCTACATCTCACTGGTTTTCCAATCTTTTTTAAAAAAGTTATTATCATTATTTTCTCTGTGTGTTTAATTTTAGATAGTTTTTATGGCTTCAAGTTCACAAATCTTTTCTTCTGCTCTTTCTAATCTGATATTAGTCTCATCCAGTATATTTTTTTATCTTGGACTTTGTAGTTTTTATCTGTAGAAATACAGATTTTTTTCCTTTTTTTGCATATCCCTGTCTCTATTTTACCTTTTTAATGTGTGCAGTAAAGTTATAATAACTTTAAGTGTACTTTTTCTGCTCTTTATAATATCTGTCATTTTTTAGTCTATTTTGATAAATTGATTTTGCTCTTTGTTATGGTTAATATTTTCAGGCTCTTTTGCATGTCTGGACATCTTTGATTAGGTGGTAGACTTATTGCCTTTTGGGGTTCTAATATTTTTTAAGACTATGGCAGCTGTATTGATATTACCATTTATTTCGTCTATGGTGTACTGTATGAATACCATTATATTTTTAAAATTTTATATTTATATGTGGATCTTTTTTTTCTTTTCCTATTTTTGATTCATTATATTCTGTTATAGTTCTTAGAATGTTTATTACAGATGCATTAAAATCTTTGTTCCTTTTTCCAATACTATTGCTGCTGGTTGGATCTTAATCCTGTCGTTGCTTTGAAATACTGTGCTCCTCACCTGGCCGTTTATTTTGGTCTCTGAAATCAGTTATCTGTCAGCTGTTCTGGGAGGCAGTGAGGGTGAGGGAAACCAGTAAGCTTCTGCGCTTGGAAAGACGTGGCACAGAAAATCAGGACCAGAAAGGTACTCTGGTCAGGGATTCAAACTAGATGCGCAAAAAGGAACAATATTATGATGAGACCTAACTTAGACTGTGATGAAGCAGCGAGGGAGGGTGGAAGGAAAGGTTCCAGGAAGAAACTCCTTCAGACCAATCTGACTTCATCTTTCTCAGCACGTCATTCACTCAGGGCTTCTACACTACTGTGATTTTACTCTTGAGTCTTCTGCACCGGGAGTCCAAATCTCAGATGCGGCAGAGATGGGCACTGGCTGAAAGGAAGCAAACGTAGATCTCTCACAACCCCTTTCCTGTAAGCATCATCCCACAGCTGTGCCTGGCCACTTTTCCTTCCCAATGCCGAGGTCACCCTCCAGCACAAGCACAATTCAGAGTGGGTCCCTGTAACTCACTGTTTTCTTGGCATTGCCTCTGAGATTACTTGCGAGGGAAAAAACCCAGTCATGCAGTTGCACCTCTTGGCTCCCACTCACTAACTTATTAACTAGGTACATAGTATCACTGCTAAACTCGGTGGCTTTGAACTGGGATCATTTATTTTCATGGATCTCCGTGGAGGCTGAGGGTCTGCTTCTGATGTAGACGTTTCTGCACATCTCAGCTGGTTCACCTGTGGATCTGTGGTCAGCCAGGTGTTGGTGAGGTGAGCTTGATTGGGGCTGGGGCAGGTTTGCTCCAGGATTCTGTTATCATCCTCTTGGATCCTCAAGCCAGCCCAAGCGTGGCTTTCTCATGAGAAGAGCAGACTTGCAAGCGTGACAGCTCCAAGTGATCAAGAGCTCGTCAAGCTTTAGATTGTGTCACCTCTGTTAACATTCCACTGGTTAAAATAAGTCATGTGTTGACCCTATAGATGAAGAGTATATATCCCCCCACTCACAGTGGGGGGCGTTGGGATGTTGCATACAAATGGTGTGTATTCTGCAGTGACTAGACCGATAACTCAGTATCCTACATCCATCAACTCTTTCCTCAGGGTCCATAGAGCAGAATTCAGGATTCTTAATATATTTCAATTTTGTTGAATTTCTGTTGCTCCACACATTGCAAGAGAGTTCACCTTCTTATAGTTTTCTCTGATTAGCTCGATTTTCTCTTCTTCTATCATCTTCAGTAATTAAATTTACAATGTTGGACCTCTTTGAAAGGTCCAAAAATGATTCCAGAATGAGGAGCCAGAGATCAGAGTATCCTTAAATGATGCTAGGCTTTCCTATACCTAGCATCTACAGTCGGTCTTTTCTTAAAGAGTTTTATTATAATACAGATACTGGAAATTCCTAGCACCTCTCTAGAAAACTAGTTGATTTATAAGAACAAAAAAGAACCGATATGAGGATAGGTATCTGAGGTTCAGTGTATGAGTTGTGGCCTAGACGCTGAAACTTTGTGGCCAGTATTTAAATTCTGCCCAGGTCTGTCACCTACAGTTTTACTTTCCCTTGATAGTATGTGAAGAGTTTTCTCTTTGTGTTAACGGCCTATTTTGTTGGGTCGTTCTGGAAAATAGAGCTTAAAAATGAAACAAAGTCAAAATATGACTCAGTCCATGCTATGCATACAAAACTGGCCAAAAGTACAGATTCTACCTTAAATGCATTTGTTTAATCAGAAGGAAATTAGAGTTTATTATATTCCTAGGAATGAAGCTCAGTTCATACCAAAGCCTGTCTCTCTCATAGATCTCTGTCGACAATCACAATTTCCCAAATCTAGAATTCTTGCTTTTTCAGCATGGGATATGGTCGCAGAGCTTTAAGGCTCCTATGACAGGTTTTGGTGGATGTACGAAGCCCTCCGGATCACAGTGCTGGTGAAGATGAGTACGTGGACGCTGGCAAATGTGACAGCTTGTTAGCTGCATTCATTTTTTTCCATCCGTCGCAGATTACGCAGGACCTGTGATGAGTGAAGTATTGCCACATTTATAAGCTTTGCTATGAAGAGCTTCTAACTGAAATCCATCCTTTCTAACGTGTCTGAGTGACCTGGACCCTGAGAAATGCTGACGCTCCCTTGACTGGAGATGGCCACTGGCTATTTTCCCTGCTGGCCCCTCAAGAGCTAGAGTTTCCTCCTGTTGTCCCAAACAATAGGTGAACAAAAGTGCAAAAATAAATATTTGGGTGAAATTCATGCCGTGCAGTTGTCCACGGCTCTCTTCTGTTCCTGTAATTAAAGCAGGCAAGGGTGACTTGTATCAGGTAGTTACAGCTTCATCAGAAGCCACCCACAACTTGGTGGCATGAAGCGAAGCCAAGCGTGTGTTTCCACGATCTCGCGTGATCCTGCAGGCTGCCTGTTCTCACTCAGAGTCTCCCACGGGGCTGTAACGCGTACGTGGCTGGGCGGCAGTCCCCTTGCAGGCCTCCCAGGCTGTCAGCGGGGACCCAGCTGCACGTGTTGCCTGGGGCCGCTGCACAGCCTCCCCTCGTGCTCTGGCCTTCCTCCCGCCGTGACGGCTGGCTTCTAACAGCGCGTGTCCCGAGAGACAGGGCGGAAGCTACACGGCCTTTCCTCACCTGGCTTTGGACGTCACACGGAGGCACTTCTACTACATTTCATTCCTCAAGGCAGCGAGAAGGCCCTCCCAGGTTCGAAGACAAGGCATGGACACACGCCCTGCTGATGGGAGAAATGCCAAAGAAGGTGCATATGGGTTTGAAACGAACATGTGTCTATTTTCTGTTCTTAAATATGGAGTAGGGCTGGAGCACATTGGGGTAAAAGAGAATGGATTCGGCTGTTCTCCTGTGTAGCCCAAGGCACACGTAATTTTCTCTTACGGTCTTCTGACTGATTTCAGCATTTGTTCTCTGATTGGACGCTAAACAGGAATAATCCCTCTGCCAGTTTTTATGTGGCTTTTATTCTCACTGTCTCCTCTTCCATTAAGTGTCTTAGGTGATTATCAGTGCCTACTTCCTGAGGCTAATTGGCTGAGTGGTAAGGGATGTGAGGCCAATGTGCAGTAAAGGTTTTCTGAGCTCCATATTCAACACAGCGTTAGTCATTCTCGTGTTATCACCTGATGGCTCCTGTGGTGAAGTTATTAGGCAATTATTTCCCTAAAACAGCATTTTAATGATAAAGATGAAAATTATGCAATTTGCTTTAGTCGTTATTTTTTCCTCAAGGTTAATGCATTTGTCACATCATATTAAATACCCATACTAACCATTAGAACACTTCACAGTGTGAGCATAGATGTCTCCGTGCGACTAATAAAAGGGACAAATTAGAACAACTGGCACCGTCATCCTCGTGTGTGTGAATAATAATAGGATGTGATAGATTTTTTTTAAATTTGTAGGACAAATGAAACGATTTCTGTGATTCTCTGTGCTTTGTCTTTTCGGCATTTAATAGAATTTATGAGCGCATGGTTATAGCAACGAAAATTACGCTAGAATCAAACACTGGACTTTATATTGCAGCATGTAAACCAAAAGATGTTTCGTGTTAAGGGTAATTGTTTTCTAGGAGAAAATAGCTAATTCATTTTCAAATAGTTTTTTTCATCCTTGTAGTTAGACACTAAATATTATTGGACAGGAGTATAAATCAATGTAACACATTAGCTGAGCCTTCCTCTCATATTTGAGCTAAAAAACTCTGTCAGTTGGCCCTAATCTACTAGCTGTATATTCCCTATAGTTTAAACTGCGGGACTGAAGCCCACTTTGGAAAATCTCTTGGGTCTTTGCTCAAAGGGAAAAATGACCTAGGACGTCAAAATCCATTAGGACAGGTCCTAATTCTCTATGACTAAAGTCTAGGCGGATATCTTAGGTGGAGGTGGATGGACAGGAATTTACATGGGCCGCCAAATTCTGTAGGTTTACTACCCTGCTTATTGTAAACAGAAAGGAGGATTGAAATCGGAATGAGGATTACTAGAAGGATATGTGTTGTGAAATACAGAAGCACAAAAACTAAAAATCACCAAAATTGAAAAACTACCTGTCCAATAGGACATCACCCCAGTTTTATCAGTTTGCTAAGATGAGGTTTCAAGTGACGTTGGCAAAAAAACTGCATCACATATTTTAAAGGCATAACTGCTGGAGTTTAAAGCTCTATGTGAACTGATTTCCTAGTAAACTGGCTCACAGCATTGTAACAGAGAATAGCTCAAGAGAGCGGACACAATCGCAGAGCTCGGGCTGCTTCAGCCCCGTCTGCACATCCAGCGGGCCTCCTCTTCCGGCTGGGTCAGAGCCCCGCCACTAAATCCGAGCGTTGGATGGCTTGGAAAGGAAGACTGTGCATCAAGCCCCGTCCACACTCACCTCCCGGGTGCACTGCACTCCGCCCACCTGCTGAGCCCACGGCTGCTTGCTCCACGGAGGACTCGCAGACACGGAGCATGACTTCATCTCTGAGCCCTGCTGGAGTTGTGGTTTCTCTCTGGGGGAGGACCCTGCAAAGCCTTCAGTGGTCTGGTAGTGATGAACCTTTAACTCTGGAGATCAAGCCCAGTCGTCTAAGACCCACGAACGCTCCTACAAAACCACCCGAGTTCACACCTAACTGCATTGTAAATGCGGCATCTGCCTCCCAGTGCGGCCTGGAGGGTGGAGGGAACACACCCTGAGGAGCTATGTTTGGAATTTTGAGTTTTGAAATATAGAAAACCAGAGAATCAGGCAGGAAAATTCCTCTTCCTGTCTCCTCCACATGGATACGTATGAGGAACCGTGTTCCTCTACATGCTTTTAAAGGAGACATCCCATAATATGGTGACCAGCTTCATCGCTTTGTTGACTCCTTTTATCCCAAATTCTCACTTCTTGGGAATCCCCCCGCTGCGTTAGCTTGTGTGACGTCCCTGTGGCTTCATGTTCTAGTGATCCTGGCCTCAATTAACCTCCTACACCAAAAGAATATCAAAACCTTACATTTTATTTGCATTTACCATCTATGGTAAATTTGCCAGCCAGAGAATTTTTCATCGAGACACTGCAGGTCTGTCTGGTCAGATGCCCCCGGATGCTCTCCGCTGAGGACCTGCTGCATCCGTATCTGGGCGCTGCCGGGTCCGCCGCCATCACTGCTGGACACACGCCTCCTCCACAGGGGCTCTGCTGTGTCCAAGCGGAGGGCTTCACACGCGTGGGTCTCCAGGTTTTCACTTTCTGCCTGCTTTTTGTACATGCAACAGTTGGACTGTTGTGTTGTGATCGGAAAGCTGTTTTGCTGTAAACACTGAAGTAAATAACAGGGGAAGTGTTAGTGATAAGAAATCAATAGGGAGAAACTCAAGGGCACTTGCTGAATGGAGTCCAGAATCCACATCACGCACTGTGACACCATCCTGTCCCAATGGCAGACTCGTGGCTTCGTTTCGTTTCTTTAGCAGCGTTACTGTTTCTTTATGGAATCATGATGCTGAGTGTGTGAAAGATGATTACTCAGTTGATGGAAACTAACTCATAACCAAAAGTTTACTTCACATATTACCAAATTTTGTTACTGTTTGGAGAAGGTAGTTTATTTTTTACAAAGCTTTGTAAATTAAATGTAACAGTTTACAAACACTACAGCACTATACATGCAGATTTTGTTTTGGCAAGTGGAATAGATAAAGGGCAAAGAGGTCAAATTCAGATTCAGCTAGTTGATAATATATGACACACTGTGCCGAGAACGTCCCCGTTTTCATTCTAATTTAATACTAAACAATCCCTTGTCGTAGGCGTGAGGACAGTGATTCATGAAGTGGTCAGATAACTTGATCAGGGCCACCCAGCCATCGAGTCATTGTGGAAAGGATAAAATCTCTGTCCTTGTGTCCCTCTCAGAGTCTTGGTCATGTTCCATTGTATTAATTTGTAGTTTACGTGTTTATTTTTTTCAGAAGTGAAAATGATTGCTTTAAGAAAGCAAAGGGAAAATACTGTATAGACAGTGTTGACTTTGTAAACATCCTTTCCACTGGGGAGACCTCGTAGCCTGTTTCCCATTACGAGGTTCTCTTCTAGTCCAGGCACATGGGGAGACTGCGCTTTCCAAGTAGGTTATTTTAGCCAATGAAACGCAAGAAGAAGCAACAGTTTTCGTCTCCCTGCAGAAGCACTAAGTTGGTGGCACTCAGCTGTCACACAAGCCCTCCCTCGTTGGGCTGATCTGAAAAGCACACACGGATGCAAAGTTATCTGTCATACGACCGACGCAGTCAGGAATCCGAGCCAATACCTGGTGGCGCGTCGCCCTGACACGTGGCCTAGACTCACAGAAAGTACTGTGTGAGTGAAAAGCACATCTTTACTGGCTTATCTCACTGTGATCTGGGGCTGCTGAGCAGTTTAACATGCGCTATCCTTTCCTAGTTAGCCATCACAAATTCCTTAGGTTTGTTGTGCTAATCTCACTGGCACTTTATAAGGTAATAACAAGCTTTGAGAACTACTAAGAACGTTTGATGAGTGATGAAGCACAGTCAGTTTCTGTCTCAGCAATTATTTAATTGATGCAGTCTGACATTGTAAATGATTTTTACTGCTTTTATTTCTCCTTTATATATAAACAAACGGCCCCCCAACTTTTGCATCAAAGTTTTGACCTTATCGTAGAAGAGTGTTTTGTGAAAATATGACAATAAAAAGTTAGTAGAGATGTAAATTGCATGGCAGACAAAGAAGGGAATAAATTAGTTGATTTGGGACATCGGAAAGTTCAAATCTCTCTAAATAATTTCCTGATTTTCCTCTGTTTTTTAATATATATTGGAGTATAGTTGATTTACAATGTTGTGTTAGTTTCAGATGTACAGTAAAGTTATTTATTTTATTTTATTACGTATTTATTTATTTTTTGCTGCGTTGGGTCTCTGTTGCTGCACACGGGCTTTCTCTAGTTGCGGAGACCGGGGGCTACTCTTTGTTGCTATGCGCAGGCTTCTCATTGCAGTGGCTTCTCTTGTTGCGGAGCATGGGCTCTAGGCATGCGGGCTTCAGGAGTTGCAGCACGTGGGGTCAGTAGTTGTGGCTCATGGGCTCTAGAACACAGGCTCAATAATTGTGGTGCATGGGCTTAGTTGCTCCGTGGCATGTGGGATCTTCCTGGCCCAGAGCTCGAGTCCGTGTCCCCTGCACTGGCAGGTGGATTCTTAACCACTGTGCCACCAGGGAAGCCCCTGATTTTCCTCTGTTTTGAATGTATAATTTACATACCATAAAATCCAGGCTTTGTAGATTTACAGTTTAAAGATTTTGAGAAGATATATAACTTGTGCAGCCGTAACAGCAAGCCAGTTAAGAACATTCCCATCACCCCACAAAAGTTTCCTTGAGCCCTTCTGAGGTCAGTCCCAACTTCCAGACACACACTGATCTGCTTTCTGTCCCTATCGTTTTGCTTTTTTTAGAGACATCGTATACGTAAAGCCATACAACATGTAGTCTGTCTTCTACTTCGCAGTATGTCTTTGAGGTGCTTCTACGTCAGCATGTAGCAGTGTTCATTCCTCCCATTGCCGAGTAATAGTCCATTGTGGGGATGTGTCACAAGCTATCAATTCATCATTTAGGGTGCTTACACTTACTGCTTTCTATAAATAAAGGTTTTCAAAACATTTTGGTGATGTCCTTTTGTGGAAATGTTTTCATTTTTCCTGGATACATACATAGGACTGAAATGCTGGATCATATTGGATCATAAATTTCATCGTTTGGAATCTTCCGAATGATTTTATTAGTTGACATTCCCCATGACCAGTGTAAGAGGCTTCCGGCTTCCTTCCACCCTTGCCAATTCTCGTTAGTTCCAGTTTTGCGTGAAAGCCATCCTGGTCAGTGTGTAGCTGTGCCTCGTGATCTTAGTTAGCATGTTCTTAGTGACTAACCATGTCGAGCATCTTCTCATGCGATCAGGGTAACCATTAGAACAACTTCTTCGGTTTAATGTCTACAAGAGACACATTTCACATATAAGGACACACATACATGAAAGGAATTGATGAAAAAAGATATTCCATTCAAATGGTGAAAAAGAGAGAAGGGGAGGCTATGCTTATATCAGACAAACCAGCCATTAAGTCAAAAACTGTCCGAAGGACAAAGAAGAACACTCTATAATGATAAACGGGTCAACGGGTCAGTACATCATGTGTGTGTCCAAAATAACTAAATATGTGCAGTTTTTCTATACCAATTCACGTCAATACAGCTATTTTAAAAGAATACTATTGTGAATGATATCGTGATAATTCTTTCAGGTTGTTCATTTTAGGATATAGGAATACAATTGGTTTTTGTATACTAATCGATCCTCAGCCTTGCTAAACTCATTGAAGAGATCTTGTATATTATTTTCTAGAGCCCATATGATTGTTTATAGACAGACTATGTCATCCGTGGGATACAAAGTTTAATTCCTTCTTTACAGTACCTATGCTTCAGTTTCTTTCTCAGCCTTAATTTTACTGGCTAGCACTTCCATTCCAAGGTTAAAGAGACACGGTGAGAGTGGCAACTTTGCCTGGTGTTCAGTCGTAGCAGAACAGGATCCCCTCTGTTAGTACCAAGTATGAATTTTCCTATAGCAGCAGGCAGACCCTTCAGCGTTGACATGGCTCTCCCTACATCTAACTACACAGCAAGCACAGCATTTGGGCTTTGCCTACTCCAGTCTTCCATTCTGGTGGGGCCCTGAGTCCACGCAGACCACACTGAACAAGGGAAGCTCAGTTTTGCCTTCATGAAGACCTGGGCAGGCACTGGGACGTGCCCCCGCGTGTTTCTTTCTTCATCACATGTAAATCCCTATTGATGGATGATTAAGTCAGTCAGATCAACTTAAAGCACTTCCAAAACGATGTGTTCCTTCTCACCACCTGCATCTGGCCCCATGTTCTAGCCCAGTTCCCGTATCCTGCCAAAATGCAATCCTATAATCACAGCAGAGGAATAAAAACCCTGCAAACTTCCCTTCATTAAACAAATATCAACCATTAATCAAATGTCAAGGCGCTGAGAATGTATGTGATTATCCTGCTTTCAAATCTGCAATAATAAATTGATCTAACATATTTTGAGCAGAGCTTGGGAGCTGATTTTTTCAAAATACTTCCTAATACAGAATACTTATTTTAATTCTCTATTCCAATATAAAAAGAGCCCTTCCACTTTCCGGTAAGACTCTATCAGAGCCCCGTCAAGACTCACAAGCTGTAACACATTAAGCTGTACAACGTAATGATTTGATACATCAAACTAAAAAGCTTTTTAACAGCAAAATAAACCATCAACAAAATGAAAAGTCAGCATATGGAATGGCAGAACATGTTTGCAAAGCCACACATGCGGTAAGGCGTTATATTAAATATATATAAGGAACTCAAGAAACTCAATAGAAAAAAAAAATAAGTAATACAATTAAAAAATGGGCAAAGGACCTAAACAGACATGTTTCCAAAGGAGATATCCAAATGGCCAATAGGTACATGAAAAGATGGTCAACGCCACCAATCACCCAGAAAATGCAAACCAAAACTACCCTATTAGAAAGCTATAATCAAAATGACAAAAAGCAACGTGTTGGTGAGGATGTGGAGGAAAGGGAACGCTTGTGCACCACTGGTGGGAGCTTGGTGCAAGCTCTATGGAAAACACTCAGGACCATTCTCAAAAAATTACAAGTAGAACTCTCATGCAATCCAAAAGCCCCACCTCTAGGTATTTATCGGGGTGAAACAAAATCACAATCCTGAAGAGATAGCTGCAACCCCATGGTCACTGCAGCACTACTCACAATACCCAAGAAGTGGAAACAACCGAATGGACAATGCATCCATTGACAGGTGAATGGATAAATTCCCATCGACCATCTGAATCCCCTCCTCCTGGTGGTACCCGCAGGGCTCTGCTCTACTGCCAAGACCAACATAGGCTGCCTAAAATCTTTTTTCCTTTTCTTCATGGATTTTGTGAGGCATTTAAATGTGATTTTTATCTCTGTACCTATATTATTCATAACGAATGTGCATGCTTTAAAAGCTAAAGCATATTATAATTTTGAATATATTCTAGATGCCTAGTAAATTTACATGCGTATTGAATGAAATCTTACCGTTATATGAAGATGAGAACTGTATACGGGCCCATCACCCTTTCATTGCAATGGATCTAATTGGCAGTAAGAAAGAATTTCAATATCATATCCACCACCTCGGCATAGTTCTGAAAAATGAATGTTCAATCTCGAGGTGTGAAAGGAATATGGAGATGAGCAGAGGAAAAATGAAAACAAGTGTGTCACGTGTTGTCTGAACTTGGAAGGCATTTTGATTAATGCAACACAGTTGGAAGAAAAAAAAAATCATTCAGCAAATACAGAGTAACCAACAAGAAACACTTCCATTTTCATGTGCTGCAGTGGAGACAGACTTATTCATGTGGAAACCCAAGTGAGATGAAACATGCTGTTTCTCCGGAGGGCCGAGCAGAAATGGCTGTTTTGTAAATTCTGGGAGAGGAATTATTCTTTATGACCAGACCTCAGTGTGGTGCCTTGAATAAATTTGGTGCTGAGAAAATGTTTCTTTCTTTGTTGTTGTAGATAAATAATTAAAGGTGCAGCGTTGTTCGTCTTGCTTACTGTGAGGGTGTTCATGGTCCATGCGATCTCTGGGTAGTCTGTGTTTCCAACACGCTCTTTTACTGAATCCCAGTAACCAAGGCAGGTCAGAAACAACAGAATTCTCCCTCGCAGATGCGCTAAGAGAAGGAAAACCCGTTCACCTGCTGCCTAGGGCAGGTAGCTTCCTCTCTGTGACATTCTCAGGAGCTGTTCTGCATAGTGAACAGTACACCCTGAAGTGCTCTGAGCTGTGGAAGAACTCGGGAAGGTGTGGAAGAGGGGTTGAGAGGAGGAGACCGTGTGGAGGAGACGGCCGCTGCACGTGCTCCAGCCTCGTGGTGCGCACTCTGAGATGTTCTGCTTCTTGCCTTTGCCCTGGATGGCCTCCTGAGTTAAGGAAGGACAGCAGCTGGCTCTTGAGCGGGGGTTCCTGGGGTCGCCCTGCGGACGGGAACCAGGCCGGCTGAGAGGCTGAAATACAATCAGGCAGGAGGTCCAACCCGACCAAGAGCGGTCCCCCCCACCGAGAGGGTGAGCAGCAGCGGCCAAGCAGGTGCGAGCCAGGAGGAGGTGCACCCGGGGCCACGTCTCCACTTTCTTCACAGGACTTCCCCACCGTTCCGCCAGGCTCTGTCTCCAGCTGTGGCTTTCTCCCAGCTGTCTTACAACAAACACCCTCAATAGCAAAGAAACATTTGTAGGAAGTAAAATTCCCAGGAAGTTTACTCAAATTTGATTTGCTAAAG
Source organism: Hippopotamus amphibius kiboko (assembly GCF_030028045.1). Classification (NCBI taxonomy): domain Eukaryota; kingdom Metazoa; phylum Chordata; class Mammalia; order Artiodactyla; family Hippopotamidae; genus Hippopotamus; species Hippopotamus amphibius. The sequence continues at coordinate 1,668,933 of NC_080195.1, read as the reverse complement.
CCAATCCGCCCTGGCAAGCTGGGAAGGTCAGTGGAAGGGTGCCAGGTGGCTCCCGGGGAGAAGGGTCCCACGGTGGAGGCGGGCGTGCTCTGGGACCGCAGCCACCAAGGCTCCTCCGGGAGCGCGGCCCTTACAGCTGTGTGGGTGTCACCTCAGGCTGGTGGCTCTGCTCCACCATCTGCACAGCAGGTTAGCCACAGGGATTCACGCGCGTAACGCACGCGTGTGCAGGGGTGCTCACACAACAGGAGTTTCTCACACACACCCCCGCTCCCTGGCTGTTTCCTGTGAACTTGGAGAGAAGAACACCGAAAGTGCGTGAGAATCGGCATTTCAGGAATGGCCTTGAATAGACTGGTGCAGCGTTGGGAAGTACATCAGACCCAGTGACTGGCGTTTTTCAGTGAGTTCACACGGGTAAGTATGACGGAGATACACCTATCATGAGTAAAGATCTTCAAGCGTCCCGTGAAGAGGATGCTGGGAACATTACTGGGAAAATCTCAACAGAGATCAAAACTCCACTTCGCTGTTGATCCTGTAGTCTCTTTGTTTCTTTTACACAATGAAATTCACTAAGACAAACATGTGTAAGTGTTTGTGTATGTATGTCTATGAACATGTAGGTGTATACATATGGCTGCAGGTAAAATTACAGGACAGGTCCGTGTATGTTTGTATAAGTGTGTATGTGTGTATACATGTGTGAGCGTTAATATGTGCAAAGAGCCAAGATATGAAGTAGCCCTGCCTAAGTGTTACTCGGCTCGTGATTTACCTTGAATAAATCACTTAACATCATCTGGTTCTTCTGTCAAGTTGGGAAAATAACATCTGTCCTGCTATTACCACAAAGAAGACAGCAATGTGTAATTAAAGACACTTCCACAGCCATTGTCTCTTTTAATCATAGCAGCTATGACAATCTGGATATGATAAATGTGAAAATTATTTTTAAACTTTAAAACAATATAAAATATTATATCTAGGAAAAAGTATTTGCTTTTAATATTTGAACTATGATTAATGTGCTTATTATTTTCCTAAAATAGGATGGCAGATGAAAACAGCAAATTATGATGTCTGGTAACCAGTGAAGATTTTCTACCTATTGCTAAATACATAAATTAACTGTGCGCCAAATGTCACCAGTTGTAAAATTACCAAGTGAAAATCTGAGGACCTGACAAGGGGTGCGTGCGTGTGTGTGTGTGTGTGTGTGTGTGTGTGTGTGTATGTGTGTAAGTCCCTGCGTGTTCAAATTACTCACACTGGCTTTCATACTCTTTCAACCCACACAAAACTATCTCTTGTTACTCAGAACAAACTTGCTTTCTTGTTTGGCAAGATTGCTTCTCTAAATGTCAAGCTTATTTTATAGTATATTTTCTATCTTGTAATGGGGCGTGGTGTCCCTGTGAATTAACATTCTTTCCTCTCTTTTCATGAGACAAGTTTTTCTCCTTCAAATATGAATATAGCATAACTCTTGTTACTGAAATTTCTTTCCTGAGAAAACCATATTATATTTTAAGCTCTCTATAAACTATAAATTTGGTCTGCTTTCACGTTAGTATATATTTCTCAATTATTCAGATTCTTTAACCTTGTCAAGTATTTCTAGAATATTGAAATAAAAGCATTTTAATTCTAGAGAAGAGGTTCCTCATTCTGCCTGAGCATCAGAATTATCTGGGAAACTTTAAAAAAGTTGCTGCAGTCTGGGTTCCACCATAGACAAAAGAAGTCAGAATCTCTGAAATGTGGGATGTGGGAGCCTGTTGTAGATATTCTAACAAGATGCATGAGTGAATTCAAATAAGCAGCAAAGACTGAAAGTAGCTACTGCAGAGTGAGGTTACAGGAGCAGACATCACAATGTCCTCACCTGAGCCAGACTCAGCACTAATGGTAAAGATGGATGAAGGGGTCACAGGCTGTCCTGTTTTCTGGACCCCATCCGTAAGCACTGTTGGCTCTGGTGTCTGGTACCCCTCAGCCTGCAAGCTTCATCTGCACCAAGACTGCTCACTTTATTACAAACAATTCGCAGCTAAATATTCTCTACAGTTCCTATCTTCTGACCATGGCAGGCTTTCCCAGTGCTACCCTCAATTTCTGCTGTCAACTAGACTCCATGACATGTGCTTACAAATTCTGTGCCAGCTCTCAGCAGGGTGGTCTCTGGGGATTCACGTGACGCCAACATGACTGTCACACAGAACCGCACTGCGGGCTCTCCTTGTGAGCCTGCCGATGAGTTTGAGGGGACTCTCTCTCCGTTTATCATAGCTTCCTTATTAAAGCTTCTTATCAACACAGATGCTTTTTTCTTTTTCTTTGCTTTTTTTTTAATTGGTATATAATTGCTTTACACTCTTGTACCAGTTTTTGCGGTACACCAAAGTCAATCAGCTGTATTTATACACATATCCCCATATTCCCTCCCTCCCTCGACTTCCCCCCACCCTCCCCGTTCCGGCCCTCTAAGGCATCACCCATCATCGAGTTGATCTCCCTTTGTTATACAGCAACCTCCCACTGGCTATTTTACAGTTGGTAGTATATAGATGTCTATGCTACTCTCTCACTTCATCCCAGCTTCCCCTTCACCCCCACCCCCCACCCCCAACCTCGTGTCCTCCAGTCCATTCACCGCATCTGCATCCTTATTCTTGTCTTGTCACCGGGTTCATCAGTACCGTTTTTTTTTTAGATTCCATATATATGAGTTAGCATACAGTATTTGCTTTTCTCTTTCTGGCTTACTTCACTCTGTATGACAGACTCTAGGTCTATCCACCTTCTTTTTCTTTTAGAACAAGGTGCGTTTGTTTCATCCCTTCAATCCATTTCTTGCTCCTTTTGTCTGTTAGAAACCTTCAGCTTCCCAAGTCTGTGGTCTTTACCAGGACTCACAGTGGAATCACCTGGGAGATAATTCAAATGCAAACGCCAGATGCTATTTCTGGGGATTCTGACTTAAAACTCTCTGGGTGGAGCACAGACGTAGATTAACACTTTTCAAGAGACCTTGATGGGTCTGTTTTGCATTCTTATATAATGTTGTTGTTGTTGTTGTTTTGTCACAAATACACTTTGAGACTAAGAACCCAAAGCATGCATTTTTGAAGAGTGAACACAGAAAATCCTTTTTCATATGCATCACATTGGTGTATAAGACACATCCCAGTGTCACTAAAACAACATATTGAATGAGTCTATTTTTTTTTTAAAAGAGGACTCTGTAATTTTTATACCTATGAATATGTGGTTACTGCATATTGGGATAAAACAGGCAGTTATGACTTCTGGGTCAAATAATTTTCCAAAAAAGTCTAAGTGAAAACCAAGCTCACATAGCTGAAAAAACGTGTGTGTGACTATAGACACAAAATACACGATTGCTTTATTGTGCACTCTAGTCATTTTAATCAGTGAAAACGGTAAACAATTGACTTAAAGCAAATGTACTCATAAAGTTCGAAGTGATACTGGTACTTTCAGAATTTCTTGGTAATTAAAAGTAAGTCTCCCTTTGAAACAGATTTGAATGTATCTCTAAAGATCACATGGAGATAAAATGTTTGAACAGAAACAGTCTAAGCAGAAACAGAATATGCTGACAATTTTTTTTAAATACAAAAGGTCAAAGCACATTCATTGGAAAGAATGTCAGTGTCATAATGATAATGTGGTAGAAGCAAATACATAAAAGAAAATCAGTGCTTACATATTTGGTATATAAATATAAACAGCGACAAAAACAGTGTAAACAAATGGATTCCAAAGAATCTGTGTTATAATAAATATTATCGTTAATATGAAGCAAACTGTAAAGTTCTATCAATGTCTTAAAGAGATGGCAGCGTACACTTCACTTTCACAGCCTGGGTTTCAAACTCAGCCATCATCCATCCCTAGATCCTGGGAGCCTGAAACCCGCGGTGGGACAAGCTAGCACTTTCCAGCCCACTCGTGCATCGCACGATGATGGCCAGTCACGAAACTTTCAGCACCTGTAAATAATACACAGTCCTGTCACAGCTCTGCGTCCCAGAGGCAGGCTCTGAGGCGGAGGTTAGCAAGGCGGCCTGGACAGCCCTGCACTCGGACGACTGGCGGGGCCACCCAGCCAGGAGGCGGGTTAGCTCTCTGCAATCACACACCAGGCCTGTTCAGTGGCCCAGGCCCTTCCTAACAAACTCGGTCCCATCGGGCACGTACCTGGAGCTGCAAACTAACACATTTCACAGCATGAAGCTTTAGCGGGCAGCGAGTTTACTAACTCACCTTCCTTCCTCTTTCCACCGATAACTTAGATGGTACAAGCATAATCTCTCTTTTTTGGGCAATTTCTTCTTTTAGTGTACCTTTATTTTAAAAGTTTTTAAAATATGACAGTCTTTCGCCTTAAGATGACTCTACGGTGTTTTCTCTCGTCCGTTTCTGCCACCTTTGGAATCTGCTATCGTTTTAGTGGGACACTGAGTGCCAGCATGGTTCATCCATACTGTTATCAGTGACGTACGAAAAGTAACGGGTCTCCTAGAACAAAGTGTGCACCTGGGAGCCTTGTCACGTAAATCAAAACAGCCTGGCCTGGCGCAGTTTGTTTACCTTTATCCTAAGTCTCCAGACCACTGGCTGATCTGTTCCGCTAAAACTGTATCTTGTGTCCTTTATCAGGCTATTTGTAGATCATGAATATCCTAACTTCATTTATTTATTTATTTTTAAGTAGCAGAGTAACAGTTTATTAAGGAGAGAAAGTACAATGGCTTCTGGCACACACACCAGGAGGGGGTGGAGAGACCCACGGTGGAGCCGTACAGGCGTCTTACATCCCCTAAAAAGAGGAGTTAGTCATAACCTCACCTCCTAGTTTGATGGCGTTACCTCTAACAATAAGAATTTACAGCAGCAATGGATTGATTACTAAGAACAATGACTTTAGCCCGAGGATTAAGAGTTGATCGACCCCGGGGGGGTCATAATACTCATCAGAATTTACAAGTTCTTGACTCAGCCCTTAGTTTACAATCAGGATTACAAAGGGGAGTTGCAAGAATCCGTCTTAAAGGAAGAAGGCGTGTTAAGCGTCAGATCGTATTCCCAAGTCTCCCGCCCTCCCCCCGGGCCAGCTCAGGCCCAGGAGCTCTCACTGAAGCCCTCATAATCCCCCATCTCTGAGATGGAAATTAATGCTGCTTTCTTCTGGACACATTTTGTTGCCCAATGTTTTTCCTAATCGATTCTTGTTCTTAATGTATGGTTTCTAACAGCATAAGTTATGATGTAACTACAATTGATAGTTAAAAATGTTTTCCTATCTGCTTTGCCTTGTATGTTTAAGCCAACTCAATGTAACTTGAGGTGTTTATCATCTAATGTTGGGAAATCATAGTTGAAACCATTGTTCCTAACTTTCCCGCTATAGTCAGAATATGCACGTAGGGTCCAACATTTTTGAAGGCCTGGATTGTAATGACAACAGAAAGTTGGAAATTCCGGCATGAAGCTGAGGAGTCACGGGATGAAGATAAACTTGAAATCAAGAGCAAACCTGTGCCTCTGGAAAGAGTATAGTTTTCAGAGTGCATGACATGACGAAAGGACCAGAAGAGAAAATACCCTGTCCTGAGGAAAAGGGAGCATCTTGGCAGGCGGAGGAAGCCCAGAGGGAGGAATATCACGGCCCCCCTGGAGCACTCCCTCTCAGAAGAGCGGAGGAACGGTCAGGCTCGGTGCAGCCGGGACTTCTGTTAATCCGGACAATCGCTAAGATAATGATTGAGGAATGCTTATCATATCTAAACGAGGAAGTCCCTTGTGACCTTGTTGAGAAAGAAACTGGACTGTTGGGAAGGAAACCAGGGACGTGGCCGGGCGATGGAGCAGGTGCTCAGAGCTCTGCCTGTAGCAGCTCACCTGTGACGAGAGGCAGAGGAGAAGCTTCAAGGAGAGGCCGGCTTGGCCCATGCAGGCTGCGGTCACTGACTACTGCACGCCTGTGCTTACAGCCACAGAAACGTGTTCCTCGCAGCTCTGGATGTGGAAAGCCGCAGACCAAGTCCCCAGCCTGGCGCTGCTCCGCCGAGGTCCCTCTTCCTGTGCCAAGTGAGGTTGGAGACAAGGAGGAATTTTGTGGCTCTCACACGCAAGGGTTGGCTGAGAAGGCCTAACTGACCACGTGCAGGCGAATTTGAAAGTAGCATTTTCATTGATCCCTTGAGAGTTAAAATCTGTCATTCAGGGAAAGAACATGGTCCGTAGTTAGGGCTGCGAGTAAGGCAGTGGACAATGTGATGGACGGTGGAATAGGTGCTGGACAGAGAAATCAGGAAAGCAAGCAGGTCAGATTCCCTAAGGAAGAGCTGTGGAAATCTTAGAGTTACGGAAGATTTGGGTAGAATTTGAGGATGTTTGTTAGTTTGTTTGTTTTTCAAAAAGGGAACAATTATAGAGCTTACAGAATGCAGATTGTTTCTATGCAAAAATGCTCTTAATCCCAGGCAAGAAGAACCACTGTCCTGGGCCTCAGGCTGTAGAGGCCACCGTGTGTAAGAACCGCAGCACTCACCCCAGCACACGAGGGCTTCACACAACCCATGGACCTCCTGTCACTCAGAGTCTGTTTCTCGGTTCTGTCCCGCTGCATCCAGGAGCCATGGAACCAGGAAACAGCCCGGCTCATGAACGACACTCTTCAGCCCCAAAGAAATGCTTCTCCCCTCATTCTCCCTGTGTCTTTGAAACAAAAGCTGACATGGTGCCAGCGCTGTGCAGGTGTGCGTTCTCCTGCATCACTGTCCGAGTTGGACGCTGGTGTGGGAGTGATGTGAGCAGCAGGAATGCTCCAGGAAAAGAAAAGGCAATTTAATTAAGGCAGATTGTTCCTTTCAGAGAGCTTGAATGCAGCATGTAATTACATAACAAGAGACATTCCCTAATCACCGTCCTGAGCCTTTATCATCTCTCTGCATTTTGTATTCCAGTGTGTGCTCACAGACACCAGCACGAGTTAGTGTGTATTCTCATTTAGTTGCACATAGAGGATGCATAATAGTTTGCAATACCTTTATATGAATAAAGGTCCAGAAAGAATGGAAATGAAGCAAGATACCAGTTCTTTCTGTTGGCAACTGGATGACCATTGAATGCTAAAATTAAGAAAACTTTTAAGGGAATTTCGTGGTAGTCCAGTGGTTAGGACTCAGTGCTTTCACTACGGTGGCTGGGTTCGATCCCTGGTTGAGGAACTAAGATCCTGCAAGCTGCGTGGCACGGCCAAAAGAAAAAACTTTAAAAAAATATTTAATAAAACATCATTACATATATATTATACATGTATATATAACATTTTGTTACAACTTCTGGTAGTGAGATGTAGTAAATCCATCTTCTGTCTTGGCAAACTCACTATTTTAAATGGCTGAATGGTCTAGTATTAAAAAGATCTTACCTACATATGAGTTCAAAATATCTTTCCCATGGCCTGTCGTGTCCTTCAGAGACCAGTGCAGCCTTCCTCTCCAGCCCAATCTCCTATTGTTGCTCTGCATATACTCCCTAGTTTCCCCGTGTGCCTTGCACGCTCTTTACGATAGATGCACAGATATACACTTTTTTATGCTCCATGCCTTTGCTCATACTTTCTCTGCTCCTCATCTTCTGTATGTAGAAACCGCCCTTCCTTCAAGTCCAAGGTCCTCTATTCTCTGTAGCTGTCACAGCCTACCCTTACATCCCACCCACTCCTACTAATCAACACCCCCTCGCTGGGGCCACCATATCTGTTATATGTAATCTCATAAATCCTTTTCACACTGCCTGTTATGGACTGAAACTTTCTTTTTTCCCAAGCTCTTTGTTGGAATATAATTGCTTTACGTTTTTGTACCAGCTTTTGAGGTACACCAAAGTCAATCAGCTGTGTTTATACATATATCCCCATATCCCCTCCCTCCCGCGACTCCTCCACTCTTCCTGTCCTGGCCCTCTAAGGCATCACCCATCATCGAGTTAATCTCCCTTTGTTATACAGCAACTTCCCACTAGCTATCTATTTTACTGTTGGTAGCGTGTATATGTCTATGCTACTCTCTTGCTTCATCCCAGATTCCCCCAAAACTCATATGTTGAAATTCTAAACCTTAAAGTGATGGTGTTAGAAGGTGAGCCCTTTATATGATTGGGTCACAAGGGTGGAGCCCTCATGAATAGATTAGTGTCCTGATAAAAGAGACTTCAGCGAGCTAGCTCTCTTGCCCTTCCTGCCATGTGAGGATGCAGGAAGCAGATGACCCAGGCATCTGTGAGCCAGGAACTGGGCCCTCACCAGAACATGACCATGATGGTGCTGTGATCTTGGACTTTCAGCCCCCAGAACTGTGAGAAATAAATATTTGTTGTTTATAAGCTCGGCAGGCTATGGTATCCTGTTACAGCAGCCCCGACAGACTAAGGCACTGCCTGCTCTCTTCCTTCTTTTAACAGGATAGATTTCCATTCAATAATAGAAAGGATTTCCTAAAAACTAGGGCTGATTGACAAGTGAGTAGTCTGTTTAAGTCATAGCATCTCTAAGACTGCATTGAAACAAATCTGAAGTAGTCAACAAAGACGTAGAACATTCAACAAATATTTGTCAGATGTCCAAGTATACAGCAGTAAGAAAGAGAGGTGGAAACCCCTACTCTCATGGAGCTTATATTCTAGTAGTAAAATTTAAAAATAATAAAGAGATTTTAAAAATGTGAGATGGAGAAAAAATGAAGCAGAAAAAAAGGCTGCTGAGGTATGTCTCTTCTATTTTAAATGGACTTTTGCCACAGTGTATTCACTGTCTAGCGTGGTGGACGGCCTCTGAGGGGGTCCCCACAGACCCCGTGTCCTTGTAATCATATCCTCATATAATCCCCTCTGCTTCTCTGTAGACTGCATTTTGACTCACTTCTAGCAAACAGAAGATGACAGTGATGTGGTGTCACTTGTAAGTTAGCAGCTCTCCCAAGGTGGTTCTTTGGAGACCGGCCAGCAACCACATGAGGGAACTTGGAAGCCAATCCTCCCCTAGTTGAGTCTTCAGATGAGATCGTAGCCACAGCCAATAATGTGGCTGAGACTCTATGAGAAAAAAAGAGCTGGAAGCCCCCAATTAAGATGTGCTTGGATTCCTGTCCCACAGAATCTGTGAAATACGATTCTTTTGTCTGTTTTAAGTCATTCAAGTTTTGGATAATGTGTTATACAACAAAGACAACAAATACAGTTAGTAACCTCAAGTCGGTAGTGACTACCTCCTGCGGGTGCCTGGAGGAAGCAGCGGTTGTCAGAGGCTGTGGCAGGTGGCGGGCGCATCGGGCTCCTGTGGAGCTGGAGAGAGAGAAGGAAGGGGCAAGAGCGGGCGAGGCCGGAGAGGCAGAGGCAGATCACACGTGGCTTGTTGGCCACTGTAGAAGACTGGAGAGCAAACTGAAGAGTTTGCCAAGAAATTGACAACATGTGAATTAAAGTTCAACACGGCTACTTGTTAGGTTTCAACAGGGCAACTTCCTGACCTATGGGAAGCTTAGAGTTGCCATTTACTGACTTGAGAAAGACTGAGGAGGAGAGGTGGGTGAAAATGAGACGTGTAAGTGGGAAGTTGGGAGAAGAGCTGCAGATCCTGAGATAGCTGTTAGACATCCAGTGGACTTAGGAGTGGGATTGCGGGGGACAGCTGGGTTACAGTTATAAGCCTGTGTTTCCTCAGCACATCAGTGGCATTCAAAGCCACAAGAGTGCTTGAGACCACCTACCAAATGAGGAGGAACACATAAAAGTAGAGATTCAAGCAACAAGCCCTACGGGACAGGAACATAGGGAAAAGTCTGCGAAGGGGACCTGGATGGAGCACCCAAGTAAGATAGAGAGGAAACTAGATGCGGTGTGGATCCGGGATGCAAATGAAGACAGTGCTTCCGTACGTGGGCAGGACTCACTGGGAGAAGCTCTGCTGAGTTGTCTCTTAGGGTGAAGCTTGAGGACTGGTTATTGGATTTACCAATTGGTCATTGATAACTTTACCAAGAACAGTCATAGGGAAATGTGAAGAGCAACTAAATTCTGGTTACAGAAGTCACATTTATTTCCCCAATACATAGAATTTATTTCACAATTATTTCCTCCTGGTCTTCTACAGACTGACCCGGGTATGTTTGGAAGTCCCCAAAAGGTGCCACACTGTCATCATGTCCTCGGAACTTCAGCTATTTACCTCATTTACGTCCTTCTTTGTGTGCTGTCCTTTCCAGCCACGAGATCAGCAACATCCCTGTTCCTGATGGAGCCCCCGTGGGTAGCCACAGCTGAGGCTGAGTTCTTCTTCATGACTTTGCAAAGCACGTTGAGGATTCCACTGCAAAGCAGCTGACTTGGGGTCCAGAGTCTTACAATGATTCCCTCTAGCAGTGCTTTTAGTTAATCTCTTCACTCTTCCGTTTTGAAGACTTTGAACTCATCACTAGGAAATAGACTGAATTCCGGCAATGACCGACCTCTCTGCTGTCATTCAGTACTTTCCCAGCCAAACAAAGAAAAGCAAACAAATGAAACAACTGCCTTCATCTCTCCTGTTATAAAATAACAAACCTCGTGGGTATGACTACATAAAGTGATGGAAAAGGACTGCACAAAGTACTTGAAGGAAAACTTGAGGTTTCAGCCACAGGATAAAGCTGCCGCTACTCCCCAGGGCTAGGGAGAACGCCTTGTTGAATAATTATGTACTTGGCAATTTACGTTCTACTTCATTTTGTAACTGCACCTACGGAACCCCCCCCACCAAACTCAGGAAAAAAATGTGACCCAAGGGTGTTACCAGTCATTTCTCTGCTCTCATAAGGAGGAAAAAATAGAGTGGAGAGTTGAATTCCAAATTTTATCAAAATCCAAAATCCAGCAAGGGAAAAATATTGCCTTGCAAGCACGTGATAAAAGAAAGTGATTACAGTAAACAGCTGGAGAGACTCAGTAAAATGTCTGCCTCTATTAACCCTACTTTGTTTAAGGGTTACCAATCTAACGTAAACTTATTTTATCTAGCATTTATCAAGGAATTTGGAGAAGGAAAATAAAGAGTTTAATGTTTACAGAAAATAGGTTGTCTTTGCTGAACAACCTTTTTCACCGAAGTTGTGCCTGACTTTTAATTAATAAACTGATTTTCAGTCCAGTTGACAGTTTAAAAGACTGCCACCCACTCCCTGCTCAGCAAGACCTACTAGTCAGCGCCAGGCAAGGACACGGCTGCAGCATCACGCTTGTCAGAGTTCTTTGATGACAGAAGCTTTTTCGCCCTGGACGTTCTTGCTGGACTCAAGTCTCACTACCTTAGCCTAAAGTAAAGTTTCTAGTATAACTTTATTTTTCATTTGAGTTATTTCTCATGCATTTCATTATGATGCATATATGTTTTAACAGAAGAGGAGGTATCATGTAAAACTCTTCTGGTGACTTGCTTTATTCATGAAACAATCTGTTTCGGTGACCCTTGCATATAATCGTAAAGAGACACCCTTTTTAAAAAATGTATATCAGCATGTGGAAGTACCGTAATTTAGTTGATCATTCTTATGCTAGCTGATATTTTTTTTCTTTTTTATCTTTTGTTCTTCAAAAACTGCAATAAACTTTCTGCATAACTCTTCAAATATATTTGCTTATACTCTACATTTTATATATATATTTATATATATACACATACACACACATGTATATCACTTATTTACATGTTTATTTCATATAGAGTATAGAAGTGGTTTCTGTTATATTTTGTTTTAATTAACACTGAGCTAGGTCGTTTCATTTCATTCAGAATCATTTCTATAGCAGATACGATTGTTCTGTGCTCTGCCTATAAGTTAAATTTTATGATTCTATTTCATTGAAGTGTAATTTACAAACAATAAAGTGACATGAAGTATTGAGGTAGATTTACTGACAATTTTGTCAACATGAAACTTCCACCTGAATCAAGACAAAATCTTTTCGAGACCCCAGACGGTTTCCTTACACTGCTCCCAGCCCGTCCTCCACACCCACAGGCACCGCTTTCAGAGTTTTCTCCTGGGAGGCAGGTCTTGCCTGCTGTCGAGCCCCGTACAGTGCGCATCCTGTCGTGCCTGCTTCTTCTCGACAGGAGGTTTGTGAGAACTATCCATGCTGCACGTAGTCACAGTTCACTTTCTTATTGCGGAACAGAGATCGACTGCATAAACACAGCATATTTGTTTAGCCTTTCTCCAGGTAACAGGTATTTACCTTGTTCCCAGTTTTTGAATATTTTGAATAACGTCACCGTGAAAATCCTTGTCAAAGTCAATTTTTGTAGATGATATGTTTTTATTTCTCTTGGGTAACATGTAGGACTGGAATCTAACTGTGTTTTCCCCCCACATACTTAGTGATATAGTTTCTATTTCCTTTGTTTGCATATATGTTTGAAAACATGTATTTCTTCAAGTGATTTACAGGTTTTATGATCTATGTTTTGTATTTTTCCTTCTTAAAGTTAGAACTCTTAATAAGATACTCAAGGCACTCTTGTGATGTGTAGATTTTATAGCCTCTTTTGATTTCTTGCTGTGAAACATAAGCAAACTCTTGTTTGCTATTTTCTCTTCCAACTTTTCACATCTATTAATTATAGCATTGTTTCCATGATGGTCAGGCTATAGCCTTTCCCTCCTGTTATAAACCGTAATCATCACGCGTGTTCAGCTTTAGTCAATATTTCGGTTGTCAGTGATGGACATCAGTTTCTTAGTTCATTTCATCGATTGGACTGTATCTGTTCTGGGGGTGGGGAATGTAGTAGTTCATACTACATTTTCAAAAACGTTTTCAGCGTTCTTTATGCTAATTAACTACTTTAGTCTCAAAACCTCCATGAGTAATTTAGATGTTTACTCTTATCCTCACCTTGCAGATCAGCAAGTTTGATCAGCAGAATGTGAAAGGACCTTGAGAAAGTTTGCAGAGCCTCTGAGCGTGAGAGCCATACTTCCAGCCCACAGCCTTCCTGAAACAGGTGAACCCGTGGCCTTGGAACTTGCTGGGTGCTGGTGGGCCACACAGCTTGTCTGCTGCCAGTCAGGCATGTCAGGGGCCGGCTCTGCCTTGTGGGGAGCAAGCCAGGGGCCCCAGCCCCAGGTCCCTTTCATCTCGGTGCCTCTGGATTTGTCTGCAGGAAGCGCTTGTGTGCGATTAGAATGCAGACCGGAAGGGAGGTTATTACCCTCCCTGGGGAATTGCAGCGGGATGCAATGGCAGACAGGAGATGCACTTCTGGTAAAATTATTGAGGTTGAGGTGATTGTTGGCACTTTACTGAGATTCTTGTACATCATAGAGGCTCCCCACAAGCTCTCGGGAGCCACTGCTTCAGCCTCAGCCAGAGGCTGGGCTGATCAACAGACAGATTCCCTGGCCTTCATGTTCCTAGCTCCTCCGAGGGTTGCAGACCCCCTGGTTCCCTAAAACAAAACTCATAGGCTCACTTCTGTGACTCTCATTGGATATTGGCTGATACCGTGTGACGTGGTGAGCGATTTCCAGGAAAATCCCAGACGTGGTCTATTCATCTATTGCTGCGGTAACAAGTCCTCACAACGTGCAGGCTTAAAGAACACATATTTATCACCTTATAGTTCTGAGCGTCAGAAGCACAGCACAGTCTCACCAGCTAAAATGAAGGCTGTGTTCTTTATTTGAGGCTCTACAGGAAGACCACGTCCTTACTCAAGGAGTTGTCAGCAGATTTCAGTTCCTTGCAGTTGTAGGACTGAGATGCTCCTTTCTGTGCTGGCAGTCGGCTGAGGGTCCTTTCAAGGTCTTGGGGCCAATGCTTGACTCATGGCTCCTTCTTCCATCGTCAAAGTAGCAGCAGGGTCTCAAATATTTACCCATGGACTCTGCCCTCCTTTATTCCACCTTCTTGCTCTGACCCACCCTTCTGCCTTCTCTTCCACTTATAGAAATCCCTGTGAAAATATTGGACCATCTAGATAATCTAAGGCAATCTCCCAACTCAAGGTCCTTAATCTTAACCACTGGGGCAAAGTTCTACTGCCCAGGAGTGAGGCTGTGGGCGTCTTTTGGGGAGATTTATTCTGCCTACCACAGATGGGAATTTGGAATTGGATTTCTCATCTGATTCTTTTTGATGGGAACAGTGACCTCATTGTCAGTGGGAAATAAAATGGGACACGGTGATATACGGCATGCTCTCTGATGTCAGAGTGTTAAATTGTTACTTGGTTTTATGTGTTCAGCGAATTGCCTTTGAGAGACTAAGTGGCTGTTGTAATAGCTGTTTTTATTGCTAATATTGGCAATAATACAAAAAAATTAATGGATAAGCACTGTGGATTCTACTGAATACTTCTTGTTCCAGGGAACAATCGCAAAAACAGAATAAAAGTAACTTTTTATTCAACACTAATCATGGATAAAGAACCAGACACTTCTATGTTAAATTAATATATTATTTTTATAGCTAGGTAGCAAAGATTTCTGAATTAAAATTCTGAACCAGGCCCCACAGGTGACTCCAAGGCAAGATGGATTTATAACTCTGCTTGGTATCTTAAGCTCACGTATGACATTGATTGTTAAAAAGTGGGATCTTAGAAATCGGAACAGTAAGATTTGTGCAAATTCCATTTCATACTCGGAGTACTGTTCAATGCCTGGGGTACTGCAGAACCTCTCTGCACGTCGTGAGACAGAATTTTCCCGGCCCCACAGCCCTGTAACGGTCTCAGCTGCAGCACTTGCCATGGAAGGGATGGCTGTGCTCCTAAGACCTTTGCACCATCTCTAAGGCCTCTGTTTCCAGACTTATAACTAGGCTCACATTCTGGCAGATTCCAAAGAAATGAGCACAGTTATTTATTAGAAAAGGTAACCAACGTCCAAAACTAACTTTGCAATCAGCATTAATTAAAAACAGAGGACATCTGTGTCAGAATAATGAATTAAAATGAACAAGGGAGGAAAACCAGTGATCTTAGATTAAAGTAAATGTGTTGATATTCATATGCTACCACGAAATTCTAAATTTGAGGTGGTCGTTTGAACAGCTCATAGTGCCTCTAAAATTTACCTGGTGAGTGATTAAAAATTGGACTCAGTGTGACCCACATTAAATTAAATTAAGTTAACTTAAAATCTCCCTTGATATAGTGTAGGGAAGGGGATTGAAAGACTTGAGGAGGGAACGATAGGGTAGCTCTGCTGTGTCACCTGCTCCCACCCCGTAATCACGCCCCCCGGGGGGTCTGGAGGCTGCGTGGCACTGAGGGCAGTGTCCCCGTGTCCGAAGGCTGCCGTCGCCGTTCCTGGTGGCCATGTTAGGAACTCTGGCATTGAAAGGAATTTCTCAGTCGAATGGGAAGGGTGGGATCACACGACAGCCTCTGCTGAGCCGCGAAACACACTTCCAGGGACCACGTGAGCGCAGGCCCTCCTGGATGGCGGATCAGAGCAGTTAAAAGAACAGCTTGACCCAGACACATTTTTGTCAGCTGCTAATTGATGGTGGTGCCCTTCAGAACCACAGAGCAGAACTGTACGCTAGTGTCTTCCCTCATCTGTGCAATTAACTCCTCTGATCGCTGAGCAGAAGGGTCACAGCTGAGTGCCCAGCCTGTCACAACAGAGGCCAACACGGACCCGACGTACAGCCTCTTTTACTTCAGTTGCGTATCCCTATTTCTGGTTATAAACTACATTTAGGTTTCCTTTACCAAGTTCAATCTTTCAGGCTCTCCAATTATTCCTACGCTGGTTTCCCTTCATTTATGTCCCTTATTTATTGTTCTCTTTCCATCCTTTCCCCTTTTCTCTTCCGTTACCTCCTTCTCTCTTCACATTCCTTGCATACAGAGCCTGCCCCAATCATGGTTTTCTAGGCAAGGTGTCCACAGGCACGGCGGGGCGGGGAGCTCCGCCTCTTCCGGGAAAGTCTGCTTTCCCAGTTTTATTCTCTTCCTTATCCAGAGCACAGCGCTTTACGGTCTGTGGCTTTTGTTCTCGTTTTTCCAGACACTTTAAAGGGGTGGCTTTAGTTTCCCTCTATTTTCATGGTTTTAAATTCATCTTTAGGATGGAAAATGGAGTATAAATTACCTAAATGTTTTCAATTTGGAGTCTTTTTAGATGCTTCCATTGAGTAGAGAAAATATTACCGGGCTCAGCCAGGTGACAAGCGTGACTGTAGCGGCTGCATCAATTTGTTTAAGACTTTTCAAGATAGAAAAAAAAGTGTGTGACTTGTATCTTATTAATAGCTTATATGATAAAAGACTTGAAGATTTTAGGTAAGTGTTGTCTTGCGTCCAAAAGCCCTAAGGTGACGTCAGGGTGCAGATAGGGAGCTAGAGTAGCCTAAGAGAGAGAAAGGCAGGCATCACCCCGCGACTTAGAGGAATGATATAGAGAGTAGTAGGTTTATTTCCAAAGTTCTCATCAGAGTAGAAAATAAATAAAGAAGAAAGAAATGAAGAAGCAGCAACGGTTAGCCAGGAAATAGAGCATTACAACAGGCTCATGGTTTTCATCTTACATATTTGCATAAAAGAAAAATAGAATGATATTCCCGGGTTTATTTCTGAATGAATAAAAAGCCTAATAAGCAAAATCTTGAAAGTTACTGGAAGGCGAATTTTATTCCAGTATAAGCGAATATTTCTTAAACATTTTAGCTCTTGAGAAAAGAAACTGTGGAGTTTTCGGAAAGAATATATTCTGTTACCTGAAGATAAACGTGGGTGTTCTGTTTTCATAAGTGCAAAAGGAGGAAACTGGAATATAAGACCCATAAGATTTATTCACATGGAAATCTAAATTTTCTAAGCAACCTCTACTTCCTCCTCGACCTTTTACTTGCATAAATTTTAAGGTATATAAGCAAAAATATCCCCAAACAAGAAAACACAGGGTATTTTATGTTATTCATGCATCTTAACTAGACTGTTATTTGCAGTTATAGCACATGCTATTTACTGAGTATCTTCTATAAATGAAGCATTCTGCTGGAAACTCTACATTTACACTATCTCTAATTCTAACAACTGTCTTAAAAGTTAGCATCATAACTTTCATTTAATAAACAAGAACATCAAAACATTAGGAAGCATAACTAACTCACCCAAGGTAGAACAGCCACTAGATGGTGGCAGTAAGTTTCAACCCAGGGCTTCCTGACCCCAAACCATACTATCTTCACTCCTGCCTGTGAGATTATACCATGGTGGCTGAGGCCACTTCATCACTCGCAACTCATAACAAAGAGTGCTGACAACGCAGTAATTCATTAATGTTCTTGTACGAGTGACCGATTAAATAGAAGAGGATCTGGATAAAATACACGGGTAACACACTTCCCAGATGGCTGCTGTCTAGAAAGAAGTGTTCAGACTCATGACCCCAGACATCCAGAAGTCACATCCTGTTGCAGAGACACATACCTGATTCGGATCTTAGAAGAATGATTTCGCGAGTAGTAGCAGAAGAGCTGCTCACATGTGTTGCCTGTCGATTTGTGACATTATGTTGAAATTACCTGTGTCTGTCTATCTCCTCTGTTGAAATATAAGCTCCACCAAGCCAGGATCCATGTCTCTGTGTCTGTGTGTCTGTGTGTCTGTGTACCTGGATGTAGCCACAGTGATAAGTGCATAGTAGGTGTTCAGAAGCGGTTGTCAGATTACGTTGGTGTCACAGAAAGCATTCAGCTGTCCTGGAAGGACCAAACCCCAGCATCTAAAGTTTGACGCGTTGATGAAACACAGCTATATTGAGGCAGACGGGACCTTCATCGTGGTTGCAGGGCTTAGGATGGAGAATATTAACCACGGAGCCCAGGCCTTTGAGGAGTTCACAGTTTCGTCAGTGATGTAGACACATTCACTAGTGAAACATGAAGGTCCAGATTAACACTGTGAAAAGTACTATGATAGACATGTATATAAGTTACTGGCTTGGTCAAATATTAGGCCCTTTATATGTAAACTTTACTTAACCCTTATAATTGCTCTGTGACGTGAGGAATATTATTTGAATTTTACATATTTACTTATCTGACCATCATCTGTCCATTCACCTATCCTTCCTGTCATCATCCATCTGACCACCTATCCGTCTAGTCATCCTTCCGTCCAGCCATTCATCTATTTATTCAGTGAATAATTATGAATTGCTGAACTTTGTAATAAATGCTGTGCTGTGCTTTGAGGACTTAGTAGTGAAAAATAAAGATAAGTTCTCTTACAGGTTAGAGTGTGGCAAGAAAGAATGATTTTAATAAGAAACGCTACTGAAGAGAATGGCGGGGGGCTGATTGGAAGCCACCACATAACAGGTATGCTCTGAAGTAGGCGACATTACTGTCCCCACTTACAGACTGTGGAACCAAGGGACACAGTGCTTGAGTCAGGCAGCCACGGTCACGAAGCTAACGAGAGCGGAGCCGGGCGCCGCTCCGGTCCATGCCGCTTCTCCCCGAAACCACAGCTTCCTAGAAATCTTCAGATGAGCGTATTTTACTATAGCTCCTTATGTGAATGCAGAAAAACAAGCACATCTCCTCTGAATAAGGGAAAGACGGGTGAGAAACAGCAGGGGCTTAGAGAATCGACATCGTACACCATACAACTAGCTAGGGTCGCAGCATCGAGCAGACCCAGCCCTCCTGCCTCAGTGCTTGTCCACCTGGTGGTGCTGACCTAGCCTCTCGCTGAGTTGCCTCCCGAGGGGCGGCACTGGTCCCCACACTGCGTGCGTGTGAGTCCTCTGATTCCAGCACGGTACCTGGCACATGGCAAATGCACAGGAAGTCCTGGATTTGCATGCAGCCCGACTGTGACCTTTCTGAGGTGCTACCAAAGAAGGATATTTTGTCTGGAGTGTCTTCTTATTTTATATACGAATATAAAGTTAAAAGTAAAACTAAAAATTGGCAAATTTGAAAAGCAACAATAGTAGGTTCAAAATAGCGCATATTCAGACCATGTGAGGCTATGAGAGACGTCAAGAATGGCCATACCTGTGATTATCACACCAAGTCCTGCAAAACCTCTAGCTGCACGAGAAACTCCTCAGTGTCCTCAAAACGCGTGGGGATGGGAAACGGGGGGCTGCGTCGAGCTGGGTGCACATTCGAGAGGGGCTGGGACGGACAGGGACCCTGCAACCAAAGGAGCTCTGATACAGCTAGTGTTATAGACGCTGCTATTTGCAGAGTCTATGCAATGTGGTGAGAAGAAAGATGCTACTGAAAAGTGTTTAAAAGTAGTCAGCCAAGTCACCTAGCTCAGTTTTCTGGGGTCCGTTAGGTGGATGATGTTGGACACTTCCCCACGACCAGACAACCTGCCCCCGGGGTCTTTCCTGCCTGCTGAGGTTTGATTCACCAAGGACACATTTGTACAGACACATACGTACGCGCAAGACACAGGGGTAGCCAGCTGACAAATGAGGATATACCCAGCTCTACATTTATAAAAGCTACGAAAGACCGAGTCTATACTCTAAGCCAAAGGACTGAATTATCGCTGTCTTTTCCTTTCCTTGTCCCATCCATCAATACTTGAAAATTGAATAAAAATTCAATCACCTAATTAGAAAGTTTTTGATGAATTACTCAAATCCACACTCTCTCTGGGACATCTTCAACCTTTCTGTTAACTTAATGATAAATGGTGTAGGAGTGAGTTTTATTAGGGAAAGTACAATCATTATTCCCTTTAAGTTAATTGCTCAGAAATAAGTGATCTACCAGGGAGTTAGAGGAAAGAAGAAAAACTGTATAAAGTTGTGTGTACAATTTATGGAAAAAGAGGAACTGTCATTCATGAATTAATTTTATTTCTAAGTGATAAATACAATTTTTAAATATTACAACAGTTCACATATTAAATTTGCAAATGATCATGCCAAGAAGCAATGGCTTCATTAATTATAACATACATTCTATCTCCTTCTTTCCTTTCCTTTTGATTGCAGGTGGGAAGCAAATTGAAAGGAAAAAAGCAGCTAGTATTCTAAAGTCAGAAATATGAAGATAAAAGGTCAGTTTTAAACGAGTAACATATATAAATTGCTAACGTCATATTCTAAGGTTCACATCAAAATCTCATGAATAATAATTAATCAATAGAAATGACTTACTTAAAGAAAAGTTGGAAATTATTAACAAATACTAAAACTGATTTCTATCCCTGGATTCTATGTAAAGGAAACTACTGCTAAATATTTTATAGATACATTAGTCTCATTATCAAAAGTACATAACATGGAACATTATTCTAAAAGCTTTATTATTCTTATCACAATATATTGAGAAAATTAATTAATTGAAGATGTGCCCTGATGTATTCCACTTATAGTGGAAACAGTTTAAAATATATGCTGAGTGTTTTCAAATAAGGAACGTAAAGTCCTCCACAGGGTGGGCTCAGCCTTTGTGGGTCGATGTGGTTTTCTTCATGCCTCCCAGAGCAATCAATGCATTCCACATACGTAAAGTCAGAGCACGTACTCAATGCCACTGAATATTTGCCACATGAACATATGAATAAATGAATACATGATGTCAAGTATGAGATATAAAGATAAAAATCCATTTTCAAATTGATCAAACAGACAATGGAGGAAAAGAAGAAATAAGGTGGCATAAGGTAACTCAACAATTATGCGGATGACATCGGTTCTGAATATACATAAACAGAGCTTGTGAGGCATTGATTTTACATGGTAGGGGAGCAGATCTAGACTTCCGTCAAAATAATTTAAGTATTTTTCCATGCAATCATTCACTGTGCATTCCTACTTACACAATAAGTAAAATGCAGCTACTTTAAAGAAATAGTCCCGGAAACTAGCATGTCATTACTGGTTTGTATTTCAAAAAGTGTAATTAAAAAACAAAAACAGTAATGCATTTATGCATCTGTAAAGTTGAAACCTTGTTAGAAATTCTTGTTAAGAACCTGTTTTAAAAACAAAATTCACTAGTTAAATAAAAAGCTCTGTGGAATGGTGACTTTCCTGCCACACAATTGACGCTTGCTATACAACTGAGAATATGAGTATATCTCTAAGGGATAGAATGACAAGGTGTAAATTATTAGCCTTATTTGTAATTGATTTAGGATTATTTTCAATAAAGCAACAATTTTTCTCACTAAAAGTAAATTTTACATTGCCATCTTAACATAAATATCTATTTCAGAATTGTATTTATAGAAATGTACTGAGTTGTTCTTCATCGATTACTGATTTTACTAATTGGTTAAACATCTGTTTTCCTGCGCTTCCCCACTTTGTTTCATGGTCTACCTACCGATCTGACCAGGTGACCCCTGATCACCTGTGGTATCATTCCCTTGGCCGGCATGGGTCCAAGAGGCACCCACCTGAATCAGATTACCCCTGTTGTTTCTCACTTTGTTTGGCTTTTTGCTCACGTTTTCCTTACTCCTTAGTCTGGAACGTTATTTACTACGTCACACAAGGAAGCACTTCTCCTGCTTTCCAGATTTTCGCATATCCAGCAAATATTTAGACAAATATGATTTACAATGCAATTGAAGATTTAATTGCATGAAAATAGCACTTTTACAGCACGTTCATTTTCACTTATAGGAATGACTTGCTTGTCCCTAGAAAAAAATGTACCATGCCTTCCATCATTTTAAGGAAAATACAAATAGAACAACAAACTAGTACAAATAATAGAAACAAATATATCATCAAGGTCCAGAAAGCAGACTCACAACCTTGGTGAGAAATGTGATGAACGTGATTTTTGCTTTAGCAACAGCCTCAAAGAAAAGTATCTCCTTAAAATTGCTTCATATCTCTACTGCCAGTAAAAGCAAGTGCTAGCCAGCCTGACGTTAATACCAATGGTTAGAAATTATTCACATGAATTTGGGCATGTGTGTGCATGTGTGTATATGTGTGTGTATGTGTGTACATGTCCATGTTTGTGTACATGCATGTATGTGTGTACATAGGTGTGTGTGCGTGTGTGTGTGTGTATGTCCATACTTGTGTACATGGGTGTATGTGTGTACATAGGTGTGCGCATGTGTGTATGTGTGTACGTAGGTGTGCGTGTGTGTGCATGTGTGTATGTGCATATATGTCCATACGTGTGTACATGGGTGTATGTGTGTATGTAGGTGTGCACGTGTGTGTATGTGTGGGGGTGTGCATCATGTGTGTGTTTGTGTGTATATGTCTATACTTGTGTACATGGGTGTATGTGTGTACGTAGGTGTGCACATGTGTGTATGTGTGTACATAGGTTCATGTGTGCGTGTATGTAGGTATGCGCGTGTGTGTGTGTGTGTGTGTCCATACTTGTGTACATGGGTGTGTGTTTATGTAGGTGTGCACGTGTGTGTATGTGTGTACGTAGGTGTGCATGTGTGTGTGTGTGCATATATGTCCATACTTGTGTACATGCGTGTATGTGTGTACGTAGGTGTGCACGTGTGCATCATGCGTGTGTTTGTGTGTATTTGTGTGTATACATGCATGTACATAATTTTCAAGTAAAACCAGTGCAGACCTGTTATCGTCATAAAGGGGCATGGAAATTTTCACTCTCACTAAAACATAAACATTGCTACCATTGGGAGAAATAAATAAATGGGTGCTTTTGCATCATGACAAATATATGAGTAAAACTTGCATTAGTTTTTTCAGTATACTTTTTTTTTCATTTGTCCCAGCAAATTAATATTTATAATAAGGAAGATGATTAAAAATTCATCGTTCATGGAGTAAAAAACCTAAAAGTGTGAAATCATTCTGTCATTAGAAATCATCCCAAAGAAGGCAACCCTTTGCTTTAGCCTAAGGGCATAATCTACAAAAATTAACACATACATTCACATGTGGACACAACTATTCAATTAGCAGCCACATTTACAAGGGACAGTTTGACATGTTCTAAACTGCCCGGGTTGGTAGAGGATACAGAAGTTCAAGTTTCTTAAGAAAAGGCATAATAAATGCTTTATTATTGCATTCCCCAACTTCTTTAGTACATGGAAACAAATCCAGTTCATGTATAGTAATTCAATTCACATGAACAGCTTTGCCCTCTGGGACCTAAAAAATTCTTCTTTGGGGAACAGAAGGAGCACACATCAAACAATAACCACTACCAATGCGTCGTTTACAGGTACAGACTCCTGTATACAAAGCAGACAAACAAGGGCCTGCAGTACAGCGCAGGGAGCTACATTCAGTGTCACACAATCACCTATCAGGGAAAGGAATCTGAAAAAGAATCACTTTGCTCTATACCCGAAACTCTGTAAACCGATACTTCAATAAAAAAATTTACTATGTCGTTTGTAAGAGTTTAGAGTAGAAATCACTCCATGAAAACCAGAATAATCTTAAAAGGCTTTCTGGGAAGGAGGCAACTGAATGTGTGGTTTGAAGAATGTGTAATCTCAGAAGGTCTTGACGTTCTACCTGAAGAAACAGCAGGAAGGGAAAAAGTGGGGCAAGAATTAACATGTGTTACTACAGCAAGAAAGGCATTAACCCTAATAAAAAGAAGATATATTTTGGAAAGAAATTGGATACAAAATTGTATTCACAAAATGGAAGAGAATGTGGGAGATCAAAATCCCGGGAGTGGAGGGCTCACCTTCAATTGCAATTAAACAGTAAGGCTTTAAAGCATCTGTGGCAAGGTAGTGATCTAACGGAAAACGGTTAAAGAAAATGAATTTGGAGTGATTATGAGAACTGAATAAACACGCCAGGGTTGCAAGAGTGCTGCAATTACCCTCCTTTTAGATGAGAGTTTGGGGAAAGTTTTGCGTGTAAGAAATGGGAGGCCAGCTTAACACTTAAAATTGTAAAGAAAAAATCTGAGGTGTATGTAATTATGTCCAGATGTGACACGTAGAGTGGAAAGTGACTGAGATTTTGAGGCTGGATCGGCTGAGAGTGCACCGTGCTGGCAGGGACGGGGGAACAGCAGCTCGAAGGGGCAACGCTGGAGCCGAGTCACGAGGAAATCGCGTTCTTCCAGGAAGAGTCGCATGACGTGATGGAGAGCCCTAGCGGCATAATTAGGAAGCCGGAAGTCAAAGAGAGACCATTCGGTGGAAGAGAAAGAGATGTGAGCGGCAAGACAAAAATTACGGTCCGTGTAGGGCCTGAGGACACGCAGGCGGGGACACTTCCAAGGAGGAAGCCCCGTCCTCACCCTTGCTAAGGACAGCTGCAGGCAGATGGAAGCCGAACAGGGGTGAAAAACATGGCAACGTAGGGGTCATTCACCACGTTCAGGAATCTAGTTTTCAGCACAAGCGTGGTAACTGAAGAGTTGGCGTCCTTGAAAAAGAAAAAAGAAAAAGTAAAGAAACTCCTCAAGGGCGACTCAGTGAAGACGGAGTCCAGGTCCTCGACGGGCAGGCTACCTCCACAGGCCACCGTTGCCTCTAGACGTGCTCGACCTCTGGGAACCAAAGCTTGGTTTTATGACTTATGACACTTTGGGCCACAACAAGGTAGAAAAATTGGAATTGAGATGCCAGGATAAAGCCAGGGCCTCCGAAGGACTGTACATTCTATGGGAGAACTTTCTAGAGCAATTCCATTTGCCTAAAAAAATGGCAACAAGAACTTGTTCTCTCTGGACCATGCTCCAAGTCACACAAAATCATCCCTGAGTACTTCATGGCCACCGTCCTGTCCTCCACTGTGACCCAGACAGGCTCCACGTGGTCTAGGAACCCCAAGCAACCCTAAACTTCAGGGCCCCGAGTCGGTCACCTCGCCAGATACCTAGCCAAGGCAAAGGCAGATTTTCTTGAAATAGATGATCTGCTCAAATCAGACCTCATGAGGTTCTCACAAAGCAGTTATGAAATATATGAAGAAACAAGGCTCAGGCATGAGAGCAAGCAGATCAAAGAGGCCCTTAGATAGTGTAGATTATATAATCATTTAAAATGTTTAAAGAAATAAGAGAGGGATGTCATAACACAAAGGAAGAAGGAAATTGATCAAAAGGGACCAAAAACATTTTACATAAATAAATATAAATTCCAGTCAAGTTGTTGAAGTTAAAAATCTCAGCGGACAGGCTGTGGAATCAAGTAGAGAGCATACGTGGCTTCATTCATCCCTTTTCAGCAAGAAAGAGGACACCGCACGTCCACTGTAACGGGCAAGAGACGAGAGACGAAATTGCTCAGCTGCGCATCGTTAGCCGCACGTTTCCTGACGACAGCCACCTCTTCAGGAAATTTTAAAATGAGTTAAACTGAGACTATTATACTGTTTAGGAAAGAGAAAAATATGATTTGTAGGTGGGTGTTAATAATGATGGGTGAACAGGAAGAAGTTGTAACTTGAAGAAATCATCATCATTCATTTCACATTAATTACATCTGTTTTCTCTGATAAAGGCTGTGGACTGACATGTTACTATTCCTAAGTTCTGCCTCTTTTTTATGCTGAAACTAAATACTTCTGTTAGAATATGTACTGCTTTTCATAAAAGTAAATATTGCCCTTGCAGGATGCAGCCCAGCATGCAGCCAGCTCCAAGAAACGTTGCTCACATAGTTACGAAGAGAAAGCCCTGACTAACTTCAAGTTCATGATTTTTTCCAACACATTAGAGATCTGAAGGCACAGAGCAAGCAACAGGCTCAGAATTCAGTGAGAGGCGGGGTCTGCAGGGAGGAAGGGGATTTAGGGTTGTGCCCGCCTGGGACAGGAGTAGCCAGACACCCACAAGGACAGTTCAGCCGGAGGGGCTGCCAGGGGATGGTGCAAAGGGCCTGGGGCCACAGAAGTCACTGGAGTCTGCACCTCTGTTCACGACACTTGTTAGAGATGGTAAGGAAGACCTCACTCAGGACGGGTGTTGAAGGACAGAGGGACTAGGCTCAACTCTGAACACGAGAAGGACAAGGGGGCTATGGCCCAGGAGCAGGGTGGGGTCACAGATGGAAAATCTCTAGGAGAGGATCGGGGGTCGGGGATCTGGCCAAACCAACCTAGTCGGAGGGGAATCTTGCTGAAGGCGGGCAGGTGATCAGATGCCAAGGATAGGGGATGAGAATTTGACCAGGTATGGAGAGTGGAGGATGTTTGCAAAGCTGACTCAGCAGGATTCTTGCTAAAAGTGGACTAAATGGGCCAAGGACAGGGCCCAAAGTCGAGGCCCAGTCGAGAAAAAGTCTCAGAAGAACCTGACTTGGGTTCAGTCAGGAGAGCATCCTACAAGCTCTTCCTCCACAAAACCCAAGGCATCTACTTACAAACAGCTGAAAGAGCCTAAGTGTTGTCCATTTTGGTGCAGACACAGGGGAGGAGCTTGTGCTGGGGAAATGTACTTAAACACAAAACCCAGGACCTCTGCACAAAGGTAGAAGAGAAAGAAAATCACTCATTGTATCAGGAAGTCACTAGCAAGCCCGAACGTGGACGGCATCACAGGCAAACCGCTTTGAGTCTGAACACAGAACGAATGCCCACCCACCTTTCAAGTGGCCCGACAGAGCTGTTAGGTGCACGCTCTCCAGGTGAGCAGTGGCTCGTCCACACGCAAGAGGACTTGAGGACCATTTGTCACACACAGTTCATCCCCAGTTCACCTGGTAATTGGGGGGACCCTCTTGTTTGCTAGTCCACTTTATCCAGAGGAAAAACAAGTTTTCACGTCTTTATGACGGGAGGTAGTTATGAAACTTGGAGCAAGCCGCCTACCCAGAGCAGAGCAGAGACGCGGCTCTACCTCCCTCGACACGCACATTTCAAAGAGGCAGCCCCCGGGGCCCTGATAAAGGTGTCCCTGGGTCACAAAGTTGATAAAAGCCCAATCTAATATTCAAAAGGATTTATGTTATACAGTGAAAGATAGAGAAGTAGATACAGATAATAGTATATAATATATATGTACATACATATGAAAGGATAAATTATTTACAAACACAATTACAAGTTTTCTAAAATAAATGCTCTGAGGAAAAAGGAGGGGATAGAAATCTCTGTCCTTACTTTCAACCTGGAGAATGAAGCCTCTCATCTCTAAGGTGCCTCTGTCCTTACAGAGCTTTGAATAACGCGTGGTGAGAGCAGCCCACCATAGGTGGGGCAGGAAGGACACAAGGGCTCGCACGGGGACCTCGCTGAGGAGAAGACAAAGCGAAGACACAAAACTCAGAGCCGAGCCGGACCTGCCTTGCTCTAGCGGCCACCCCCACCCTGGATGCTCCTTATCTCAATAAGATTGTGAAAGCTGTGGGGCACGGAGAGTAACCATGGCAACAACACATCCCAACCGCACAGGCAACTAGAGTGATGAAAATGCCGCGCTGAAGCCCCAGCAAAGGAAAGTGACGTCCCTCTCCAGACACAAAGACTGTTTACCTCGGTCACTATTGTTCTATACGACACGTCCGGCTTTGAACAGCAAAACACTTATGAGGCTTATGAAAAGGCTAGAAAAATCAACCCACTCCCAAGCAGCAAAGAAATCGTGAGCAGACTCAGCTATGGCCCTCATTCGGAACTATCTGACATGGAAGTCGTGGAAGCAGCCAGAGGGGAAAAGAAATCCTACATTTAGAAGAAAAATGGTTAAGGATTACTGAAAATTTTACCTCATAAACCCTATAAGCAAGAAGCTGCATGTTTAACATACTGTAAGAATAAAAACTGTCAACCCCAAATTGTACGGCCAGCAGATGTCTTTCAAAAATGACGCAGAAGAAAGGAGAGAAATAATTTCCAAGAGATCTAGTTTATAAGAAATGTTACAGGAAGCTCTTCAAACTGAAATAATATATCATTCTGAAAGTTGGATCTACACATGGAAATGAAGAGCTCTGGAAATGGAATGAGTAAAAGTAAAATTAGATTTATGATTTTTCTTAGTTTGAAAAGCCCTAAAGGATAACTCACTCAAGCCAAAAACTGTAGCAATAGCTCATGTGTTTATGGCACATGTAAAAGTAGAGGGTATGAGAAAATAATTCAGATAACATAAGGAAGGAAATGAGAGTATATTGACGTAAAGTTCAGGCAATAGAAGGTAGACTCTGATTAATTCAAGAGGTATGTTATAAACCCAAGGGGATCTAATGAAAAAAAGTAAATAAATAAAGGAGATCTAGCAAGGACATAAAACAGATTCAAAACAATTCAAATAAGGAGAGGCAGGGAAGGAGAAAAAAGAAGTAGGAAGGAGATAGAGCAATACCAAACAACAACAACAAGCAGCCTGAGAGAGGAGTGGTTTGAATCCAAAGCCCTGAGTAATTATCTTGCACAAGAACGGGGTAAATGTATCAATAAAATGGAGCGAGTCAGATTGGGTGCAAAAAGAAAGACTTTATGCTGCCTACAAGAAGCCAACTTTAAATATGAAGAGATGGGTTAAAAGAGAGAACATGAAACAAGATGTAAAACGCACACACTAACCACACGAAAGCTATGTTATCATCAGACCAAGCAGGATCAGAGCAGGGAGCAATGCTGGAAATAAAATGGGAATCGCGTAAGAAAGGAGGCAGTTCTCCAAGAACACATAATAATCCTTAATTTGCATCTCCTAGCATCAGAGCTTCCAAACACCTGAGGCAGAAAGGGGAGGAGCTGAAAGGAGAAACAGACAAATCTACATGTGGTGTGAGGACGTCAGCATTCCGGTCTGGGACTGTAGACAGTGAGCTGTGGGGCAGCGAGGAAAGAGGACCGTAAGGATGCGATCAGCCAAATATCCTGATTGACATCTACAGAACCCTCAACCCAACAACAGGAATTCCTATTTTTCTCAAGTTTACATAAAATATTCAAGACTGACCATATCGTGGACCACAAAACACAACTCACAAAATTTAAAAGAAAAAACTCATACAAAACATGTCCTCAAACAATAATGGAATTAAATTAAAAATCAATGACCTAAAGTATCTGAACAATTCCCAAATATTTGGGAAATAAACACACAATTTTAAACATCTCATGGGACAAAAAGACAATCTCAAAAAAAAAAATCTTGAACTGAATATAAGTTAAAAAAAAATTTATCAAAATATGCAGGACCCTGTCTAACCAGTGGCGAAATTTATATCATTAAACATCTTTATTACAAGAGAACAAAATTCTCAAATCAATTAACAAGCATCCACCTAAAGAAACCAGAAAAAGAAGGGTGTATTAAACCCAACACAAGCAGATGGAAGGAAATAGGTTAGCACAGAAAGCAATGAAACTGGGAAAAAAAGTGAAAACACAGAAATAGCAATGAGAAACCTGGTTGTTTGAAAAAAGCCATGAAATTGATCAGCCTTTAGCCATATTAACAGAGAATAAAGAGAGAAAAAACAAAGTACCAATATCGTGACAAAATGGGAATATCACAACCAGTCCGGCAGATTTTAAAAGGATGGTTAAAACTATCATTTTATGCCCATGAATTCCACAACTTAGGCAGAATGAACCAAGTCCTTGGTAGATACACATCACCAAACCTCTCTCAAGAAAAACAGATAAGCTATATAGTCTTATATCTGTTAAAATAATTGAGTTTTCAGAAAAAAAAAATCCATTAAAAAATAAAATTCCAGGCCCAAAGATTTTATTGGTGAAGTCTAAAATTTCTTTAAAGAGAAAATAATAATATGAATATCAATCCTTTTATGAGGCCAGCACTATCCTGCCACCAAAACCAAACAAAGAATTTATCGGAAGACTACAGATCAGAATTCTTTATAATCACTGACTCAGAGTTCCTTAACAAAATTTAATCCAGCAATATGTAAAAAGGGAGCTACATGAGAGTCATATCAGAATGCAACACTGCTTCAGCATTCGCATTTCAAATCGTGCAGTTCACCATATCAACAGGGTAAAGATGAAAAGCCAAATGACCATTTCAATAGCTACACAAACTGTAACTGACAAAATTAAAAATGCATTCATGATAAAAAAAAAACTCTCAGCAGGTTAAGAATAGAAGGAAATTTCTTTAATATGTATAACAGCAGCTAGACCTACTATCATAATTAGTGATATGGTAAGATAAAATTAAGGACATGATAGCCTGGAAGTTTCCACGTAAGAGAAATAAAATTGTCTTTTCTCATGGACAACTTAATTTCCTCCATAGAAATTCCCAGAGAGTCTACAGAAGTACTCTTAGATCTATGAAATGAGTTTAGAAAGATCACAGGATCACCTTTTTAAAGGCCTCATCTCCAGATACAATCATATTCTGACCCACAGAGTTTAGGGCTTCAACATAGGAATTTGTGGGGGGACACAGTCAGCCCATAGCAACTGCTTTGGCCAGATTTTCCCAATAATAGATGAATGACTCTTACTCTTTCTGAAAGAAATGAATATATTTTAAAAATATAATCAAATTATTTTCTTGCTGAATTTTTAATCATACAAATAACAACTAAAAAAATGTTTCTTGAAATCACTTAAGTAAAAAATATATATCTTATTCAACAATTGCTAAATTGTTCTTTTGTATTCTGGAGTTTATTACTATATTCTAAATATAGTATATAAAGTGTTCTCTAGCATTACTTTTTTGTAATTTAATTTTTCTTCATTTATTTCTCTTAATAATATTTATTTTCTTTATATTTAATGAAAAAAAAGGTATGTGAAATTGTTATTTGACTAATACAATTTTGTGATGCACCTGTAAACCATTGACTGGTCTATAAAGGCAGTAACATACTGGCATAGTTTCTTTTTATGTATAAGTTCAAATAGAATCTACCTCTAGTGCAGAATATTTCATTTCACACATTTTTTTCAGTTAATGCTACTTAACTCTTTCCATAAAGTGGAGATAGAGGAAATGTGGTTCAGTAGTAAGTGCCTTGACTTACGACCTAAGGAATGTGACTTTTCCTCTCAGCTCATTATGGATGAGTGTGTGTGTGTGTGAGAGAGAGACAGTGTGTGCGCATGTGTGTCTGTAGATATTTGTACAAATGTACACTTAGACATGCACACATGAACCAGTTTTTCATTTCATCTGTTCTCCCTTCAAATCCTTCCTTATATTTTATGCTTCTTGAGTGAAGACATGGTTCCTGCCATCATTTTGGAAACCGTGAACTGGGTCATGTGTGATGCAGACTTGGGAAGCCTTGTATTAACTCCAGCATGACTCCTAAATGCTTTTCTGTGCTGTGTGCAAGGAAGCTTCTGACAGACGGTGCTGCACTTCCTTCACCTTCGTGAGTGCAAGCATCCAGGACACCAGACTGGTCAGACGTGAGCCGGAAGCATGGCAGAGGGAGACAGAGGGCCTTCATGGGGCCCAGCCCTAAGGTACTGGCTGAAAGAGCAATAAATAAAAAGTGTGAATAGGGTATTCTAAGTAAAAAAGACTCATGGTAGATGACAGACAATGTATCTCCAACAAAGAAAACAGGGATTTAGTGACAGCACACTAAATAATTTCTATAATCAAAATCCAACAATTTCCAAAAGAGTTACCCAGCAGGTTGTAATTTGCAGATATTCCATGAATTAAGAGTAGAAAACCACTACTTAGATCAGAATTAGTTGCTCAAATATAATTAATTAACCAAAATTTAGAAAAGTCTCAAAGGGACTCGCGTGGAAAAATGGAACAGAAATCCATGACAGATCCAGAGGGGTTACTATGAAAATAATAAACGTTCTAAAAACATTTGTAAACGAGTGGTGAAAGAGAAGCCACACATATTACAACAGAAAGTTCCTGATGTGAAGATGGCTCGGGCACAGCAGTTGAAAACTTTCGTTACCACCCAGTTAAGAACTTGAAGGAAAAGGAAGGGAGTACATGTGTTTGTAAGTAGAATAATCAGACATCCAACCTATGATCTACAATGCTGGAAGCTAGAAAAAGCTGGAATAAAATCTACAAAGTAGCAAGAGAAAAGAATCACAGTTCCTGAATTACGTTCCCAGCCAAGATATCATCGACCACTCGTTATACAACCCAGATGAGGAAGACACTCAAGGGCAAAACAAACTCAAGGACAAATAAATGTCCGTGGGGGGTAGCGTGCAATCTGAGGAGGTAGCACAATCAAGAAGATGGACAGAGGAAAAGGGGGAAAGAGGAGGATGGGAAGAGGGGATGATGACATAGAAAAAACTTGCCTGCTGGTAGCACTGCTCTGTGAGTACAGACAGTAATACAGAGGGAGACAGGTGTGCATGGGACGTGTCGATCGTTGAACTAGACGTGGACTTGTGCAAAATAAAATCGAATAATAGCCTACACGTGAAACAGGTAAATGATGTGACAGATAAATCAGGACTTTGAAGAGGAGCATTGGGAAAGTAAAAAGTGTGTAGGTTCCAAAGGTCATACGGGTCACGGTTTGAAGAGCGGGGTAATAAAATAATCTTAAAGGACTAATTTATAGGATGAGCTAGCGTAAACACAGGGAACATGACATGCCTCGGATGTGAGAAACAGTTGGCAACCTGTTTTCACATCGGAGTGGAAAAATTAAAGTTTGAAATGGGAGAGCCCACTTCAGCTTCCAGCCAAGATAGAGTCATAGAGAAAAAATTTAACCCTCCCTTCAGACACAATTAATAAACTGGACAAAATATATGACACGACGGCACCCAAGGTCACAAAAGAGAGGAAGAAAGTGAGGTGAGCGTTCTGTGTGGCATAGCTGAGCCCCTGAGACGGCTTCCAGGCCACTGGCAGGGACGGTAACTGCGATGCAGCCCAGGGGTCGCCGGGGCTGAGGTGAGACCCGAAAGTCTGGAGAAACCACGGCAGCTAGTGTTCACAGCACGCGTCCTGGGAAGGAGGGGTTCTAGGGAGAGCTGCGCCACGCAGAGGCCCTCCCTCCCACCCCTACCTGGTCCGGGAAGGACCCACCTGAGAGGATCCGAGGAGCCAGGGCCCACATGATGCCCAGAATAAAGCCTCCAACAGCCAGAGTGGAAAATGTTGTTTTTCATGGGGCATTGGTTAGAGAGCTAAGAAAGGCCTTCCATCAATAAATGGAGAAAATTATCTCAGACTAACCACGTCTCTGGTCCCCTCTGCAAAGTCAAAGCAAGACTCAAGAAGGTCAAAATGAATGAGCAGCTGAATGGAGTGCTATACCAAAGCTCGAGCGTGTTTTCAGGAAGACAGCAATGCCCAGCCCTCAGCCAGGTGGAAGCAGAGGGCCTGGCGTCGAACTGAAGATTACCAGGCACAGACTTTATGAAAAAACTAACTCAGAATGAATCACATATTTAAATGTAAATTATGAAAGTCTACTTTTAAAAGGAAAAGAAAAAAATAGCAGATGACAATCTCTAGAACCTGGGATTGGCAAAGAGACTCTACATTCAGTGCCAAAAGTATAATCTATAAAAGGAAACATTGACAAATGGAAACTTATCAAATTTAAATAATTTTCCTCTGTGAATGAGACTGTGAAGATGAGAATACAAGCCACAGACTTGAGAGGAAACATTTACAAGCCACGTTTTCAACGAAGGCATTGTACCTAAAATATATAGAGAACCCCCAAAGTCAACCATAAAAAATACAAACAGTCCAGTTTGAAAGTAGGCAAAAGACATCAACAGACATTTACCCAAAATATGTTAAAGGAGATCCTCTCAGCAGAAGAGGAATGATACCAGATGGAAACGTTCAAGAACGGTGAAGACACAGTTCGTTCGTAAACGGAGACGTTAACTTGCCGCAGCCTCGTGGCTGTGATATGTGCCACACAGCGAGGCCTCGGCAAGAGCAGGAGCAGGGGAAACCTTAACAAGGTTCACCACGGTGAGCATCAGCCTGATAGGAGCCTTGAACAGCCCGTGAGAACTGCAGTTGCCTAGCGACTGGGTATCAGCTCTGAAACCAACCTTTGTCCTTCAGGGTTGATACAGTGTATCTCCAGTATCACCAAGAAGAGGGTAATGGGAAGCAATGTTGCTGGGTGTCTGTCTGTTTGTTTTTCCATTGGGGGAAGGAGACTAGATACAGAAAAGGAGCCTAGAATTTACCCAGAGGACTGGGATGGAGTTGAAATATCAGTATACACTCTCGTGTTCTTGCTGATTTACATAGACGATGATGGTGGTGGTAGAGAGATGGATAAATAGGTGCATAGAAAGAGAGAGGGGAAGGGAGGGAGGCAGGGAGGGAGGGAGGAAGAACGTGTGCAGGCACACACGCGCACGCTGATGGATTGGGTCTGTGTCCGCTGAGACAGCCTGGAACCAATGGCATCTTGGCAGCCACACGCCCACCTAACCCCACAGTCTTGGCACATAAATGATTTTCTCCATTAAAAGGAGTCAGAGTTCCTTGGAGAAATGGTTGATTCCAGAGTGGAAATAGAAAAAGTGGAAGATGAGGTTTCAACTTCGTGTTTTGACAGAAGCGAAGGAAATCTCGAGGAATTAGTGGAGCATGCCATAAAGACCAAATATGGGGAAATGTGAGCATAAAATAAACAGTAACAGGAAAAGATTATCCCCTTGGAGAAAATAGGTATGAAATGCGAGTAGAACAAAATACAAATCCAGTAGTCCTTATGATACAAGTTGTCATTTAATGAATACAGAAGAATGATGGATGTAGAAAATTATCAATGAAGTCTAAAATTTGTGATTGAAAGTTTGAAGACAAACAGGGTATTTATATCATTTTAGTTATCTTCCCACAAATTAGTTATTAACTGAAGTGGGAAAATTGTTACTTTATATTTATACCACCTGAGCTAAGAAATCTCTAATACTGGGACAAAAGAATATCTTGTTCCTCCTTACAGGTTGCATTCAGACGTACTCAACACCACCTTAGTGGTTTCTTGCCAAAAACACATCACCTCTATGTACACCTGAGGAAATTTCAGACAAATCTAAAGTCTGCAAAATTGTTATCCGTACTTAAAGGTGTCACCATAAAAATGACAACATCAGTGGAAGCCTGGGACATTTTCTAAGTTAAAACAGGATGACAGAACATGACAGAAGTCTGAGCCTGGAGGGTGGAGGTGAAGAGCGTGGTTGCAGCTACGAATGCTGTTGTTGAGACAATTGAGCAGGAAGTGGACGCGAAGAGATAACTGTGCTCTACCAATAAGTTTCCTTATTTGGATAGTGGCTCTCTAGTTAATTAAAATAATGCCCTTTTTCTTAGGAAAAGAATTTCACTGAAGAATTCCAGTGAAAAGGACAGGATGTTTCCAATTTCTTCTCAAGTGGTTCAGAGATGGTGTGTGTGCGTGCACGTGTACACGCGTGTGTGTGTGTGAGCACACACACACGCACGCCCATGGAGGGAGGGAGGGAGAGGGAAGTGCAAGAGAGAAAAAGCACACGTGGCTCTGGGTTAAGGGTATAGGAATTGCTTGTACCATCACTGTAACTTTTTGATGCATTTAAGATTATATCAGAATCAAAAGTTACAAATATGCTTTTTAAATGAAGGTGAAAGAGCAGAAGGAAGATCTAAACCCCTGCATCTGTAAGTCCAGGTCTTCATACCTGCCATATCTAATCATCCTCAGTTTCCCCCAGATTAGCTTAAACAATCTATAAAAGTTCAGCTTTGCGGAGCGAGAACGTAAACGAAAGGCGTCGATGGCCGGTCGGCTGTCTTGATGGGTTGATGTGTGGCTCTTAAGGCACACATAAAAATCGCGGCATGCCAGAGAGTCTATATGAAATGTTAAAGATACAGTCACTGCTTAAAGAGAAATAATATTCTCTGAGTTACCTACTAGGTTTCTTTTCAGAATAATTTTTCTAACTTTCCTTTGACATAAATTTAAATGAATGCATTAATGTAAGATGTCCTTTTTGTAAAAGGAAGCTGCCATATTTGTAGGCGTCTCTCCCAAAAGTCAACCACATGTTCTCTGCCTGGCCCGCCATCGTATTAGCTGTTTATTCAAAAGCATTGAGCAATGTGTCCGGGAAGTGTTGACTTACACTGTACTTTAACGGGCTACCTTCCCTCTCTTTGTTCTCTGAATTTCTTTCTATTTATGATACAAAATGAAATAAAACCCATTAAACCATGCATCTACATGAAATCAGGGCATTTGTTCAGACCCAGCATGCAGTCTGAAGAGAAAGACACGGAAAGCGCCTCCAGGTGTTCTGATTGCACAGGCACTCCCTCTGTTAGCAGGACTACCGGGCCACCAGGAGCCTGGACATCCAGCCTTCAAAGTGAGCTCTCTCCTTGAGCCCTCTGTGTTCAGTAAAAGTTCTGAAGCTCAAAGGCGCTTCCCCAGCTGGAGTTGCAGCTTCTATTAAAATGCTTCCACGGAGCTGAGATGAGTCAGACTTCAGGTGCTTGAACCCTCTGCACTGGCAGACAGAGCTGGGAAATTAGGGAGGACACCCAGGGCCGGCGTGCGATGTGTAAGCTGGAAATGAAAGGTTCTTACCAAAATCACTCCAGAAAGAACGCTAAGCACCTCAAGTGAACATCTTGGAGGTCGTACCTATCTGAGGGGCTGAGAGAGTTAGAAGTCTGCAGGAACTGGTTTAAGACGGTTAAGGACTTTCTAATAAATTACAATTTCCTGGAAGCCAGTGAGATGCATGAGGAAGCGGTGTGAACAGAGGCCCACAGCGGGGCTGAGGCACTGCTGCAGAAACGACCAGGATGCTCTCCAGATCGCCAGCGGGGAGCTGGCCTTGGTGACCTCAGAAAGACATTCCCTCTCTGAATTTCTGAGAAATGTCAATCTTTCAAAGTGTCTACATTTGCAATTGGCAATAACATAGATAAATTCAAGCCAAAACACGCTGAAGTCCACTTTCTCCACACTCCTTCCGTCAAATTAATGAAATAAATAGCCCCAAAGTGGCTTCTCTTCATTAAGCCATTAATCTACATGTTCCGAAATAAGCTTTTTCTCTTAAAGAGATGTTTTAAGATGCATTTCTTGGTTTAGATTTGTTTCTCGGCTGATTGATTGACTGATTTAACACACACCTGCGGGACGCGTCTGTGTATCCGACGTGGTGGGGGAGCTGGCGGGAACGCTGAGGGACGGGGCCCAGAGACGGTGCCTTGAGGGGCTCCCTGCCCCGGGGAGAGAAGTCAGAGACAACTACAGCAGAACGCGGCACGGTTGATGGAGAGAAATCCCATTTAAGATTCTCTTGTTGAGTGAAAAAGCCACGTACTGTATGGTGGAAAGTGCACCCAGACTGGAAATCACCCATCCATCTCCATCGAAAGCAGCCTGAAGGACGCACCGACCTGAGAGATGCCCCCGTGGAGCGAGCAACGTTTCCATCTGCTCCTGGAGCTGGTGTTCCTGTCGGTCAAGGGCAGCAGCCTCCTTTCACCGGCAGTTCAGTCTCTCTCCACTGCCCACTCTTTTCATTCTTTCGTCACTGGGCCTTCTCAAGACTGTTTTCTTCTGCTTTCCTCGAAGCATGCTGGTTCCATTTTGAATCCGCACTGGTAGATTTTTCCTCTTCTGACCTCCTAATACTTGCATTACTCAGAGATTCCTCGCCAGAACGCTTTCCTCTTCTGCTGATACTCGGTGATCTCACCCAGTTCCATGGCTTGAAATGCCACCTGCCTTCTGGGAACCAGGCACTTGTAACTCCAACTGCATCTCTTTTTCTGAGCTCAGAACTCCAACTATCTGCACAATAGCTCCACTTGGCCACTGACAGGCTGAGATTACCTCTGTTTCCCTCCTTTATCAAGCTTAAATGAGCACAGAAAAGAACACTCTTACTTAACTGACGTCTCTATTAGAGCAAACGGAATCTGACAAACCAACCCCATACTAAATTCTTAGCTTATCAGCTTACATTTCCCAACAAAGTTTCCACTTCGAAAATGCAAACTTTGAAATAAATGTTTGGATTTAGGTTTATGGCTGAGAGAGGCTGTCATCCTCACATGGAGGTAACTGCCTTCCGTGCTTCTAAGGGGCCTGTCTTCAACACCCTGTTCCAACTAACCATTCTATTAACTAGGACCAAGAATGGTTTCAGGTTCTGTGAAGGGCAAATGTTGGTAGCATTGTTCTTCTCCCTCTCTCTCTCTCTCTCCATTTCAGTCTCTACTTCCTAAGAGTTTGAGAAATATTAAATAACACACACACACACACACACACATACACACACACATTCTCACAGGACAAAAAAAAAAAAGCAAAAACATGAGTGTTTTTATGTATTAAAATGTTATGTGAAAAATTCTCTAGTTGACCCAGGTGTTAACATAACTTTTTGACTTTGTTAACCAGAAAGGAAGAATCACTACTGAGAAAAAGCAATCCTCCAGAAGAATCTAAAAATCAGAAGGAAAATAATCAAAGCAATTGCTCTTTTCTCATTCATGCTAAGGATTAAAATAACATTCAAAAAAAAGAATTAAAATAAATTCCTTGGGAAACGAAATTTCTCAGGCATATTTTCTATCTCATATATTTCATCATAGACACAGAATGTGCAAAACGAGGGAAATAAATATTTGAAATCAATTCTTAGTCAATAACCACTAACTTTTCTTCCGGATACTTGTTCTGTTGTTACTTAATCACACCTATTCCAGGCAAGGTTAATGGTTTCAAATGGGTTTTTTCGCCTAAGTGGCTAGGCATAGAGATTTTTATCAGGAACTGGGTATTTAATTCTGCAGGTTTAGCGAAAAAGCACATAAGCTTTGCAGATTTCCTTCTCACAGAGAAGGACAAAGAGATTCTCTTTAAATAAGAAAAGTAAAAAGTACTTTTAAACTTTATGTTTTACAAAATGAGTATTTAGGGCAGCTTTTCAGAGTTTCACTTGGTCACGTACAGCGCTCTGAGAGAAGCTCTAAGGCGCTCCAGTCCCCACGGGGACAGGGGCGCCAAGATGCCACTCCTGGTGTGTGTGGTGGTGACCACGCGGACATGGTTCCGGCCGAGTGTGAGCAGCCCCGTGCAAATGCTACACGGGTGGGAGGAGACCCCCAGAGGAGGAACGGGATCGTGTTCTGAAAGGTTTAGACGCTGGATTCAGAGACCCCTGTCGCTGGGACCTGTGGCCACCGCAGGCTGTGCCTTGGGAGGTGAATTCCGCCCAGTGCCTCAGGGTGTTCATCTATCAAG
Source organism: Hippopotamus amphibius kiboko (assembly GCF_030028045.1). Lineage (NCBI taxonomy): Eukaryota > Metazoa > Chordata > Mammalia > Artiodactyla > Hippopotamidae > Hippopotamus > Hippopotamus amphibius. The sequence continues at coordinate 1,629,764 of NC_080195.1, read as the reverse complement.
CGTGCCCCGTAAGAGGCTCGGAGGTGAATCCAGCGCTCACTGCAGTGCCCAGATCTGCCCAGGCCTCAAAGTATGCGAGCGACATGGTGCGGAGCCCATCCCAAGCCTGGGGCCGAGGCAGAAGAAGTTAGGACTGAGTGACAGAGGCACGGATGCGAAGCTCAGCCGCGTCACCTGCCCACCCCAGCTCCTTGTTTCTTCAAGGAGGCGAGCCGGCCGGCACATGAGAAAGAGCACCGGCCCCGGTGCCGTCACCTGCCACGCGTCAGCTCTGTGATGTTTGGTTTTGGTTTCCTTTACTTTGTATCAAAGACACTGCGCTGAAATATTAACCCTTGGGGATCTTATCATCGTTAATATGCACGGATCTAACCAGGGCCGCTGTAGAGACGCGCCTGGGCAGAAGGGTTGTCTGTGGCCAGTTCCTATTAAGAAAGCACTGATGCAGCACTGATGCAGCAAGAACATATTTTTGTTTCAAGATGAAGCGGTATCAGTTATGCTGCTGCCAAGCTCCCCCTGCTCCCCCTGCGCGGCTCTGAGCTGGTGGGAAGGAGGCCGAGAGACTTCCCAGGACACAGTGAGGGCAGAGCAACAGCTTCTCCGAGGGGCTTAGATCGTCAGCTCTGCTCACTTCTGTGGCCTCGGGACTCACCAATACGTGTGACAGATGGTAGCCATTCAAGAATATTTTAGAACGAATGAATGAAGCCACAGGGCAGCCTCAGACTGTGAGTGACTGAGATTGCAAGAGGGTGAACGTCACTTCTGTTCCTAATGACCTGATCAGCCTCATCGCACTATAAAAATGTCCATGGCATCCTCATCCAGTGTAAAAAAGAGAGATTGAAGAAAATTCCTCGTTACTATAGCAACAAGAATAGATAGATGTTTCTCTATTTATAGATCATACGTAATAAGAGTTGAGGAGACACATTATATTTCCATTTTTATATATCCAAATTAATAACACTTGCCAGCTAAAAATTTTCCCCTTCCTTGCTTCCACCGTGCAGGAGAAAATGAAACTAGTTTAAAAAATTAGAATTAAATGAGCCTTTAAATTATCAAGGAAAGAAAAGCTATGGAGACGGAGCTTTCAGATATTCCATTTTCACCGGAAAACTTCACCGGTATTCTACACCGACGTCTCTGCGCGTTTACTCCTTGCACGTACGTGGCAGGGGCCCTGTCAGTGCTGTGAGCCCAACCGCCCCAGCCCTCAGCTCTCCGCGCCCAGCTCTGAGCACCCCGCCCCAGGCACCTTGGCCAAGGCCATGACCTGACAGCAGGCAGGGCGCTTGTGAGGGTTTCTCAGGAAATCCCAGCAGCAAGAGCACTTGCAGCAGAGAGGGTTCCGTTGAAATCCAAGCTCTGGTTCTTGGTCTGTTTTCTCAACCGCACAATTAGATTAACAGCCAATTTGAGCGCAAAATGTTGTCAAGTAGACGAAATGAGATAACACACAGGAACCTCTCAGCACCAGGCTAGGAACGCAGGAAGCGCTCAGTAGAGGCTGCTTAATGTCCTTACGATTCCAGCTTTTAAAAATCCATGAGGTTCTTCCAGGCCAGATCAGCAGCTTAATACCAGAACATCAATTTCCAAGTTAATACAACAAAAATATTTTGACACCGCTTATTTCTTCACAAGTGGAGACAGAATTACGAGCCACAATCGGAAACGCTGGTGCAGGTACAGGAGTAGAACCAGGTGTCCCTGTCCTTACAGTCGGCAAGTGTGTGGGAGTGTCCACTGGACCTGTGTCAGGTGGCCGGTCCTGTTAGGGACACACATTCTCGCAGCAGCTGAGTGCACACATGTGCACCACCTACATCACCCTGTGCCTCAGGCGCAGAATACACGGAAGCAGAGTGTACAGTGAGCTCTCCGTATCTTAGCAGTATATGTTTTTTATTTATTTAAAGGATATTTTTCTTTACTTGCAGTTTACCAAAATTGACCCTTATAATCGAATGCTGAGGAACTACATAGGACAGTCAGTCAACTGTGATCAGAAGAAACTGTTAAATTCTCAACTTAATTTTAAATAATATCCTCCGATGTTATTGCTAAGTTTTCACTTATGGAGAAAAAAAAAGAGCTGATAAAATATAAATGTCATCTCAAATATATACCTGATGTTTCAAAACAGATCACGTTTTAGATTAAGACAAACGGAGACAGGGAAGACTCTGCTTTAACGATTTCTACTCTGAAGGCCATTAATTATAGATAGCTAGCACATTCCAGACCAGTCTATGGATTTTTGTCTAATTGATCTTTGAGCTGAAACTAGTGATGGACAGTTCTAACCCAAAGGGGCCAATGTTTCATAAATTAAGGATGGAGTCAAATTACACTGTAATAAAAGCTATCCTAATTATTAAAGTGAATGAGCAGAAACAAACACGTACTTGTGACAGCATCACATGTATGCACTTCTAACCATTCATTTTAATTTGCAAAAGGACAGAACAGAAATTCTCTCAACCTGGGAGGCAGTGTAACCAAGAGGAAAATGTTAGAGGAAATGAGTAGAATTAGATTGTTTTTTTTTTTTTTTTCTTTTTCTGTCAATGAGAAAGTTGAACAAGGCTGCTAGGAAAGAGGTGAGTGCTTTCTGCTAGGCATGTGACTGGAACCTGCAGACTTTGATACCAGTGAGATAATACCACTTCCTGATGAAGCCATCCACCAGCTGTAATACCGTGTGATTTCAGCACCTGCGGGGCAGAAAGCTCTGTCCGTTTTATGTATAAAATCACATTGCTGAAAGCATTAAGTTGAAACTCTCTACTCCCAAATTCTAATCTCCCTATGAACTCATTGAATTTTCCTTTTTTCATGCTTAGTTTGGAGGATCGGAGATGGCTGAAAATTCTTGGCCACATCTCCCACGAAAAAGAGGGGTCTAAATTTCCGCCCCTTGAGCTGGCGCTGGCCTTGGGGATTTTCTTTTCCAGTTGACTGTGGCAGACAGGCCATCCTGACAGGCCTCCCAAGTCAGCTCGTGTGAAGCCCTCCACCTTTCGTGCAAGAATCTACGAGCACTGGCTCTGTGTGAGGCAGACGCCGCGTAAGTTCAGTGATCCGGAAGCCACCAGAGGACTCACACGGAGAACCCAGGCACCAGATGGGTGACTGAGGAAGTTGATTTTTAAGCAGTTTAATGAGGTATAATTGAGATACAAAACTGCACATACTGAATTTATCTCATTTGATGAGTTTGGACTTAAAACCATCACCACCATCAAAGTAATAGACACATCCATCACCTCTAAAGGTTTCCTTTTGCCTCTTTGTTTGTGGCATTTATTTTGTGGTGTTGTTATAGGAACACTAGACATGAGATCTCCCCCCGAACAAATCTTGAGTGGACAGGACCGTGTTGTGAGTTACAGGCGCTGTGCTGTAGAGGAGAGCGCCACGGTTTACTTCGCTCGCACACCCGAAACCCTCTGTCTCCTGGACACGTCTCCCGGCCGCCTCCTCCCTCCCCAGAGGCTGCTGTCCTCTCGGCTGCCGGGAGGCTGGCCGCTAGCGTTTCCCCACGTGAAGGCGATCACGCCGCCTTGGTCCTGCGTCTGGCTCGCCTCCCTCGGCATGATGTCCCCGGGGGGGACGCGTGTTGTCACCCGCGGTAGAAGACCCTCCTTCTCTCAAGGCTGAATAGCACTCTGTGTGTGTGTAAACCACGCCTTTATCCATTCAGCGGTCCGTGGACATGTGTGTGGCTCGCCTGTCTTGGCGACGGTGCCTCATGCCGCGGGGAGCACAGCGGTGCAGACAGCTCTTCAAGATCCAGATTTCATCCCCTTCGGACGCACACCCGGAGGTGGGATTGCTGGATCGTGTGCTAGTTCTGTTTGTAACTTTTGGAGGAAGCGCCACACTGTTTTCCGTGGTTGCCACCCCGTTGTTTAAGTGGGTTCCCACCAACGGTGTGCAGACGGAACACCAGGGAACACGTCAAAACCACAGCGAAGCCATTGTGAGCACTGCAGACCCGACAGCTGCCGCGTGGGAAACAGAAGAGCCAGCCGCTGCCCGCGCTGAGCTGCCCACCTGGTCCCTGGGGCTGAGCGGGGACCGTCGCTCCTGCAGGCCGGCGCACGGGGCTGGGGCTGGAGCGGGGCAGGTGGGGCTCCGTGCCCCTGTGTTTCAGGTGGTTCCGAACTAGATAAGCCGGGCGCGTACCTTCAACCGGATGACGTCTGTAATGTCACGCAGAAGGCAATGTTTACTTACCTCACAAGTCACTGAAATTAGCTATTTCTCAGGTGTCACTTCTTGTTTTACATACACATTACGGTCCCATCTTGTGCTACTGTGATCTAGAACCTGCGGCATGAAATTTAGTGTTAAAGGCCCACTGAAGTGTTTACGGGAAATGACTGCTCTTTCCTCCCCGCGGGAGCTTACCAAGTAGAAAACAACTCAAAACCCAAAATGTGCTTCTGATCACGGTCCATTAGAATGTGTTTGTCTTCAGGCTGCCTTTTAGTTGTGTTCATCACATTCATTTGTTGTGTTTTTGTGTGTGCTTTTGTTTTAGGAATTTAATCGCCTTGTCTTTCTTGAGTTCCTGTTTGTTATTTTCACGTAGCTGATCTCGGTGTGTTCATTTCCTCTTCATGCTTGGTTGTGACGTAATAAAGCAGTGAGAAAACCAGTGCCCCACGCGGAGGAAAGCAGGGCACGTCGCTTTGCTGTGTTTCTGGTGACATGTGCGCTTGCTTCACGTGGCGGGGCTGTTGTGCGGGGTAACTACCGGGGAGCGTTTCGAGAGGAAATGAGAGAGAGGTTTAATTAATCAGGATTAAACCCCAGAGTGGCTTTGTCAGTTAAAAGTGTGCCGTTTGTTTACACGACCTGGGAACTTGGTTTTCCTTGCTCACAGTATCTCAAAGCCCAGGACTTCAGTGCCTCCCTCAGCCACCCGAGGGAGGGGTCTGCTTTACATAAACTAAATACGCAGGCGCTTAAAGAAGCTTTAGGTAATATTTAGAATAAAATGTCGATGAAGTTTCTAACAGAAAAGCCAAACCTCAGCACTTAGGTGTAGCAAGTTTCCCATCTACTGATCACCAGGATGTCTTTTATTATTATTTTTTTAATGTAAATGGAAATTCTGAATGTGGATGCGGCTACTGCATCTAAAATAATATCAATATTTCAAGGCAAAGCCGTTAACACACAGCTTCCCGGCACACAGCCCTAGGCTGAGCCTGGCGTGGGGCCAGGCGTGAGGCTGGTCAGTCTCCAGAATCACCCCTGCCCGGTGCCACGCACGCGATGCCTGCAGAAGCTCTCTAAGGAAAGACAGTTGCGTCTTGGATCCAAAAACAGGGACAGACAGTCATGCCGTTTTGATCTCCACCATCTCCTGGGAGTTCAGAAGCAGTCTGCCCTCCCTGCCTCCCCCCCACCCCCCGGCCCCCGGCACATCTTATTCCCACCCTAACTTCCCGCTGCAGAGCCTACAGGCATCTCAGACCCTCACTCCGGACGCTCTGGTCTTCAGGCAGCTGCAGGGGACGTGTCATGAACTGTCTGCTGTTCCTGTTTGGGAAGAGGTGCAAGCTGGGTACTAAGATGAGTGAGTCTCATATCAAAGAAGAGGTGCAAACGAAATATGCGAATGAGTCGAAACACAGCAGCAACCAGCAGGTCTGGTGATGAATGGCAGCCACGCTGGGCTGCAGGGGAGCAGGGCCTGCGCGCCCACGGCAGGGGCTGAGCACACGTGCAGGTGACTGCAAAACGCTTAAGCAGGTGAGAGAAATAGTCTAGACGCCACCCCTGCCTCCGAGTGCAGAGTCTAAGTAGCTCAGGCAAAGGAAAATAATATCACTACGAAGCAAACTTTAATTTCTTTTTACTTAGTTAAGATAAATGCTTGGTTGTTAATCCATCCAATAACCCTTCCCAGGCACACCAGCACCTGCTCCTCGCGTGGACGGCCGGGCGTCAGGGCAGCGACCATTGTCCCATTTCCTGTGCGCAGATGTGGCGTCTGCGACGAGTCAAGTGCCTGCCCGGGGCAGGAAGACTGGTCACGTCCTGATGGGGCCGTGGCTTTGGTGTGACCGTCCCTGGGGGGTCACACACAACCCCATCCACACCAGACCAATGGCGCTCCAGCGTTAATTCCCGCCTAAGTTACGCTGTGTGCAGTTGGATTACTTAACAACCTCTAAAATGCAGAAGCAAAAACATCTACCTCTACGGAATTCATCATAGGATAAGCAAATATTTGTTAATTAATTCAAAAGAAGAGCTTGTTTTCCAAAAGTGAAAATAAGCTGCTTCCCATGCGTGCGTCCTTCAGGGATCCCAGTTCTTTAGGGAATGAGAAGGCATTTTATTTTAGAATAAAATTCCAAATTAACAGATGTCAGTTTGAAAAAAGAAAGGTTAATTTTTCTTTGAGAGTGACGGCACTTAATTTGCAAGTCTTATGACTATTCTAAAATCATTTCATTTCTATTCAATATTGTTCCCAAGAGGAGAAGAGATATTTGAAAAAAAATACACAGCGCTAAGTTTTAGAAGACTTTTCAGACGTTATTCACGGTACAAAATGTCTCTTGGTGAGTGTCTCTGTTTTTTCCCCACATGCTTCTCCCTTTCATTCAGTTAACTGTTTTTAAGCCCTTCCTCCGGAGCGCTGGGCTGAGAGAGCAGCAAGGGGACGCGACGGATCGCTCCCGCAGGACTTCAGGCGGAACCACAGGCGCTGGCGGGCGGGCGGGCTGCGCGCGTGCTTGCGGGAGGGGCCGCGCACAGCATCAGCCCGTGGGCTGCAGATCCAGCCCGTTCTGCTTCGTGTGGGCTCAGGTTTGTTTTCACAAAGAGCGACAGGGTTGATGCTTTTAGGTACCTGTAGCAGACTCTGCGGTCAGGATCCTTGTTTAGAAAAGCGACTCTAACGAAAGCTGAACGTGTGACCTTAAACAGTGAGTTTACATCTCTGCGCCTCGGTGCCACCCTCTGTACAGTGGAGACAGCAAGTGTCCCACCCCGTGTGGTGGCGGAGGGTCAGACACGGCCGGGCACGTGCTGACGACAGCACCCGGCTCACGGGGCAGGCTCACCACCATCATCATGGTTTTGGTGCTTCATTTCAATAGATAATTGGAATCTTAATTTCATAGGCTGCCAATAATTTGATTATCCTAAGTGCTAGGTTTTTTGACCGGGTAAACGCTAGAACACAAGGTTGCGTGTTTCAGGTCACACGGGATACGCGGTAATGTCAGTGGGTGAAGATCAAGAGCAGGCAGACGTCACGGGGCCAAGGCCTCCCCGCCAGGTCACTGTCAGGCATATCTGATGAGGTGTCTGCTAGAAAAGAGGCACCACCTTGAGGTACTTGAAAGCACTTTTCCTGTATCACCTTCTAAGCCATCCGTTTTTAAGTACAAACATACTGTAATGACTCTGAATCTGATGAATGTGGACACATCAAAACATTGGACTGAGAAACAAGACACGGCCAGGTCCCAGCTCTGTCAGGAAAGAGCTGCCTGGTCTTTTGTAGGTCAACTGCCTTCTCTGTGGCTCTGTTTTCTTACATGGACAACAAGGACTGATTTCATGGTGTAGGTTTGTTCCCAAGTAAAAGCTATCCAACACGAGCAGGTTTTATTTCAAAGATTTTATTTATCACTCTAAAATACTTTGTAATTTAAAATGTTCCAATCTTCTTGTCACAGTAAAGAAAAAAACATCCAAAAATCTAGTATTAAATCAGTGATTCTGTAGACATTTTCTTTTCCTTCATCTCAGCGTCTAAGCACTTACATAGCCAAACGCCCCAGCCGGCCCATGTCCGGTAGGAGGCACTGAACTTTAACAGCCTGACGGTGCTGACCTCCCGCCCCCGCCTGATCATGAAGTCACTGAATGAACAAAGGTTAGAAGCCATGAGTCCTCACTGGGAGCCCTTAACTTATGTTACAAAGTACACTCTGCTTTTGCTCTTTTCTTCACAAGTTTGTTTTTCCCTTAAGCACACTGCGTTCTCCAAAGTTCCCAGAGAATAAAGCCTTAGCACCAAAAAAGTGAATGTATTTCCAGGGTAGCTGTTGGACTTAGTGAAAATTAAAAATCCACTATTAAGCACATTTTAATTTGGGATCTAAAGATTGATTGATTCACCCAGAACTATGTGTTTAAATAAAAATAACTGAAAAACAAAGAGTTTCAGTTATTTTCTGCTTCAACGGGAGTCGAAACATGAGAGTAGAGAGGAAAAGTGGCTTTCCCTTCAAGGTCAATCAAAGGTCATTTGCATCCCTAAAATGCACGGCCAAGGCCTCTTCAGAGATGCAGTTCTTCCTCCAGCTGGAGCATCACATCCATGACTTCAATTTCCTGACAATCTCTTTGAACCCACTAGCCGTCAGGTGTTTGCTAGCAAATTAGTCGTGGCAAACAGGATACATTCTGATAGTAATGGTTCAGTTTTGTGCTGCAGGGTAACCTTTGGAAAGCAAACCTGTCACAGGAGCTCACCTCTGCCTGTTCACAGCCTCCTCTCCCTGTGGCCTTTTTTCTCTCATCAGATTCAATTTTCACAGTTTATTCCTTGACTTTTTCAATGGCCGTATTTCTGCTCTAACTTCTTCCATAGAAACCCTCCTCTTCCACCTGCACCCGTGTAAATGTGCCTCTCTAGCATCTCATTCAGAATCCAGCCCAGCCATGTAACTTCACTTCACCCCAACCACCAAACCAGGGTCCAGTCCCGTGGATGGTCTGGGGGCTCTTGTCTGGAAACGGACGAGGCGAAGCGTGTCGTGCGTGCTGTTTGTGAGGGGCATCGCACGTGGAAACAGAGGAATGAAGAGAGAGAAAGCCACAGCTGCCCCAACAGGAAGGGAAACGGCGTGTCAGTGCTGCACCAGGCAGGGGTCCCGCCAGGCAGCCAGAGAGTCCAGTTAGAAGCCCTCTCTCAGCACCCGCTTCCTCGGCCCACTTCTGGTGCACCTGCCGCAGAGCAGACAGGGAGGCGGAGGGGGTAGCCAGTCAGTCTCATGAGAGGAAGCAGGGGCAGGTGAGACGGACAGAGCCAGAGGCTGAGCACAGCTGGACAGAGACACAGCTGAGCCAGTGGGCAGCTCTGGAGACAGTCGTGCCCACGAGCCGTCCCCCAGCCCAGGAGGGCAGGCCTCTGTGCCCCATCTCGTCCAGTCCCAGATGCGGGCTGCTCGGGGTTGGCTGACTGTGGACAAAACGAGCCTCTGAAGATGAGCTCAGCCCTGAAGGAGCTGAGAGCTGGGGTCTCTCTGCCGAACACACTCCCCCAGCGGGCAGCCCACCTTCCCTTTGAAAGAGGACCTGGGCCGCATCCCTGCAAGTCTCCTTCACACCACGTGGCACCTCTCTCACGTGTAAATGTGCCTTAGTTTGGTTAAGATCTCTGAGGACAGCAGCAACACCTAGTTTGTCTTTTTATCTCAAGAGAACAACGTAGCACCAAGGTGCGCCTACGATAATCCCACGGGGGGTGACTCTTGCTGTGTGCTTAGTATGTCCTGCGAGGCTTCTATGGCCACGACCTCATTTAGATCTCATTGAATCCCCACACAGTCCTAGCTGGTGGATGGGGCCACCCCCCAGCTTCACAGATGTGGGTCCCGAGGCTCCATGTGCTGAGGTCCTGTGCCCTGGCGACAGAGGGCAGGTTTTGAATTAAAATCTGACCTCAGAGCACGTGTTGTTAACTGTTCATTGCACTGCCTGTTTTACATGCAAGAACGTACTACATTTTCATTGTATGAATGTGTGGAAATAGAAAAGGTGCTGTTTTTATTCAAAATTGATGGTGACACAAAACTACCATAGATGTAAATCTCCATAAATGATTCTTCTCACCAGCCCTCGTGTGTATTGCAGAATATCTTCAAACTGAGCACACGTGAGAACACGGAGCAAACCACGGTGGTCTGACATCTCGGAAGTGTGAGAGATATAAGTCAAACATGACGAGTGTTATGTTCAGAAGAAACCTGTATTTTCTATGTAAAAGATGGTCTGACGAACACCAAGGGACAGATGCTTCCTACTGAAAGATACTTCACTTTGAATTATGCCAAGCACCTCATGTAAATAAGGAAAAGTTGACATATCGAACTATAAATCCAGCAATAGCATATGTTTTGTTATATACACGAAAAACACGTGAAAGGAAAAAGAGAGATTTTCCCATGCTAGTCAGTTACTCTGACAAAATGCTAGTCACTCAACTCCTTCAGAGGGACTGTTAGACACACACAGAATTTCTCAGCTTATGAGAGGCTGAAAGTATTTCTGAAAGTTGGAGTTTCATTATTGAAACCACATTAGCAATTAAAAATGAGACATGCCTGTGTTTTGTTAAAGTAAGGTAATATTGCTTCATTAGCTTTTATTGAAGGTGGTTTTGTATAATCTCATTTTCAAAATTAAACATTTCAAAAGTAGAGTTAATAATATGTTGAATTTCATATACCCATTATCCAGATTAAATAATTATCAACTCGTGGTCAATTTTATATCCTCTGCAACCCTACCCATTTTTGTCACCTCCCCATAGGTTACTTTTTGGAATACGTTTCAAACATTATATAATTTCACTCACAGGAAATTCAATGTGCACATCTAAAATATTTTCAAATATTTTAAAAGTAAATACAACACTATTACTCTATCTAAATAAAACAATATTTTAATATCATTAAATATACAGGTGATTTTCAAATACCTCTCATTTTATCATAATTTTTTAATGTCCACACTTGTTTCTAGAGCAAAACAATGTATATGCATTGCAATCCTTGACATTTCTGTTTTAATACACAGGTAGTTCTCCTCTCTGCACTTTACTCCTGGAAAATCTCTCTCAGTCTAGATTCTGTAGCTCAGGTTCCCTTGGCATTGTCAAACCTAGTTCTTCATCCCCATTATTTTCTTTAAAATTCTGGGCTGGATCTATCAGTATAAGCCTGATGAGAGTCCAGGTTTTGTTATTTTGCCAAGAATACTTCATAGGTGATAGGGGCCTTCACAGTCCTCATAACATCTGGTGGCCCTTTTCTGTTTTATCAATCACTTATCACATTGCCTAGATCTCTTACTTCTAAAACAGTTGTGACATAGTGATATTCTAATTCATAATTCCTTTTTTAAAGTTTCTTAGTTGAATTCTTCTCTGGAGAAACTTGTCCAGAGAAATTTCAGACATTGTGTACCTAGGTTGTTACCATACTTTCAACGGTTAAGTACGTCTGAGTGTTTCCCATGTACTCAATGTGAAGTACTCAGGTGTGAGCATCTGGGAAAATCTCATAAAGAGGGGATTATTAAAATAAGTGATTTTAGGACATTTAACTCTATAGTCACTTTAGAGCATCACCAGCTTTCAATTAAAAATAGCATCTTTTCTATGTTCCACTCCTTCCTACAGAGAACGATGGCCCCTAAAGACAGGTTCATGTCTTGACCCCTGAAACCTGTGACTATGACCTTATTGGAAATAGTCTTTGCCAATGTGATTAAGTTAAGGATCTTGAGATGATCATCTTGGATGATCTGAGTGGACTTTATATGCAGTGACAAGTGACTTTATATAAGAGACACAGGAAATACAGAGGAAAAGAGAAGAAGGCCATGTGAACACTGACCAGACTGGAGGGGTATAGCCATTGGCTGAGGAAAGCCCGGAGCCAGTAGAAGCTCCAAGAAGAAGGAAGAATCTTCTGCCTGGACCTTCAGACATCTCGATTCTGAGCTTCTGACTCTAGAACTGAGAATCCGTGTGTTTCTTTTCAGGCCACCCAGTTTGTGACACTTTGTTATAGCATCTCTGGGAAATAAATAAAGCATTTGGCTGGACTGAGCTTCCACGTATAGATACAGAAAAATCAAAATGAATGTTTTTGATTTTAATCTCTTCTGTGATGAAGAGATGGCCTCAAACAGCTCAGGGGCTTCTCTTCATAAGAGAACATGCAAAGGTGACAGACACCCTTGTAAAGATCGCTAAGGAGGAAGCAGCACGCAGACTCTGCTGAACACGCCGCTGGTGTGGGAGGGATGCGCGCCCCTCGCCCCGGAGGCAGGATGCGGAGCTCGGGGCCCCGGAGCCGGATCCCGAGACAGAGGGGGACAGGGGGCCCTCGTCCCTCAGCCTCCATCCTCTGTCGCCCTGGCCCGCCGGCTGCCCCCGTCCGCCCCTCAGATTCACTTTGATCCACCTAAGCCTTCTGTTAACCGACTCTGCCTGACACGGGGGTCGTTCCTGTGAGCCCATGAAGGTTCCAGTTCCCCTCAGCTCTGCGTGTCTTCTTTGGCTTTTACGTAGTGGTGGACACTCCCGCACGGTCATCTTTTCTGCTGCACGTGTGAAAGCAGCGAGGATGGCTCTGAGGTTTCTGTGTAAGAAAGTCGCGTTCCAAGAGTGAATTCATGTTTCTTTTAACAAAAATATGTTGAACTCTTTTTGTAGGGAGGTGCTCACATATAGGCACATAAAAGTAAGCGAGGCTGTTCTGACACTAAGGACTCCGTGGTCGTAAAGGACAAGCTCGCGTGAGGACCCACTCTTCTCCGTGTTGTTGTTAACCCCAAAGGGAAAGGAGACGACGGGCTGTGGACAGGAAACCGGGGCGGCAGTCATTTCAGGGTGCAGATGCAAGAAAAGACCAGAAAAACGGTACACCTCTCCTCGCTCCTGAGATGGGGAATTTTTTCCCTGGAGAGCAATTTGTTGTCGACACGTAATAATAAAAATGTTAATACACAAATACTCCACGTGGAAAATTCACAACAATTCAACCGTTCAATGATTAATTTCTTATTTCAAAACAAACAAACAAACAAAACAAACAACGACAACAACAAAAAAGAATTAGGAGTTGACCAAAAGAATAAAACCAGAAAAGTGTGAAATGGAAGTTAGGAGCTAAAAAGTGCACGATTTTTCTCTATACCTTAGCCCCTGGGATGAACATTCTGAAACACTGAGAATAAGTGTTAAGACTGTAGCGGAGGAAAAAAGCCTTTTCCTTCTCCCTTTTCTCTGGGTTGTCTGTTGGGGCCCCTGTGATAAAAGACAGATTAACAAGAGAAAAACAAGCAGAAGTTTGTTAACATGCACATCTCAAATATGCATGGGAAACTCAGGGAAAAGTAGCTCAAAGAGATGGCTTAGAACTTGGGCTTGCATACCATCTTCAGCTGAAACAGAGAAGAAGGTTCTGGGGGAGGCTGGTTCTGTGGTGACCAGAGAAGCACGCAGTAAACAGTGGTGAGGCTTTTTGTGCAGATTGAAGCCGTGATCGGAGTCTCCTCTGATTTAGGGTTACCGTCTCTTCCTGGTGCAGAGCAAATGAGGATTTCCTTTACGAATATAAATTTCCCTTACAAAAGGTAAGTTCTACTGTTTTCAGAGCTTCTCCTGTGTCAGCTGTTTCTCAAAATAATCCTTATACCAAAGAAGCATATTTAGAGTGGCATATTCTGGTCTCCTACAACATGTAAGAATAAAGCTTAACACCTATATGTCCTTTACTGTTTGCTACACCTTCTCTTAAGTGTTTTACATATCATAAGTTATCATCACCACCACATCGGAATCCTACTATTCCCTACATTTTATAGAGGAGAAAACGGAGACCCAGAAATGACTTTGCCCAAGGTCACAAAACTGGCTCAAGGCAGCAACTCTGCTTCCTGCAAGAGCCCATTCAGCACGACTGTTTCCTCTGTGAGCTTCAGTAGACAGAAAATAAAAGGGTAATAGCATTGCTAAATATAGTCATTCAGCACTAACTAGGTACCGCTTGTGTGCAATGCTTTCTCCAGATTCACAGCAGAGAACAAGTGAGTACGGCATGGCTTTGCCTGGGGAAAATTAATGCATAATTATTAAGGACCTCTCATAAATCTTTGTATTATCTTTTACAATGCAATGCATTCTTTTATTTCACTAGACTTGGGAGTCTAAGCAGAGACAGAGTGTCCAGCAAGCGGAGAGAATCACATAAGGGTTACAACGCACAATGATGTAGGAAGAGAAGCTGGAAATTGTTTGCATGAAGTGGAATCTAATTTGGCAGCCGCCACGGTTTGCTTAGAAAGGAGACGCTAATACCTATCGTATGCATCCAGGGTTCAGACACTTTCCCTGCAGAGAACACAGTTTACCCTCCAGCCGAGGCACAGGGTCAGGGAAGGAAGGCCTCACCGACTGGGCTCCCCTGGGTCTGCTGATGGTGAGGAAGAAGACGAGGATTCAACCTCACAGCACAAGGATCGAGTGCCGTGACCAGGGGCACATCCCGGGGAGCAGGGAGGCAACCCGCTAATCAGGATATTCTGAGATCTTGCGTCTGAACCCAGCGATGGCTGTTGAAATCAGTATCGTGTCTTGTGGTCACCTTTTGTTATATGTGACATAGGTCAGGATGCAGGGGACGCTGAATAGCGAAGCTTGCTCTTGCTCTGGAATTTTTTTCAATTGTGTAAAGTCACAGGCGTCGTGTACATGCTTGTGTGGTTATGTTCATAAGTGATATTCTCACATACACACAGACACATGCACATATTCAAGTATTTGGGATCACAATTAAAAATATATTTCACACTAAGGATCAGGGTTAAAATAGCTGGCTTTGGATTGTTTTTCATGGGCTAACGATACAGAATGTGGTAAGCACAGGTGACAGGGAAAATTCAGAGCACGGCAGGGTCAGTCATAGGTAGCGGTTTTCCATGCACTGAATTACGAGTGCTCTGTAATAACATAAAATAGACAACCGATACACATCAACCTAGATGATCTCGAAATTTTATCCGAGTAAAAGCAGCCAGACACAGAAGAAAACATACTGGAAGATTCCATTTACATGAAATTCTAGAAAAAGCAAAGCTAATGTACAGTATGAGAAGGCAGCTCTGTGGTTGCCTAAAGGCTAGGACGAGGGGCTGAAGGTCACGGCGGAAACTTCCTGTTTTCTGTTTTCATTGGTGGTTATGTGAGCAGATGAAATCTGTTAAAAACTCATCCCGCTCTACATTTAATATTAGCGCACTTAGTTGTAAAATACACTCAATATAGTTAACAGAAATGCTCACTACCGTAAGTTTTGGCATATCCTTAAATGCATATCCAGTCAATTAACTGGAAGATTCTTTTCTTTTTTTTTTTTTTAAGCAACTCTTTGAGTAACCAGGCCAAAAGACTGAAACCCTTTGAGTATGATCTTTTTGATGGTATTTGAAAGTTATGAGCTAATCAGACCCAATTCTCTCCGTTGGTGAAAAGTTGGCCTGTGAGTGTCATTCTGACTGCCGCGCTCCTTGATTGGCTGGTTTGCAGACACTTTCCAGGCGGCCCCTCCGCGCCCTCCCGCGCCTACCTGCTCAGAAAGACAGAGCGCTGGGGGGATCATGTCAGAGGGCCCTCCTCCTGCCTCACATCGCGTTTAATACCAAGAGCAGATTTAGGGATCTCGGCTGCAGAGTGTTTCCTACCCTCTCTTTCCCAATCATCGCACAGATGGAGCCGCTGCACTGGCCGCCCTGCTCTTTCTGGGCCCTTTCCTGGGGCCAGCAGACCACAGCATCCCGTCGCTCTCTCGCTCTCACCTCCTTCCTCCCCAGACTCCACTTCCTTGGGTAACTCAGGGGGGGATGCTTCTGCTTTACCTTCTTCTCCAGATGGGTATGTTTCAGCCTTCAAGGTCTACTTCTACTTTTCAGTTTTCCAAATGCCAGAAAAAAAAAAACACAAGTAACATAAAAGAATGATGGAATACTAGCAGTCATGCAGGGGTCACTGTGTGTTTGACCACGGGAGGGCCTGTTTATGAGGATGGATGGATTCTTTCTCTTGAAATGGATGCTGTGATGTCCTGTTGAGTGAATTTAGTGTCTCGTGCTAATAAAATGTTGCTTAAATACATAAACATATCATTAAATTCCTCAGGTATTACAGTGCCTCAGAAGAGGGTGATGCCTAAAAGTTACTGTGCTACTTGCAAACCTTTGAGAGAGGGGTCCGGATGAACGGTCCTACGACAGATGTCTAATCCCGGACATCTGGGGCTGTTGCTCTTTGCTGCTAAGAAATCTCTCCATGGGGTACCCACCAGGGTAGGGTGTGCACCCTGTAGGTTTTTAGCAGAGAAGAGCCCCAGTGACTCTTTCTGTGGTGTCTATTGAGTTTCTTTCACTAACACATTTGCGCTGAATACCACCTACCACCTGTCAGATCCTCTTGAAACCGTTGAGTTACAGAAACTAACTTAATAGACTTCTCCAAACAAGTCTGTGAGGCAAGCACTATCTTTACTCCCATTTTACAGACAGGACCCCTGAGGTGCGGCCAGGTTGAGGGATGCAAGGCTGGGCTGGACCGGGACTGAAGCCGGTTCCCGGGCTGGAGATCCCCCCAGACACACCAAACCCTGCATTCACTCCTCCCCATGTCAGGAGTGAGCCCGGCAACACGTGGCCTGTCGGCCTCTGTCCTCAAGCAGCCCGCGCTGCAGACCGCGTCAGACTAGGCAGGCGCTCCCCATGTCACCCGCTAAATGCAGGGGAGGCCCTGAGATGTGTGCTTTCCTCATTGCAAGGCAGGGAGTGATTACGGCACCCGCTTTCAAGCTTCTGTTCCAGGCTGCACCACGCAGAAACATCAGGCACTGGAAAGGCTAGTTTTCCAACTTATTTTTAAATGATACTAACAGTAACACCTGAAATTATTATTTTGTGTACAGTGTTATTTCCAACAAGTAAAAAAGTTGCAGCACAATTTTCCTACATTTTGGTGTTTCTTTCTTGTAATGCTTCCCATCTGTCTGGCATTATTCTGCTGAAGTTAAACACGTCTCCTCCCTCGGCACGTTCTCCCTCTTCTCTCTTCCGTGGCGTCTCCGATGGCCTTGCTGCCTCTCAGCATCCTGTGTCAAGTTGGCACGTACTCGTCCCGTGAGCACCAATGGACCTGAGTGCTGTGTCCTCAGCTCACCTTCACGCTCACTCCATCAGCCGGATCCCTTACTATGGAATCATCATTTTCAGCGTTTATATTCTAAATATATATCATCTTCAGAATTATCTGTTCTCCAAAAATTCAAAAATTTATTAGCAAAATGTGCTTGCCGTTATCAAAATCATTTCTGCATAAAGGCCAGATAGTGAATAATTTAGGTTTTGCAGGTTGCATATTATTTCTATTGTAAGTCATGTCTATTTAAATATGTAAAAAAAAAATCTTAGAATAGCAGCCCACAGGTGACGTTTGGCTTGTGGGATTTAGATTTGGCCCACCCGTGAGCTAAGGCAGCATCGTTAAAGCGATATGAGGTTTCCAGGGGGACGTGGTCTAGATAATATTATGAGGAGAGAGTTCTAGATTCTGAATGTTTGTATATACTCCTACCTAAAATTACTCTGCCAGAGACCCACCACAGGCTGGCCTTTTACTCGTTACATTTGCAGAGGGTTTCTGTTCGCTGTTTTGGCTGAGACGGTGCTGTGTGTCCTCCACGTGTTCTCCTTGTTCCGGCTACAGAGATGCCCAGCTTCCTTTGGTGCTGGGTGGGGTCACGTGAATGAGTTTTGAGCAAAGGGATGAAGGCAGAATTGTCAGCAGCACTTTCTGGAACTTTGAGTCTCTAGAAAACAGAAAATATTTCCTTTTGTTCCTCTCAAACTTTTTTGGAGACCTTAGAGGCAATGTGTATAAGATCCCAGCAATGTGAAAGAGCCGGAATCTCTCTCTGTGGCGGACAGTTGCTCCGGGGCTGTCTTACCTGCATCAAGCTTGTGATGAGACAGGCAGCATTTACATCACTGGCCCTGGGATTTCAGGGCTGCTCGGCTACGGCAGCCTTGCCTAACCTATCGCCCATAAACCGGCTCTGAATCCCGGTACGCGATAGTGGAACACCTGGCCGTCTCTCCTTGCACAACGCCTCTTCTTCCACCTCCGTAAAACTGATCACGTGGAACAGTCTGCCTGCTGTGTCCTCACACATGTACCCAGAGAAGAGGACGGATTATGTAACCGAGACAGAAGTTAGACTGACAAATTTTCATATGAACAACAGAGGAAAGAACACAACGCTAAATAATGTTCAGTATGCCACTGGGGTATAGTTTCCAACCGTAAGTCAGTTCTTAATCACTCCGAACCTAAAAACAATACAAATGTTTTCAGGTAACACTGAGAGCAGGTGCAGTTTAGAGCTGGCTAGAGAACAATTCAAGAATAAAGGTAAGAAAGTGTGGCCTACTAAAAGGCAAAATGATGTTTAAGTTTAATTCATTAATAAACTCATTAAATATTAGAAAATACAAACCCTCACTGCTTATAGTAAACACAAACATAGAGGGAATTATAAATAGGTATAGAACTGAGGATCCAGATTTCACAAAGAGCCGTAATAGGTATGTGCTCACGTGGGGGCCGCGAGGCTTGGATTTCAATATTTCTAGGGTCCGAATGCTGTGCTGGAGAGGCATGGAGAGAATTATTTTGGAAAGCTATTTTTTTAATTTATTTGAAGAAAAAGTGTGGCTTTTAGCATATTAGATAATAGAAAGATTGAAGGGTATTATAAATTAGTATATCTAAACTTATGAAAGACATAGGAGCGAGGATGGAAGACGTGCACAGAAGGGGCGCCTGCAAGGCCTCTGACATGAAGATCTGGGGGTTCAGGCGCAGGAGGCGCAAAGAGCTTTCAGCATTTGGGGCCATTTTCCCCCTAAGAGATACCAACTCGGAATGTTCCAGCAGAGCGGCAGAGAGGATGTGCAGGGTTTTTGACAGACTCATGGAATCGAGAGGACACAAATGTGAGTCTGGAATCTGCTAAGAAGGGACATGGCTTTTTGTTGGACTCCCAAGGGTGGCGTCCCCGCTGTAGCGTGCGTGGCCGTGCACCCCCACAGGGATGGAGCCCGGATTTCAAGCAGTGTGGTTGATTCCAGGCCTGCTCATAGTGTTTGGGTTTAGTTAATACAATAACTGAGCTCTGTAGCTAAAAGCGAAGGACATCTTCTCCAGAGGCCATTGAATCTGTGAATTCCTGTCTTCCACAAAATTAAGGAAATTGTTGGCTTCTACTTCTACCAAATACTATTCTGACCCATTTTCTTCTCTGCCTCAGTAATTCCAGCTGCGTGGCTATTGACCCACTTCACATAAACGGGCGGGTCCCCAGGGTTCCATTTCTGTATATTTCCATCTTTACTTTTTTTTTCTGTTCCTCACATTGGAAAATGTATATTCATCTATTTGGTCTAGAGTAAAGTTTACCAACTCTTTTCTCTGTCACCTCCCTTTGGCTGCTAAATTTACCTACTATATTTTTTTCAAAGATTCATATACTACATATTTTCACTTCTACTACTCTGATGAGATTTCCTGTGTATTCACTGAAAGCGTATTGTGTTTTACCTCGTTGGGTATAAATATTATGGTGTCTTTCATATTCTTGTCTTTTAGTCTCGACATCTGGGTTATTTTGGGGAACGTTTTGGCTCATTTTCTTTTCTATTGAAAATATGCTCTGTTTTCTTAGTTCTTTCTATGTCAGATTTTGGATTGTGTCTTAGACATCGTGAGTGGTGAGTTGTTAGGATCCTATCTTTTGTTAGTTTTCTCTTATGAATGCTGATTCTTTTGCTTTAGCAAGTAATGCACTTGGCTTAACTTGAACTAAAAACCAAGTGGCAGCCGCAGACTCAGGTTAAGTCTTTCGTCTTTAGTTGACCGGCTTTGAGTCCTTTTCACACGTGCATGTTCCCACAATCAGTCAGTGATGTGGGCGGAGAGAATTTTGGAGTCCCCTGTGTCTTTCACTTTCAGGATTTTACACTCTCTTCAGCGCTCATGGATTACCCACGGTCAGCTTTCTGTTTTTCCTAGACAAAAAGGCTGCTATAAATTTCTACCAGTCCTTTTTCCAGCTCTTAACAATGTCATTGCACTTAGCTCAGGGCTCAGTGCCCTTAAAGAGGAACCGACTTTGTACTCCCTCTAAATGTGCACCCCCACTGAAGCCTGCCTGATTCTGTTCACCCTCCTAGGTGTCCGGGTGGCTGCCCATAGTCTAGATTTTACCACTGTTTCGTGTGAAGGAGTCCTTCTGACAGGGTCAGCCTCCATAGTTCCCAGTATCTTCCTTTTAATTCAAAGCAGTCAAAGTGGCCCAATGGAATAGACAGTGCTCCCCGGCTCTTCATCAGCAGAACGAAAATCAGACCCCAGGTCGTCCTGTATCACACGTTTGCTTCTTTGGTCTGAATGTTAACTTTATAAAGCAATAGAGAGACTGCTTTTCATGGTTAAGACTTTTTCATCAATACCTTTGCGAAGACTGTGCATGTCTTTTAAGTGGTATCAACCTTCTTCTTACACAGGTCGTTACAGAGGAGAAAGGGCAGCTATCACTCTTGAATTACGGTCTTGCTAAGTAACTTCATTGTTCAGCTATTACAATTTTAAAATTATGCTTCGGAAGTTGTTGTAGCCCCATCGCGAAAGTGCGAGTCGGAACAAATAATTTCAGTGTCGTGCTGGTTAGGGACAGCTCTGAGGACACGTGCACCTACAGAAAGAAAATAACGTATCCCTGTGTTTAACACGGAGCCTGGCAGGTGTCTACACTTATTCCAGGCAGAGAGACATTTGCCAGGTGGCATATTTGTTGTTTGGAACTCAATTATTTCTTTCTGAAGAATGTAGTGATTTAAGAGCCTTCTCTGTCAATAGGCTTTAGGTGGGAAAATTGGAGGAGACAGTGCCAGTTTGACAGTATAATCACTGAAGATTTGTCCCTGGTCAACACTTTAAAAACCTACCTTCCTGAATAGAGATGCCAAGACTATTCACTTTAGTCTAACCATAGTCATAAAGGGGTTCAGGGACTGTAAGAACACAGTCCTAACTGCAGTTACTATAATTCTAAAAGTTCACATTTTAATAAAACTTCATTCTTATCATTCTTCTGTCAGAATTTTATATTTGTATATAATACATATATATTTATATTATATATTTAACATATAATATATTTAATTACTTAATATATAATTATATATTTAAATATATAATATATATTTAAAACAATATATTTTAAAATATATATATTATACAACATATACATATATCTTTTTAGAAGATCTGATACACACTATTAAATAACATGGCCCACTTAATATACACTGAACACTTGACTCAACAACTAAAGATTAACGTGTCAAAGAATAGAAATCTTAAAAAGAATAGTCTCAGATAATAACAGAATTAAACTAGAAATTAATAAGTGAAATATCTGGAAACTCCCCAATAAAAACATGGAATATTCCCCAAACACTGGGAAATTAAGCAACCTACTTTATTTCCAAGGCGAATAATATTTTAAACTAAATGAAAATGTAACATACCAAATTTGATGCAATGCTGCTAAAGCAGTCAGTGGAGGAAAATTTATAGCATTAAAATGCTTACTTTTATAAAAAAGAACAATGAGCAATATAAACTCCTGAAAACACATACACACACACACACACACACACACACAGAAAAAGCTTAGCAAATAAAATCCAAAGAAATTAGAGGAAAGTAAACAAGAAAGTTAATAGCTCTTAACAAAAAAAAAGAAAGAAAAAGAAATCAAAATAATAAACCCAGAAGTTTTTTTTTTAAAGAACAATAAAAATGATAAAATTCTAAGCCTACTAACAAAAAACCAAGACAGAAGATACAACTTATCAATACAGGCATGAAAGGATGTGGAGGAGGTGCTTCTCAAGCATAGCACCCAAGGCTAAGAATAGCAACTACCTGAGTAAATCTGTATCCACCAATACTCAGTGTAGAAACTTAGATGAAGTGGACCAATTCTTTGAAAGATATTAATACAAACTACTAAACTCACTAAAGAAAAAAATATACATAACCTGAATGATCTCATATCTATGAAAGAAATTAGGTCTGTACTTAAAAACTTCCAAATAAAACCACAGGTAACAGATTTTTGCTAGCAAATTCTGTTGTGTGTTTAGGGAAAAAAATAACCAATTTTATAGAATTCCTTCCAGAAAATGGAAGTGGAGAGTACTCATTTTATGAGGCCAGCATTGCTCAATGGTAAGTAAAAAGAAAAAAATTTCAGAGTCCAAGTGGGTTTAAGCCAGGAACGCGGACTAGTTTAGCATTTGATAATCAATGTATATAGTTCTCCATGTTAATTACCTAAAGAAAAAAGTGTCATGAAGTCATTTCAATAAATGCTTTAAAAATTGACAGGTTATTTATATATTATAAACTGTTTTGTTATTCTTTAAGGATTGTAGTGGGAGTGAAATGCAGAAGAGAAAGAATAAATGTGTCAATGAACTGTTAGTAAGAAAGTAAAATAGCTGGGCTTCACTTGCAGAAAAACAGAGTGCCTTTAAGCAGAAAAATAAAATAGGGGATCAAGTCCTTATGAAATTGTTGGAATGTCTGGCTGAGCAGCCTTAGGGTATCGTCCAGGGAATGGCACCCAAAACAACCTCGACGTCTGAAGGTCCTTTTCAGCCACCTGGAGAGTTAAGAAATAAGAAACAGTGAGTCTCCGGGAATTCCTGGTGTTCCAGTGGCTAGAACTCTGTGCTTAGTGTTGAAGACACATGCCGTGTCCTTCGCACCTTCTCACGGGGAAGTTCAGGTCAGCGTGACAGTGTGACACGTGACCTGAGTCCCCACCGGATGGGATGTGGGGCTTCTCCTTGGGGCCTGCTGCAGAGTTGTTTCCTTTGTATCTGTCAGTATTCTAGGGATAAATAATTTACCTGTTAAGGAAGTTTTAAAAAAAGAAACAGACTTCACAGAAAAATATTGGTTTTTATAGAAACATTGGGGTTTACAGAAAGTGGATGAGAATTAAGAGTGTTTGTGAGTTTCTGGTGGTCCACTGGTTAAGACTCGAGCTTCCACTGCAGGGGGCACGGGTAAGATCCTGCAGGCCCCCTGGTACCGCCAAGGGGAAAAAAATAAGAGTTTGTGAGTTTAAACTGGGGAGTTAAGATTCATGACTTAAGAATGTATGATGTGCTTTAAATGTTATGATGCTGTAACTAATAAAAGTAGGAGCAGGAGATCTGGGGAAATTTAAAACCACCAAGGATTCCTTACAGCAATTGATCAGCGATAACATGATGTCTGGCTCTTTCCTTGAAGTTATACTGTATACCTTGTGGCCCCCCACCCCCCAAGTTCATGAGTCTAATTTATAGAAAGTAGACTTATGTTAGAAGCAGGGAAAATGGAAGGATTTTTTGTTTTATGAACTGAAGGTTATATACAGGGGCTTTTGGGTGACAGGCGGCATATTCTTGAAAATTCCCTGCAACCACCAAAATAAAAGGGAAGCAGGTGCACCTGTTGGCTGGAAGCCTCTAGAAAGAGAGGAGGAGAGGAACAGCAGATCGGGAGCCTCTGGCTCCGCGCGACCAGGACTGGCTTCCGGGGGGTCCCTGCAGGACACGGCAGGTCAGGTAGGCAGGCAGGCAGGTCAGGCAGGCAGGCAGGTCAGGTAGGCAGGCAGGTCAGGTAGGCAGGTAGGTCAGGTAGGCAGGTAGGTGTCAGGTAGGCAGGTAGGTCAGGCAGGCAGGCAGGTCAGGTAGGCAGGTAGGTCAGGTAGGCAGGTAGGTCAGGCAGGCAGGTAGGTCAGGCAGGCAGGTAGGTGTCAGGTAGGCAGGCAGGTCAGGCAGGCAGGTAGGTCAGGCAGGCAGGCAGGTCAGGTAGGCAGGTAGGTCAGGTAGGCAGGCATGCAGGTCAGGTAGGCAGGCAGGTCAGGTAGGCAGGTAGGTCAGGTAGGCAGGTAGGTCAGGCAGGCAGGCAGGTCAGGTAGGCAGGCAGGTAGGTGTCAGGTAGGCAGGTAGGTCAGTTCAGGTAGGCAGGCACGTCAGGCAGGCAGGCAGGTCAGGCAGGCAGGCAGGTCAGGCAGGCAGGTAGGTCAGGCAGGCAGGTAGGTGTCAGGTAGGCAGGTAGGTCAGGCAGGCAGGTAGGTCAGGCAGGCAGGCAGGTCAGGTAGGCAGGTAGGTCAGGTAGGCAGGCATGCAGGTCAGGTAGGCAGGCAGGTCAGGTAGGCAGGTAGGTCAGGTAGGCAGGTAGGTCAGGCAGGCAGGCAGGTCAGGTAGGCAGGCAGGTAGGTGTCAGGTAGGCAGGTAGGTCAGTTCAGGTAGGCAGGCACGTCAGGCAGGCAGGCAGGTCAGGCAGGCAGGCAGGTCCGGTAGGCAGGTAGGTCAGGCAGGCAGGCACGTCAGGCAGGCAGGCAGGTCAGGTAGGCAGGCAGGTCAGGTAGGCAGGTAGGTGTCAGGTAGGCAGGTAGGTCAGGCAGGCAGGCAGGTCAGGCAGGCAGGTAGGTGTCAGGTAGGCAGGTAGGTCAGGCAGGCAGGTAGGTCAGGCAGGCAGGTAGGTCAGGCAGGCAGGCAGGTAGGTGTCAGGTAGGCAGGCAGGTCAGGTGGGCAGGCAGGCCGGGGTCACAGAGATAACAGACGTCGGTGACACAGTGGGGGCCTCGCCGGGAGAAGCTGGCTCTTTCCACGGAAGGGGTGCAGCGGGCTTTCTGGGGAGGCTCCTGAAAACAGGAATAAAGGTAAGAAATAAAGAAAACGAGAATTGTGATGTGTTCCATTGTCGGCCTCAAACCCCAACGGAATACAGACCCTCGAGAGGAAGGCAGAGATGGAGATGGAAGGGATGGCTGGAGGCGGAGGGAGATGCCTGAGGCCTCGGGGAAGGCATCCCTGGCAAACACGCGGGGTGGCCGGGGGTTCTGAGATCCAAGAGCTGGGCGGAACCCGCCGCCCCTGGAGATAAAGTGGCGGGGGAGCCGTCCAGCCCTGGAGAGGGAAGACGGGGGAGAAGGTGATGCGCGACCTGCAGGAAGCCTCAGGCCTCCTGTTCTGACGCTGAGCACGGGAGGCGGGGGGGGGGAGTGTGCTGAGCCGCCGGGAGACTTGGAGAGTCCCCGGGGGTCCTAGGAGGACGGGTCCCCAAAACCTAGAGACCCTGACGGCCACCTGCGCCTCTGGAGCTCACAAAAAGCAGCGGAGAACTGCGAGCAGGAAAGTGTCAGCATTAAGTCAGCATTTGAAGCACATCGTGGGGAAAAGCACCGAAGATGACTGCTGTGCCTCGCTGTTTCTAATTGACAAGCCTGAAGTATCCATCCCTAAGTGCCTATCGGGGTGTAAGTATATATGCATATGTATATGTAATACACACATAACTCATGCATACATTCATGTTGATTATTTGCTGCAAAAAAAAAGGAACAATAAAACTGAAAGTATTAATCAGCAAGGAAACTAGATTGTGAACAGTAATATATTATTGTTTACTTTTCTGATTGTTATAATAAACAAAACTTCAAGTTTGACAGAGAATGTGGAAGGAAAACAAATTCCTGAACCAGAAATAATTGAATGTTTCATACAAGACTTATTAGAAAGAATAAGCTAGATCTTCTTATGGAAATTTTGAAAAAGTCGGCTATGTTTAGAAAAGTTATAAAGAAGATTTTTCAATGAAAAAGATAAAATCAAACGTGTTCTCCATCGCAGATTTGCTTGTTATTGTAGAAAGAACTCTCATTGGAAAGAAAAAGCATTATAGTCAAAAAATTAAAGAAGAAGGCAAATAAGAGAATTTTACACAGACTGACACCAGGTGAGAAGAAGAAAAGATATCAGAGAAAAAAATGGCGATATTAAATAAAGCTCACCAGGAAAAAGAGAGGGAAACATGAAAATTGTATTGTCGTGAAAAATGGATATTAAAACAAGCAGAAAAAGATGGTGAGAAACAGCAGCTGTGCACAGGAGGCAGGATTGAAACGGGGTTTGGATCGGAAATGTCAACAAAGAAATAGATGAAATGATGTGGATAGAAGAGTACAACAGTAGAACAGTACAATAAATGCCTAAAAAAGACAATTATTTACCTTCTGACATCAGAGTGGAAGAAGTAAATAATATAAAAAAGAAAGTGAAGTAGGGTCTGAAAATTCTTCTCCCAAATAACACTCTGTCAGGTGCCTGCGACCTCCCTGCCCTGGCTGAGCAGAGCCTTAATGCTCTAAAAGGCCTAGAGAAAAAAGGTGAAATGTCCAGAGAGAGAAAACAGGAAGTGATTTCACTAAATGAAAGGGAGGAGAGGTTGTGGGTGGGTGACGTCAGCAAGATGGGGGAGAGGGGTGTGCAGGGGGCTCCTTTGCAGGAATATCCATCCACAGGCAACACTACCTCGCGGAGAGCTGAGGGCCCCCTCCAGGTGAGGGGTTACAGCCCCGGGAGCACAGACGAGAGGCCAGATGCCGGAAGAGGGAGGAAGGGCCGGCTCACCACGTGTCTCACCTGCAGGCCCTGGGCAGCCCAGCTGGAGAGAGATGCCCCCCTGCGGGCAGGAGAGTGGAGCACGCCCCCGGCCCAGGTCACCCCCGTGAACTCTGCTGCTGGGCGGGCCCCTGCGACCCCAGGCACCCACACACCCACACTCGGGCCCGCCCCCCTGGACCCAGGGTCCCGTGGACCCACCCCAGCCCCAGGGCCCCACAGACTCAGGGCCAGACCCTCCCTGTGGGCCCAGGTGCCAGGCCCACCGACCCCCGGTGCTAGGTTGGCCTCCGTGACTCAGGCTCAAGGCCACCCCAGCCCCAGGCTGCCCCCAGGGACCAGACAAGGGCCAAGGGAAACGGGAGATGCCGGTGTAAAGGCGCAAAGGTGCATTATGTGGGAAGAGTAAGTCTGTGGTTAATAACAGCACAGTGACTGCCGGGAACGCACTAGATCTCAGGGCTCTCACCACAAGGAGATGGTACTGCGAGGACACGGTGTGTTGGTTAGCTTGACTCTTATAATCACGTCACCGTGAATGTGCCTGTCAAATCCTCATGGGGTACACCTTCAGTGTGTATGTTCACTTAAAAATGAAACAGAACAAAGTAGATAAAAACTAAAAAACTTTAAAGGAATTTTTTGGAAAAACCTAGAAATCATGACATTACTTAACGCAAATTTATAAGTGGTATAAAAAAGACTCTCCCTACAAAAAAAAATGGGCAAGAATGATAAAATTATAAATTAATTTCTTAATAAATAAAAAAAATATAAAATTCTAATTAAGGTGTGTGATAGAAATTTTCTAAAACCTGACATGAATGGTCCAGTGTTTGAACAGCTCTATTGAATGCATCTGCTTAAAGAGATACAGAGAACTTTGACCAGATTTCCAAATTAAGCCAGTTTACCTTTACTTCATAGATGAGACAGCAGTGCTTCTAAAAGACAAATTATCTCAGGCCTCGAGATGGGCCACAGCCACTGCACGGTGAAACAGGCCCCAGCCCTGACTGTTGGACCCTAAGCTGTCGTTTGTTGCAATGGGTGCCTTTGCAGTCTCGCCACTGATTTTCCATTTCAGCCTTTTATTTCTTCTCTTAGCATGTGTCATTAAATAAAAATCTTATTACAAACTTTAAAATGACTTTGTTCCAGGTGGTGGATGGAGCCATTAACGTATCTTTCTCATAACTCTTCATAAAATAAAACTTAAAAAGGAAATACAGTCACAAATGTCCAGGATAGATCAATAGGAGTATCTCTATTAAATAAAAGAGATGCATGAATTTCTAGAAATTCAAGATGAATTTCATCCCAGTGATGGATGAAAGAAAGATTATGTCATAGTCAGCTCGGGCTGCTACAACAAAGTACCGTAGACTGAGTGCCTTATAAAAAACAGGCATTTATTTCTCACAGTTCTGGAGGCCGTAAGTCCAAGGTCAAGGTGCCAACAGACTCGGTGTCTGGTGAGGGCTCCTTCCTGGTTCACAGACGGCGTCTTCTCATGGTGTGCTCACGTTACAGAAGGGGCGAGGGGCTCTCGGGGGTCTTTTATACAAGCTAGTCCCATCCTTGAGGGTTCCCTGTGCGTGACCTCATCACCTCCAAAGACCATCACATTGAGTTTCAAGATTTAACATGAACTTGGGGGACCACATTCTGTGGGTAGCCGTAGACAAAGACACAAGTCGCAAGAATCCTAGGAGATGTGCAGTGGGGTTGCCTCTGTGCAGGAAAGGGCCGCGGGAGGCTGAGCGAGACCCGGGGCTATGGAGAGCAGCGTGGTGACCAATGGCGGGACCGCCTGTGCCACAGCCGCGGGGACCACTGCAAGGCTTTGTGACGGCGGCTGCCAAACAGACGCTGAGTAAGTGGAGCCAGAAAATCACAGCTAGAGACATTTCAAATGATTTCTAGAGAGAGAGAATCATGTACCCTAGAACACGATCCAGACTACCCACAGCTTTTTTTTTAATTTTTATTTATTTATTTATTAGCTGTGTTGGGTCTTCGTTGCTGCACGCGGGCTTTCTCTAGTTGTGGCGAGTGGGGGCTACTGTTCATTGTGGTGTGCAGGCTTCTCATTGCCGTGGCTTCTCTTGTTGTGGAGCCCGGGCTCTAGGCATGTGGGCTTCAGTAGTTGTGGCACTGTGGCTCAGTAGTCGTGGCGCACGGGCTTAGCTGCTCAGGGGCATATGGGATCTTCCCGGCCCAGGGATTGAACCCGTGGCCCCTGCACTGGCAGGCGGATTTTTAACCCCTGGGGGAAGCGCCACCAGGGAAGCCCCTCCACAGCTTTCTCAACAGCAGATTCGGACAGGGAAAGAGAAGCAGTTTCTCGGGAAGTGACTTTCCTTCCCAGTCGTCGCTTGCTACACCATTGGGTGAAATGCCTTCATTCGTGTGCCGGGGTCCCCCAGAGCACCCTCAGACATCCCGAGTTGCTAGAAGGTCTCATGTGACTGAGATAAGGGAAGGACTGTGACAGGAAGGACACAGAATACCCTCGGCCAAGGAGACGGTGCTTGGGACAGAGCCCCTCCCAGTGGAGCCGCGAGGGACACACAACTTTCCCACTGAGGTCCAAGCGACACCCTGCCGTGTTGCCGCCAGGGCTCTCCCAGGAGCACGGGGTCCCGGGTTTTCACTGCGGAGTCCGTCGCGTGGATGTGCAGCCCTGTGTGGGGACCTCAGTTACTGAAGCTCCAGGGCCCAGGAGGACGGCAGCTGTTCACCATCTCTCGTATCGTCAGCATGAACTGTCTGAAGAAACTGGGTCAGCGGGGCTCAGGGCCTCGGGGTTACAGACGCACCCGATCAAACCCAGCGTTCCAGGGCTGCCTTCCAAGGGCTGGAGCTGAGACCGGCCTCTCCGGGGACAAACAGGGTCGGCCCAGCCCAGGCCTGTTGCGTTCACTCCTTCTCACACAGCACGCAGGGCATGTGGACACGGCATCCAGGGAAGATTCGCTCCAGCTCTAGAGAACGATACAGCACACGCCAGGCAAGACCACAGAAGACGTAGGAAGCAGTGAGAGCGAATCGTAGAATGAAGATGATGGGAGCAGGAGATACGTATCCACAGCCAGGACCAGGGACAGGGGTGAGAGATCCGAGGGTAAGACACCTTCCTCAGGCACTTGTGCACTCGAGGAGGCAACAGCCTGAGACACGAGGAAGAAAGAAGGTCATCGAGCCTCTGTAAGCCTCGCTGGGGAAAAACGGGCATAAATGCCAACCAAGTTCAAGTGAATACGAACGAGGAACCCAAGAAGGTAAACGCTGTGATCAAAGGAAAGGAAAGGAGCTTTGCATCCCTTTAAACACAGAACTAAGACAAGACAAAGTGAGATTTGTGGTCCTGGATATGAAGGTCACTGCTGTCCACACAAATGGAGTTCGTTGGAAGCAGGGAACTGAGAAGAACATGGAATCCCTTGACTTTATAGCAGGGACTCACACAGAACCTGAAAATGGAAATTTGTAGTTAAAAATAATGATTGCAACCCTCTTCATATTTTTATAATAAGCTTGTTTTTTTTAAATGCCTTGTAGTAACGTGCATCTTAAAATAAGGACACTCATCTCAATTTCAGTCTTCCCTTGACTGAGTAGGACCCCGTATTTATCACACTATGTCTGCTTCCCTGTCTGTTTTTCTTTCTGTTGCTCTGTGCGCTTCCGCCAACATGGCTAGAGAGATTCTGGGAGTTTACTTCTAGATGGTGAGATCACGGGTAGAGCTCTGCTCTTGTCTTTGCCTTTCCCTGCACTACTGCCGTGTTTGTATAACGCCGCTGTCGGTCATTCTCTCAGAAACGCAGTGATGGATTCGTTTCCAGACTAGAGGGACAGCTCACGCGAGAGTGTGGGAGGGAGGGAGGTTCAAAACCGCTCACCTCTGATGCATCTGAAGCTCGGTCCACCCTTTCCTGCTGCGAATGCTCCGTGGGCACCGCCCCCCTCAGTAAGTCACCACCTCGGGGAAAGTGACTATTTGTCAGCAGGATTTGCAGTGAGTCACAAAATGCTGCTTTAGCATAATCTTTTGCATATAAGGTTCCAGTATGTCTTTTTATGATAAACATGTCAGAAATAATTTCGCTTGTTGCAGGCTCCAATTCATTTTCTTAGGTGAGCTCCAGTCCCGTGAGCTGTATGGATGCCCGTCTCTACTCTGCCCCGGGAATGGAGAGCAGGAACAGCAACAAAACAATTTAAATGCAACTTTGTTTTTTAATCACATTATGATTGAGCATATAATCAAAAATAGCATAGTCCAAGGGGAGTGGCTTTATCAGTTCACGTGTTTGCCTTAAGTCTGGATACAGTATTCCCTCATCAGCAACCCGTGTAATGAAAACGTGAGACATCTGTGATTGTAATCAGATTACCTCCCCACAGCTCTGAGCTGAGAAGATACTACTGCAGTACTTCCTACGCATTTTGACTTACTGCATTTTCACTACTTCTTTTAGTCCCTTTTCTGAAAACAGGAAATATAATCTATAATCTCACTGTTTATAATTTAACATAGTTAGTTAAAATCTTCCAAGTCTTCTATAGCATCTTTCAAGTGCCATCATTTTTCTCTCTGTTTGATCATTTTATAATATAAAGACCTCCTGCAAAATACCAAATGTGGCTTGGCCGCAGCTAAATGTACATTAACCTAAAACCAAGCCCTCAATTTTGCTTATCCCTAGTAATGCAATTGCTAATACCAACCAGATCTGTCTGTTCCTGTGGCTTCTATATGCTAATTAAAAATAAAATAGGGCTTCAGGGGGAGAGCTGCTCAGGGATTTAGACCTGCTTTCAGCCCCTGGGCTTTCCGCTTGCTCATTCAGCAGGGCTGTAACCGCAGGGGAGGGGCCAGGGTTGCACACCCCCAGACCAGGCATCCACCTTCTGACTTGGCTTTTGGAAAAGAACAAAAGCAGTTACCAACACGGTTTTGCAGCAGTAATGGTCCTGGGGACTCTTTTATGAGGAAATAACCTACTTCACTCTTAGGATATAGAAGCTGGCCTCAGACTTACCGTTTCTCCACCCGGAGCTGGGTTATTGCCTCATAAAGTAGTGTGAAGATTCTATTATCACTTAATTAGAAAGCAGGGCATTTACTGCGCCTTTTTGCTTAGTTTTATTCGATGACTCCTAGGTTTCTCTCTCTCTTTCAAAAAAAAACCGCTTCAGTCTTGATCAGCACACATATAGTATGACTAAAAATAGGTTTATTTGATTATTTTGTGTGTTACCATGAAATCAGATTTTAAATGTGTATTACAAGAGATGACTAACCAAATTGATTCCGACACGTGACACTGGCGAGCGCAAGCTTTCAGGGTGTATAAGGAGAAATGATTCTTATAAGCACTGGTTCCATTAACACACTTGTGTTCCCTTAAAGTAGAGAATGAGCTCCGAATTGATTCTTTCTTTTTATGCAAACAGGGATCCCAGGGCTGGACAGCAAACACCCAGGCGTCCTGGAGGGGCCTGTTGTAGAAGAGCTCAGGAAGCAGGCTGTCAGGGCAGGCGCGGGTCCCAGAGCGCATCCCCCAGGGAGCTCGCGGCACCTAGCAGGGTGCCCCAGCAGGGGGGCTTCCACACCCTGGGGGGTGGGCTTTGAAGTGCAGCTGGCAGAACCCCCAGACCCTCTTCTGCCAGCACAGCTTTTTCAAATCTGGTGGCTTCAGTTTGATGAAATAACAGTTCAGCATCTCAACTTTCTACAAGGGTTGATTGCCTTCAGGGCTCGGCTGTATGCTACGTTCACAGCATTCTGCGGAGTTTTACAAGAGGCCCACAGCCAGAACTTCTCTTATATTTTGAAATGTTGCAGCCACCCAAAGGAGGTAAATGCTATGATAATAAGCATGCATACAACTTCTCCCAATATCTTGACAAATGTTATTATTTTACCATATATATCTTAGATTTAAAATAATAATAAATATAACAGATACATCTGCGTTTTTATCCCACATCTTCTTTTCCTGTTTTCTTCCTACCTTGAACTCTGGTTATTATTCCCACGCACATTTTAAAATAATTTACTTATACACACAGCCATAGTGTATGTATGCCTGATGTTAGAATGTGCAATAAGTGCTATATTCATGTCGCCTTCTTGCTTTGGAATAAATGTTAGCATCCCCCCTCCGCCCAAAATCACACGTTGACGCCCAAACCCTAAGTTCGGGCCTTTGGGGAGTAATGAGGTTGATGAGGCCGTGAGGGCGCAGCCCAGAGTGGAATTAGCACCCTGATGAGAAGAGGAAGATGAAGGTCTCTGCCTCCCCCCGGGGAGGACAGAGGACGGCCGCCTGCAGGCCAGGGACAGGACCTTCACCAGAGACGGAAGCTGCTGGCACCTCGGTCTCGCCTGCCTCCAGCACCGGGGGAAGGAGGCCCGGCCTGCGATGCTCTGTGACAGACCCCTGGGCAGCCCGACCCTCAGCAGACGCTTGTCTTCAAAACACGTGTGACCCTTGGTCATACATGCAGTGTACCGTGGGCTCTTTTCTCTGAACCACCACACGCAACGTGCCGTTCCCGACTCATTCTCCTGGTGATAAAAACATTTTTCCAGGTTTTCACTATTGCAGACTCCTAGCGCATTTATGTAGGTGTCTCCTACAGCTTGCAAGCGTACATTTCTCAAGGATACGTACCTAGAGAGGACCGAGGGCCTCCTGATCTTCAAGTAGAGCAGATATTTACCAATATCCCTCCGCGTTCCTGTGAGCAGTATCTGATTGAATCTAAATGGGTAGAGGAGGTGCCTTGCGAAGTACTATTCAGCCTCAGCAGGCCTTTTGTTTTTATTTGCAGTTGGTTGGATGCTGCATGGTGTCTCACTTCAGTATGGATTTGCTATTCCCCGCTCACTACTCAGGTTGAAGAGCTTATCGTTTGGGGAACATAATTTCCGCTTTCTGAATTTCCTTTTTACTTTCTTTGCCTTTCTTCTTGTATCACATTATTAGCCTTGTTTGTTTGTTTTTAAATTTGTAAGAATTCTCGTCTAATCTAGATCCTAAGCCTTTGTCAGTAATATCAGTGGAAATTATCTTCTTCCACAATGTAGCTTGTATTTTCACTTTGTTCCATTGTTCAGAAGTTTAAAAATGTAGTGCAAATAAATGTATCCTTCTTTCCTCTTAGATTTTCCATGTAGCAAGGAAAGCCTTCTCTGCCACAGAGGAAGTTCACCCCCAGCGTCTTCTTTTCAGACCTGTGAGGGTGTAACTGGTCTTCTGCTTCTCCCTATACACTTAGGAACAAACTCAGATTTAGTTAATGCTTCTATGGTTCCTGATATGATTGCATCAGTCAAAATCAATTTCAGAAGCTCTGTCACCTTTATGAAATTGAGTCTTCCTAGGCACGTGTGATATGTCTTTGTTAGTTCTACACTGATGTCTCTCAATAATGCTCTTATAATTTTATAAAAACTTCATGCATTTCCCTTTTTATATTATTTATAGGTATCAGATTTTCCTTCTGTTGTAAATGGTATCTTTTTTACTATTTACACTACCATTTCAAATTAAAAATTCTAACGTGTTGAAATTCCATCTACTTTTCATATTAACTCTGTATCAAGCAAATTTATTACACAACTTATCTTTTCTGATTTTTTTGCCTATAGATTTTATTCTGTGTAAACCATCATTTATTTGTGACATTTTGTTCTCTCTCTCTCAGTCCTTACGCACGTTTCCTGTATTACATGTGCACAGTCTGTATATTCATGTTCTGAGTACCATTTATATCTGGGTAGCTGACTGGTTTTGCTTCTCTGGAGAGCCTGACTGTGATGCCACATACCTCTCCTGAGTGGAGCCCATGAGGTCCGCGGCACTGCAGGCCTTTCCCAGCACCGCCTCGCAGCCTCCCCCTGCCCTCAGCTCAGCCGGTGGCCTCGGCCTCCAGCCACTCAGCTGTTCCGGGCCTGGGGCCACATCCAGGTCCAGATCATGTCCTAAGAGGCTTCCTGGGGAGCTGCCCATCCCCTCAAAACGGTCCCACTGAGGTCAGCTCTCAATGAGTTGAGGTGCAGCAGAAGCACCCGCGTTTCATGTACCCCCCATCTATCTGGTGCCTAGTCTGCATTCAGTAAATATGTACTAAGCAGCTTGATGAACAAGCAGCAGACCTCTGCAGACACTGAGGGCCTACGCTGTGATGCAGTTTTCGAAAGCAAGTACATCAGTTTACAGCAATTTAAAATATTTCCACATTTAATTTTTAAATCTCCGGATAGATATAGGTCCCAGTTTGCAATCCACCTCCCCTTCAGCTCTTAGG
This sequence comes from Hippopotamus amphibius kiboko, assembly GCF_030028045.1. Taxonomy (NCBI): domain Eukaryota; kingdom Metazoa; phylum Chordata; class Mammalia; order Artiodactyla; family Hippopotamidae; genus Hippopotamus; species Hippopotamus amphibius. The sequence continues at coordinate 1,595,042 of NC_080195.1, read as the reverse complement.
AGGAGAGCTACGATTTTAAGGAACACAAGAAAACGCCCTTTCTTCTTAGTGATACACTTTTGAAATATTGTAAATTATTTATTCAAGTTCCTTTTGCTTTATTCCCTACTAGAAAGGATTCCTAACAAAACGACGTAGTAATATTGCAGGGAAATGAAGGAGTTTGGGATCGCAAGGTGTCTTGGGGAAAGAAGCTGAGACTAAAGGGACTGGGTTTGCAAGGAGAGGACATCAGGAGATGGAGACACCAGCTGGTGGCTGTGGCCAAAGAGTGATATTCCCACTGGTCAGTGCTGCTTGGTCACGCACCTGACCCTCCAAACCACGTCCGAGGGCATTTGAAATGCAGGGACCTGAAACCCATCTCTTCCCTTCCAGGCTCATCAGCTGTGCTCATTCTAACAGTCCCGTAAGTTTAAGGTGTCGGATCAATCAAGCTTCAGCCAAATGAGAGTTTTCTCTTGGAGATCTGTTCATCATGTTGTTTTGTCTCTATGGTATTGGCTTTTAGGCAATAGAAAAACTGTCAACCCCGTGTGTTATTTGCTTACTTGTTTGTCCATTGAAATCACAACAGATAGACAGAATCCAAGCCGCACTCTGCTGCTCACCTACGTTCCTGAAATGAGAATCCACGTGGGAGCCGTTCTCACCTGGATCAAGTGTATTTTGTTTTTTTGATACCCGTGATCACCAGTATTTTTCTTAGAGAAAATGGCAGCGGAAGGAAAGGGTCCATGAATATTTAGAAACTGAAAGGCGTGTGGAACCAGCCGTGCAGTATTTCTCTTGCTTATTAAAATGGATTCAACACAGAACATTATTTTCCCCAAATGCTAAAGATATATATTTCCACAGAGTTTTAAATACCTAGATCAGCTATAATACAAATTTTTCAACGGAAACATTAAAAAAATAAATTTTTCTCTGACTAAAAATGCATTGTTCAAATCTCCTTACACGCAAACAGACATCGGATTTACTTTTTCAAATACCATTCCTTTCGGACAACTATCAGTATAAAATAGTTTTAAATTATCTATCAGTACAAAATTTAGCTAGTGGCTGTTTTCAAGTAGTTTTATTTTTAAGTTACACCATGGCTTAGTAAGCCTTGTATACATTTGGCTTGGTATTTTTTGGATTGCTGCATTTATGAAAATTCTATTTTTTGTTCTATGTGTCACAGACAGATGAGGCAGAAATGATTTAGCAGTTCAAGCAGAGTGTTTGCTCAGCAGCTGCATGTTGAGCAATGAGGAGTGGTTCTCACCCTCCATTCGGTCGCCCCTAGTCTATGTACAGCCCTTTCTAAAGCGGTTCGTGCAAAGGTGTTTCTGCACTCGGTGCGTCAGCCAAATGGAAGAAAACACTTATGAAATGTAGAAACATTTTTCCGCAAAGTTATGCTAATTTTCCAGCCCAGCTAACCGTATTCTTTTATTCCTAAATGTACTTGGCAGCTCTTATGATGAAGAGACGAATAGAAACTAATTTGCATTAGTTTACCAATTTTATCTAAAAAGATGCTTATAGAATGCTTGAGTTTATTTGCAGCTGTATTATGTCCAAATCAAAACATGTTCCTACGTATCTCTCCATGCGCTCACACTGTAATAGCATTAACTCCTGACAGGAGCAGAAGAGGGGGTTATGAACATAGAGAAACTGGATCTTTCTGGGTAAATGAGTCCGGTTGCGTTTAAACAGAATCTCTCCCTCTCTCTCTATTTCTCTTTCTACCCCCCACCCCCACCCCCAGCCTTCAATCATCTTGTAATCCCTGGCTTTTCTGAGCACAATTTACTTTTGAGGTCATTTAATATCCTCATAAAATATTACTTCCTCTCTTGCAAATATAAGTTAGACTCAGCTGAACAAATCCACCCCCCGGTACGTGCTGAGTAACCTTCTAGACTTTAGAAATGTGATGATGCAGGAGAGGCCGCCGTATTTACAAACATTCCTAGTACCACAGTCGCCCCTTATCCATGATTTCAGTTACTCAGGGTCAACCACGGTTAGAAAACGGTAAATGGAAAATTCCAGAAGTAAGCCATTCACGGGTTTTAAGCTGTGCACCGTCTGAGCATCGTGATGCCGTCTTGCTCCGCCCACCAGGGACGTGCACCATGCCCTGTCCAGCACGCGCTCTCCGTCGGCTGCTTAGTAGCCGCTCGAGGACCAGACAGACTGCCCTGGCATCGCAGTGCTTCTGCTCCAGTGACCCTCTTTTACTTAACGATGGCCCTGAAGTGCAAGAGGAGTGATGCTGGGAGCTCGGATGTTCTCTTACTGTGCGTAATTTATAAATTGAGGTTTATCACAGGGATGTTTGGACAGGAAAATCAGAGTGTGTGTAGGGTTCTGTACCATCTGGGCTTCCAGGCATCCGCTGGGGGCTTGGAACGTATCCCCCAAGGATAAGGTGGGGGGGGCGGGCAACTCCATACAGTCGGTGTTGATGCAGAGAAATAGTGTCTCTGGAGTCTGGGCGAAGTGTTGGCAGCCAAGACGGAAGAGTTGGAAATCTGGGTACTTCCTGCAACGTAGCTCCTGGAGTAAGTTCCTTGTTATAAATAAAACGCAAAGGCCTTGTGGAAGGAGCAGATAACCACGTAATTTATTTGCCAGCCTGAGATACCTCTTCCCTTCTCAGTTATCCGTATCTGTGGAAAGGGCTGTCCTCATCAGCTCATCAGGACCTTTTTGCAGTCACGCGGCATTTAATTGATCAGCTATTTTGTTTAGTGTTATTAGTTACTGCTTACCATTTCTTAATATTTTAATGACAACAATCATACCACACAACACTGTATTTACCTAATAATATGCTTGATAACATAAACGTTTGCTTAAAGAGTATGCTTACGTTTCTCTAAGTGATAGTTCATGCCTCTGTGATTCTTTATTTCAGATGCCATGAAGTGTCAAAAACTTGAACCTCTCATTAGTGCTCATTAGTGGTCACTTTAAAAACTGCTATTATGATAATAATGTAATATCAAGAGTAACAAAAAGAAGCTTCTCGCGGTGGGGAGGTTGCAGCATGGAAGAGAGTAATGTTTTGTCTCCTTCAGGCGTTTTTAATCAGCATTTGCTAGTATCAGTTACCCCGTTGGAGCTCAGGCCATCTGAGCTGAAAGTGTCTCAGCTCCTCCCGCCTCGTGGCCCCAAGAGATAAAATAAACAGGGAAGGTTGTGGGGAGAAGGGAAGGCGGAAGGTGTCGTGACATGTTCAGCTCCTTACCGCCAGGCTGGAGGCCCGGGTTCCCAGGGGCCGGAGGGTGCGTGTGTCTGCACGTGAGACATGAAGAAAGATGCTGCCACAGCTCCTGGCTGTGAAGGTAGCTCTTAAAGGTGCTCACAGAACGCTCTTACGCTGGAGGGTGGACAGGACGCAGGACGTTCTCCTTGTGCCTAACAGAGGTGATGCAGATTGCCGTGGATGTGGTTTCATCCGCTGTCGGCCTCAACTACAGGACGAGTGTTACAGTGGTAGCAGGGTGCCTGGTATATGGACCCACTCCGTGTATGACGAGTGAAGACGTGGTACCTTCATCACCGAGGAAACCAAGGAGACAGGAGCGTTCACATTCCCGTAGCAAGGGGCTGAGGACCAGACTTATCCGTTTCACTTGAAAGCCTAAAATCCTATTAGCTTTGGTTCACCATAAGCCAATAGAAAGTGGAGTCTTTCAAATGAGACCCAAGAATCACGGATGATAATCCAAGTCTTGGCCAACTTACTGCCAACTGCCTCCAAAACTTGGCTCTAGGAAGTAGTTTTATTTCTAAATAAAATGAGTTCACATCCTGAGATTACAAATGAAATGCAATCTCTTTTATATCTGTCTATTTATATGTGTAACTTGTTTCTTTGCTTAGATTTTGGGCTCCACCAAATATCTCAATTACAATTCAGGAAAATTTATTATTCTGAGGTAATATATTCAACTGGGGAAAATCAATTTCTGCATATGTAAAATCCGAGCCGGTCTCCCTCATAAAGATGTAAGAATTATAACATCTGTGGTATAGACAATTTTTCCAAATAACGTTATTAGGTATGCTACAATTGAGGTTGTCAGCATTTTTCTGCCGCTGGAGCATACCATAATTAACTACATAACTCTTCTTCGCATCTCCTAAATTACCGTTAAGTGTTCCTTCCACGCTATCTCTCTGGAAAACATTGTGACTGGAATCGGTGCGGACGAGAGTGTCATTACTCAGCCTAATTCTACCTGCAGCGGATGCAGGAAATCACCGTTAGACAAAATAAAGCCCCTGGAACCATCGGATATCCCAGGCGATCTGGGAATTTCCATTAGCCTCTCACAATTTCTCATGAAATGGAAACCAGACACAATGATTCGTTTCTGAGTACTGCCTCCTTGGCTCACATATGCAGCTGGATATAATTTACCCGGCACCATTGTGGGAAGAAATGTGACTTTTTGTGTGAAGTTATTTGAGGCAGACTCTCCGCCTTCTGCTTTAACCAGGCCTCTAACGTCGGGTTTTATCCTGTTCTGCACAGAATGCGGGGCAGTGTTTGTTGAATTTCTCCAAATGTACAAGCTGTTTCTTGCAACGAGTGTGTCCCTGCGTCGTGGGACCTGCTGCCCCCACGACGCCCCCGGGGGGTGAGGAGCTCCAGGTCTGAGGAGGGAGTGTCCTCTGGCCAGGCGGGCAGGAGAGGAGAGACTGTTTCTTCCCTTGGATGGTGGCGGGGAAATGAAGGAAGGCGGGCAGAAAAAAAGTTCAGAGCTGACTGGAAGCCTTGGCCAGGGCTCTCACCGTCTCCCGAGGTGGGATTACTACGGAATCCGGGGACAGAGAGGGGAGCTCCCATCACTGTACTTCTTCCTCTCCTAGTCATTCCCCGAGCCCCAACACCCACACCGCGCGAAGCAGTAGCTCACTGAGCTCGGAAATTCTCAACGGTACATCGAAACACACCATGCAAACGAATGAGGTCAGTAGATTAAGGGGCCTTTCTCAAGCATTTATTATTGTTTTTCCATACTGTAATTGCAAAACACCTTACAATTTTTCTCTTCCTTTATGGATTTTTTTTTGGCTTTATATTTTTTACCTCTTTATTGGAGTGTAATTGCTTCATGATGTTGTGTCAGTTTCTGCTGTACAACAAAGTGAATCAGCCACCTGTATACATATATCCCCATATCCCCTCCCTCTTGAGCCTCCCTCCGACCGTCCCCATCCCACCCCTCTAGGTCGTCACAGAGCACCAAGCTGACCTCCCTGTGCTCTGCAGCAGCTTCCCACTAGCCACCTATTTTACATCTGGTCGTGTGTATATGTCAGTGCTACTTTCAGCTTCCCCCTCGCCCACCCTGTGTCCTCAAGTCCATTCTCTATGTCTGCGTCTCCATCCTTGCCCTGCGCCTAGGTTCATCAGTACCATTTTTCTAGATTCCATATGTATGTGTTAGCATATAATATTTGTTTTTCTCTTTCTGACTTACTTCACTCTGTTTGACAGACTCTGAGTCCATCCACCTCACTACATATAGCTTAATTTCATTCCTTTCTATGGCTGAGTAATATTCCATTGTATACATGTGCCACATCTTCTTTATCCATTCATCTGTTGATGGGCATTTAGGTGGCTTCCATGTCCTGGCTATTGTAAGTAGAGCTGCAATGAATATTGTGATACATGTTACATGTGTACCTTTCTGAATTATGGTTTTCTCAGAGCATATGCCCAGTAGTGGGATTCCTGGGTCATATGGTAACTCTATTATTAGTTTTTCAAGGAACCGCCATACTGTTTTCCACAGTGGCTGTATCAATTTACATTCCCACCAACTGTGCAAGAGCGTTCCCTTTTCTCCACACCCTCTCCAGCATTTATTATTTGTAGGCTTTTTGATGATGGCCACTCTGACTGGTGTGAGGTGGTACCTCATTGAAGTTTTGATGTGCATTTCTCTAATATTAGTGATGTTGAGCAGCTTTTCATGTGCCTCTTGGCCATCCGTATGTCTTCCTTGGGGAAATGTCTATTTCGTCTCCCACCCATTTTTTTAATTGGGTTGTATTTTTTTTTATATAGTGGCATGAGTTCTTTGTTTATTTTGGAGATTAATCCTTTGCCAGTTTCCTCATTTGCAAATATTTTCTCCCATTCTGAGGGTCATCTTTTCATCCTGTTTATGGTTTCCTTTGTTGTGCAAAAGCGTTTAAGTTTAATTAGGTCCCATTTGTTTATTTTTGTTTTTATTTTCAAAATTCTGTCCAACAGGTAGACTTCTGCTCACCACACCCCTTCTTGTGAGTGGAACGCTCGTCTTAGAGCATCCGTTTCTTGCTGGTGGCTGCTACCAGGATAGTGTGAATACTCATCAGTAAGACACGCCTGAGTATTTCCACCCCCCAACCAACTATTCATGGGGAGGTCCTCGTAAATCATAGGTGCCAGTTGAGAGAAAGCAGCGCTGCAGCAGAAACCAAAGCCGTGAGCCTCTGAGCCACCGTTAATGCAACCTATTTAGGACGTCAAGAACCGCTCAAGCATACTTTGTACATATAGCTCACATATACAAGCTATACCCCAGTCAGGATGAACCATACAATTAACCTTAACATACGGGATGGGAGAAATGGGCAGGGTCACCGGAGCCCGGATCGGCAGTTTGCTCCGTGGGTAACCATACCTGGCTAATGATAGTTAGCCTGAGAACTGGGCGTTTTATTTCTCGTGTCTTTTTTTAACGTCATGTTTATGAGGTTTCTTTAATCTCATCCTTGATAACGTTTTTAAGTCCATTTAAAAACTTGAATGATGGGCCTGTGTTTGCCATTGAAATTGCCGTGCTACTTTTTATTTTCAGCATCTGTTTCTCATTCATTTTTAATGTGAATTTTAGTCACAGCATTTTGCAGTTTTTAATGGCGTTATTTTAACAATATGGGACATCTTGTCATGTATGAGTGCTCCTTTCCTGCATTTTGAAAATGCAAGGAAATAAACAGAAACCAGGCATTTACAAATTTTTCACTCTATTTGTCCACCCATCCATTCAACAAATAGCTATCATGTCATGCCCTGCAGATACTAAGATAAATAAAGCATAATTACTCTACGCAGGCAACCAAAGTATCTGCTACAGACGAAAAAACTGTGCAGCTGACACGGGTGGTAAGCGTCCCTGACCTGTGTGCGGAGAGAAGCAGATGCTCGATTCTCACAAACAGCAGCTGATCGTGTTCCCTGGTGCCGCACATCTTCCTGCTGCGGAGTGAAAACAGGTATCCATCCCTAAGCTTCCAAATATTAACCTCAGAATGGGCTGTGCCCCTTTGAACCCTGTGCCCCAGCCAAGCCCTTTTAATATCTCATTTACAAGATGTAAATATACCCGAATTCATGACAACATTGGGGTGTCTTACACCAGCCACCCTGGTGTTTGGCCGAACCCGTATGTTTTGATGCAGTTCAACATCATTCAAGGGAGACTTTGAGCCCCTACTATATTCCAACCACTGTATGATTCCAAAGACAGTAAAAGGCTATCTACTCTGGACATTTCCATTTGTTTACATGCAGCCGTCGTAACGCTGCAGGATGGGAACCGTGGAGCAGAAGCAGCAGTGTGAGAGATCCCCGGTCAGGACCCCTGAAACTGAGTCCCAATCGTGCTTTTCAAGCACGTGAAGTAACGTGGCAGACGCTTTTTGAGGGGCCTGGCACACAGCAAGTGCTCAATGAACGATAGCTCATATTATATCATATAATATTGTGGCTGCAATTAGAATAATTACAGCAAATCCATGCATGACACAAAAGCACTGCACCTGACGTACCGTAAACCTGCAATACGGTAGAACCGGATGGCACGAGCATTAGGTCCTTTGCTGTGGTCCCCGGGGCCTTGGTTCGGTCTCTGTTGCTCCCACTGGGCACTTCCTGCTGGTCCAGATCCGAGCTCACTGCCTGCCTTCTTGCCCCTGCCTCCTTCTGCAGGGCCCACCCACCGAAGTTTAGTACTTTTTCATTGCTGATTTTTCTTACTCCTAAACCTTTCATTTGGTGCTCTTTTCGTATCCGAGACATTTTGTTTTTTCATCTGTTTCTGGCTTGTCTGTGTCCCCCTCTGAAGCACTTTGAGGGAGGCTGCCTTGAAGTGTCAGGTAATTCCCACACTAGTCATCCGACTCGTGACTGGCTGTCCTTTTCATTCATTTTGAGACTTTCGCTTTCTTGAATGACATGTGACTTTCCCTTGAAGTCTGGCCATTTCCGTGTTGTTTTATGAGAGTTTGGATGCTATGGAAACCTTCTGCTGCAGCTGGCTTTCTCCAACGCCATCTGGCTGGAGACTAGGAGGGCGCATGACCGACCAGCGGGGACAGAACTCTGGGTTCCCCCCCAGCCTCCCTTTACACCAGTGGGATGGAGGGTCCTCTTTACTGCAGGTAGCAGGGGCGTGCTGGCTGGCCGGTGCCCCTCAGAACTTGGCCCGTGTGCCCTACAGGGACCCCACAGGGTTCGGGGTGTCTCAGATGGTGGATATCCAGAGGGTGACCTGGCTTTCTCTGCCGTGGGTGGTAGCAGGGCACCATTTCTCTGTGGTGTTTGGCTGGAGTCTAGAAGTTATGATCTAAAAGCTTTTTGTCCTGCTGGGCTTTCCCATTTCTGAGGTCAGAGAGAAGAGCTTTTTGTTGGGGTTGCTCTTGTTCATTCCCACTGGTATTTCTTCAACTCGAATTCAGGGTTAAATAAGGCAAAAGAAGGCCCAGGAGACTCGCCACCAGGTCATTCCTTGGGTCCCAAGAGCCCAGACCGGTGTGACTCTTCTTCTCTCTACCCTGCAGGTCTCCTGGTGTTGGCTTCTTATTTAAAATCCACGGTTGTGCTTCGAGCGAAAAATAGGAAAAGGTGTTTCTACTAAACCCGCCTTGAAGTGGAAGTGGAGAGAGAAAAATTTAAAGGCAGGAAAACTGAATTAAACTCAACTCAATGCAGTAGCGTGGCATTCGCATCGCCATCTGACAGTTTTAAACTGCTGATCAAATTCACATAACTCAACCCAGAATTAGTTAGCATGTGCCTAGGGATGCACACTGATGTAAATATGAGCTTTGATAAAAGGTAATTAGGAAGGCAAATTCAGCAGCACAACAAATGGATTTATTTCAAATGGAAGTAGTGATGATTTAAGGATCCTCAGCTCCTTGGGATTAGATGGGTAACCGAAAGCTGAAAATTCCCTCTAACACTCAGTCGTCATTATTTTTCAAGACTCGCCCTATTAGCTATGGTTCAAGGGGAAAATTAAGATAAAGCTGATGTCCTAAAAAGGTTGCACATTCTAATAAACAAATAAAAATCTTTGCTCTAGAGAGTGAGCCAATCTCTGCGGCTCGGGTGGACTGGGAGGGCGGGCTCTGCAGGGAGGACCCGGTGGAGGGGAATGTCTCCAGGCCAGGATGGGAGCGACTTCCCTCCAGGTCCTTCGCTGCGGACAAGTGGTGGAGTCCGAGTAGTGTATTGTGCAGACGAATACGGGGAGAATTTCGGGACTCAGTAAGAAACCAAATTCTCCCCCGTTGGCTGCCCTTCCAAGGAGGTAAGAAGGAAATGGAAGCAAACACAGCCGACCACTTTCTATTCCAGTGAAAAGAAAAGGAAAATGAACAGGAAAGGAATGAACACAACAGTCACTGAAAAAGTAAAGAACGTGCCCAAATTACGCGTCCGGTATTCAAAAAATCGTCTAGTGAGAGGTAAAATTTTATATGCCTTTATTTCATTAGGATCTGGACTTCTGGCCAATTACACAGTTGCAGGCTGGAAGCCATATTTTATAATTTGGGGTCATGTACACGTGTTTCTTCTGGTGCTTTCACAAGACTGCCCTGGATACCAAGATCTCCTGGTCCTGGGTTCGTCCGACGCGCTTTGGACGTTCCAGAGAACTCACTCCAGGACTGAACGCGGTTGCCCTCACCGAGCAGTTGAATTCCAAGGAAACAGAACTCGTGACTTGGCCATCCTCAAAACCGCAAATGAAATGAACACTTCTAATAGCTGAATACCTTTCAATTTCTGCCAAGAACATGAAAAGGAAAATTCATGAAATTTTATTTTGATGGATACCACAGAAGGCATTTGGTAAAATCCTGTAACCAACTCATAGATTCCCAATGAAATGTCCCCGACACACATATTTTGTCTCAAAATATGGCAAAATTGCCCACTTCCAGAGGGATAGGCAGGCCACCAGTCTGGACTCAAAGCTTGCCGCTTCTTGCATTCAAGACCACCAATCATTGTTTGCCTCTGTGGAGCAGTTCACAGCGTGTCTTAGAACCATTCAGTTTTATAACTAGAAAGCAATTAAATAATTTTGTTCGAACCTATTTTTCAAAGAGGATAAAGTCTGAGGACAGAACTCCAAAACTTGCCCTTGCTGGGACAGCAGGTGGAAGAACCATAACAGTTACCTGAAACCTCCAAGTCCCAGAAGCTGTGATGTGTGTCAAAGACGCAGCCCTGACGTCGTCCCCACCTGCCAGGGCCACAGCTGCTACGCGGGTCCTGCGTCTACACCCGCCTTTCACTAGCTGACCGTGTAGCCTTGGTCCAGTTTTGAAACTTTCCAAGGATTCACATTCTTTCTCTGTTCTGGGAGAGAAACGGATGACATAATGTTCTGTTCTAATGTTCCCTCCAATGTGGAAATGTTATAATTTGATGAGCAATTCTATGCTCAAATAGTGTGCTTTCTAAACAAAATAGTTAAGTGCAAATAAATACAATAAATCCACACATATTGTGAATACTCAGGCTTGTCTATTACATGCTTCAGCCTTCCCGATTACGTGTCCTGGTGTTAAATAAACAGAAGAAGGTAACTTTCCTGGTGTATATATTTTGGTTATTAAGTAATCCCATTTTTAGCAAGTTCAAAAGATTTTACCCTTTTTTTAAGTTCTTTATTGGAATGTAATTGCTTTACACTCTTGTACCAGCTTTTGAGGTACACCAAAGTCAATCAGCTGTATTTATACATATATCCCCATATCCCCTCCCTCCCGCCACGCCCTCCCACCCTCCTGTTCTGGCCCTCTAAGGCATCACCCATCATCAAGTTGATCTCCCTTTGTTATACAGCAACTTCCCACTAGCTGTCTATTTTACAGTTGGTAGTGTATCTATGTCTATGCTACTCTCTCACTTCGTCCCAGCTTCCCCTTCTCCCCCCGCCCCCCCAACCCCATGTCCTTCAGTCCATTCTCTGCATCTGCATCCTTATTCTTGCCCTGTCCCTGGGTTCATCAGTACCATTTTTTTTTTTTAGATTCCGTATATATGAGTTAGCATACGGTATTTGTTTTTCTCTTTCTGGCTTACTTCACTCTGTATGACATACTCTAGGTCTATCCACCTCATTACATATAGCTCCATTTCATTCATTTTTATGGCTGAGTAATATTCCATTGTATACATGTGCCACATCTTCTTTATCCATTCATCTGTTGATGGGCATTTAGGTTGCTTCCATGTTCTGGCTATTGTAAATAGTGCTGCAGTGAACATTATGGTACATGTTTCTTTTTGGATTATGGTTTTCTCTGGGTATATGCCAAGGAGTGGGATTGCTGGGTCATGTGGTAGTTCCATTTTTAGTTTTTTAAGGAACTTCCAAACTGTTCTCCATAGCGGCTGTACCAACTTACAGTCCCACCAACAGTGCAGGAGAGTTCCCTTTTCTCCACACCCTCTTCAACATTTGTTGTTTCCAGATTTTGTGATGATGGCCATTCTGATGGGTGTGAGGTGATACCTCATTGTGGCTTTGACTTGCATTTCTCTGATGATGAGTGATGTTGAGCATCTTTTCATGTGTGTGTTGGCCATCTGTATGTTGGCCATCTGTATGTCTTCTTTGGAGAAATGTCTATTTAGGTCTTTCGCCCATTTGTGGATTGGGTTATTTGCTTTTTTTTTACCCTTGTTTTTTACCCATCACTGTGGAGGTAGCACTTTACAAGCCACATTGTGAAAGCAGAAACATCTGCATCACACTCTGGAGGATGGCCATACAGGAAGCAGCGTTTGCCTGTCCTTCCACGGTGGGGGAACTAAGATCCCGCATGCCAATTGGCGCAGCCAAATATAAAAAAATAAAATAAAATAAAAAGCTGCCATTAAAAAAAAAAGAACAATCTACCTTGCTTTCTCTATCTTACTGGCTATGAGATTGTACACCACTGGCCTTGGAAAGTGGGGGACTGAAGCTCCGAATGGAGGGGATCCCAATAGCATAGGAGTAGGAGTGGAGGCTGTGCGAGGTGTTGTAGGGGTCACCTCCATTGCTTCTCCTCTAGTTCTGGGTGCAGAGAAGACAACAGTGCCTGCAGGATCTGAAGTTGGGCGTGACGACTGGAGGGTTTGGACTGATCATACGTGCACAGAAGTCACTACCAAGCTATAATTGCGGCTGTTTGTTCCTCTTACCCTTCTGGGGGACCCGAATGACAATGTGTGTCTGATGGTGTAGGTAGAAACGGGCGGAGCTCAGATCAGAGGGGCTGCTGGCCACGTCCTGAAAGTCAGGTCTCGGTAAACCACCCGGTACCACACTGGGCTCAGACATCTGAGGAGTAAACCGTGGGGGTGCAGCGTCAGCGAGATTCAGGGTCCACTTCTCCTCCAAGGCACCCTTGTTGTCCTCACTGGTTCAGTCCTCACCCTTACTTGTCTCCTGTTCCAACCCTGCAAGACCATTCAAGAGTCTGTTCCCTTCGGATTCCCGAAAACTTGCCCGGAAGGTCTTGACTGTGCCGAGGATCCGAGCTCCACATCCGCCTCGGTGCTCTGCATCACAGAGCAATTCCCACCAAACCGCCATCCTCACTCTGGGAGAAGTCATCCTTTCTTGAGCTTCGGGTGCTTCTTTCCACATCTGTGTAAATTCTTAAACCATTTTCCTTCAACTTCAACTCGATCATCTACTCATAAAGAGGGAAAATCAACATCAACCAATTAGGACACAAAATAAAATGATTATGAAGCTAACTGCAGGGCATTTGAAACCTGGGTTTGCATTTATAGACCCAGGCTGTGCGGAAGCAGCGCCTTCATACCTTTTTTTGTGAAGGACACGCAGCCGTGGAATCAGAGAGGCAAACGAGACGAGGTTTCATCCTTCAGTCTCGAGACGTCAGCAGAATTCCCTGACAGGCAGAAGCTTTCTGATTACCGAAGAGCTTCGCATCACCTGTTGACGTTTCTCTGCCTTCCACATTTCAGGGCTGTTCTGGATGATTTAGAATGCCGCTTTTAGAAATGCATAGAAGTTTTGCTAGGGCATATCAGCTGAAAATAAAAGAAAAACTCTGCTGGTGTGTGAAGTGCACTTAAAGTATAAAAGTCTCAAATATAAAATACGAAATGGTGATGTTCAAACAGATATGGAAAGGCACATTTTACTAAAGGATTTCTTCAGGCAGGCTGGGCATAGGTCTGAGGTATTTTTATTCCAAGTTTGAGAATCTTTTGCTTTAAACTTTCCTCTACATCAGAATCAACACAAAACTTTCCCTGAAGTTAAGTGTGAATTAGCAAGAAGAGATCTTTGGGATAACGTGGAAGTTTTTCCAGGTGAGAGAAGCAGATGTGAAAAGTGAAGTTTTCCTTTGATTTCTTTCATTTTTCTTTTGCCTTTCTACCATCACTCATCCACACTGGGTTCCTCTTTTAGAACATACATTTTGTATTGAAAAATTATGATCGTCAGTAAATACTCTTTGCACTGTAACTGCTGGAATGTTATGGACTGAAGTTTATTTCACAGGCTGTATTCTGTGAAAGTTCTAGGTTACATGAATTAAATTAGAATGCATGTCAATATCTCCTTTATCATAACTGTTGTTCATAATTTATTATCCTGTTCATATTGGTTTGCGTCTTTATTTTGTTATTGTTTGTATTCTGCTCCATTTATTTCATACTTTCAATGATCAGTTCTACAAAAGATACTATTTGACAACAGATCTTCAAGCTGATTCAAACTGTATTATATAATATGCATGAAATGCTATTTAATTGGGATTATTTTAAACAGGTGTATCTACATCAATATGAACATATTAAAAAGTAAAAAGTACAAAAATATGAATGAGGAATATCCTGGAAAATGGGGCTGTGACATAAATGTACCTCTTCATTTTCTATATTACCCAATTTTCCTGAAACGTTCAATGCAAATAAGAATGTTCACACTCAGAATTATTTTTCCATACGTGTCTAATGTGTATAGACACAGCCTATGAGCCTCTGTTCCCAAACAGTAATTTCTTGAAGGCTGACCAGTGCTCTGGTCAGGTTCCTTCTGTTCCTGGAATGGACGTGACCACCCTGCAAGGCCAGGAACCATCGCAGCCACGGGCCTGCCTGCCTGTGTGGCAGGTGGCCTGCTGCACGTGGCAGCTGCATCGCTGGACACCCCCGCTGTCCTCACTCACATCAGCGTGGATGGGAAATCTGCTGCCTCTTCATCTCTGCTCCTCTGCACATCTCTGTCTCGTCTTTCTTTCTGACCACAATTAAAATTTTCTCTAAATGACTGGTTTTAATCAGTTAGCTCATGATAGCTGTTAGATGCGTCTTTTACATTCTTGGGCTTGGGGGTGGTTATGATCTTATTGAGTTTGTATATTTTACAGAATTTATCAAATCTGAAAAAAAAAAAAAGGCCACTATTTCCTCAGATGCTTTCCCACGCTTTTCTCTCCTCTCCTCCTTCAGGGATGCCAGTAACATATCTGTTCAGACATTCATGTGTATTCCACAGCTCTGTGATGAACTCATTATTTTGTTTTATTCTCTTTCTGTGTATTTTTTTCAGATAATTGTATTGCTATGTCTTTAATTTTTCACAGTGTCTCACACGGTAGTAATCTCATCCAAAGTTTGTTTTGTTTTGTTTTTTTACAGCCTTACTGAGACAGATTTCATGTACGTAAAACATTCTCCCATTAAAAGAGTACAGGTAAGGACTTCCCTGGTGGCGCAGTGGTTAAGAAACCGCCTGCCAATGCAGGGGACATGGGTTCAAGCCCTGGTCTAGGAAGATCCCACATGCCACAGAGCAGCTAAGCCCGTGCGACACAACTACTGAGCCCATGTGCCGCAACAATTGAAGCCCATGCACCTAGAGCCCGTGCTCCACAACAAGAGAAGCCACTACAATAAGGAGCCCGTGCACCGCAATGAAGAGCAGCCCCCACTCACAGCAACTAGAGAAAGCCCGTGTGCAGCAACGAAGACCCAATGCAGCCAATAAATAAATAAAAATTTTAAGAAAAGAGTACAGGTCAGCGGCACCCTCAGAACAAGCCGGTTTTCGACTATGTTCACACCCTCGGGAGGAAGCGCGACACCCATCGGCAGCGGTGCCCTCCCCCAGCCCCAGGTGGACACCGAGGCCGGGCGTGTCCGCGCGGCTGCGTCTCGCGGGCGGGACCCCGGGACCTGCGGCGCTCAGGGCGTCTCCGCGCTGCGCACGCGGCCCCGCTCTGCTCTCCTTGCGGCGGAGCCGTGTTTCCCGTGTGCACGGACGCACGCCGTTCATCCGTTCCTCGCGCGACGGCCGGGAACGGTTCCGCGGCCCTCGCCTTGCGGCGGCTGGGGCCCCCGTTTCCAGGCGTTTACGTTTTCGTTCCCTGGGGTGCGCACCTAGCAGTGGGACCGCTGGGCCTGGGGCAGCGCTGTGTTTATGGCTGTGAGGAAGTCTCGTACCGGTTCCCGGTCAGATGCAATGCAGGCACCTATACAGTCTCCACATTCTCTCTGGCGTTTGTTGTTGTCTGTCTGTCTTTGGTCTTCCTTGTGCGTGTAAAGGGGGCACAAAGATGCCCTCCTATGTTTGCATCTATGAATTTTGCAGTTGTAGCTCCTACACTGAAGTCTCTCATCCAACTAACATACACATAGGGCATCTGGAAGGAAACATAAGACAGTATCCGTGGGACCGTGGGGCAGGATAATCGTGGGGAAACGAAAACTAAAACCACTATTCACTCACCGATATAGTAAAACAAAGCAACAACAGACACCACCCACGTGGACCCACAGGGCAGCCTCAGCGTCTGGATGGAGGGGCGAAGGGCAGGGCGTGGCGGCCTCTCACTGACGTGAAGATGCCTGTGGTTTGGGTGGAGCCACGTCACCCCAGGTGTTGAGCCAAGAGCAACGGGGCAAAAAACACGTCCACAAAATACTCACACAGGACCCTCTGCAGCAGCCTTGTTGATAAAAGCCCCAAACAGGAGACAACCCAAGCTCCAAGCTCCATCAACAGCAGACGGATGGACGAGCACAGGGTGACCCACACGTCACAGAATGGTACTCTGTGGCAGAAGTGAGCAGCCTCATGACGCACCCGTGAGGCCCACTGCCGTGAAGTCCAGCGCCGTGGAAGCTCACTTACAGCGGGCGGGAGACGTGGAGATGGGTGACTGGGTGTGATGAGGGGTTTGATCTGGAAGGGGCACAAGGGGACTTTCCAGAGGGCTGCAAATACACCATGGTCCTATTGGAGGGGGAGTGTTTTCACAGGCAATGCCATTGTCAAAAGGCATATCAATACGAACTATTAAAATCCTTTTATTTGATTTTATTTGAATTCTATCTCAACTGAAAAGAAATATATAACCCCGTGTGGAGAGGGCATGGTAGAGGTGCAGCCTGTAAAAGAAACAAGATTGATAGTTTTCAAGTTGGGGGTGCTTAGTTGGATATCCAGTATATCATCCTCTTTCTTTTGTTTGCGTTTAAACTATTTCATAATTAAAATTTAATTTTAAAGTTCTAGTCTCAGAAGGGAACCCTCCTACACTGTTGGTGGGAATGTAAGCTGATGCAGCCACTATGGAAAACAGTATGGAGGTTCCTTAAAAAAGTAAAAATAGAACTACCATATGACCCAGCAGTCCCACTACTGGGCATATACCCAGAGAAAACCATCATTCAAACAGATACACGCACCGCAATGTTCATTGCAGCACTATTTACAATAGCCAGGATATGGATAAAGAAGATGTGGCACATATACACAATGGAATACTACTCAGTGTAAAAAGGGATGAAATTGAGCTATTCGTAGTGAGGTGGATGGACCTAGAGTCTGTCATACAGAGTGAAGTAAGCCAGAAAGAGAAAAACAAATACCGTATGCTAACTCATATATATGGAATCTAAAAAAATGGTACTGATGAACCTAGTGGCAGGGCAGGAATAGAGATGCAGATGTAGAGAATGGACTTGAGGACACCAGGGAGAGGGGAAGCTGGGACATAGTGAAAGAGTAGCACTGACATATACACGACCAAATGTAAAATAGATGGCTAGTGGGAAGCTACTGCAGAGCACAGGGAGATCAGCTTGATGCTTTGGGGTGGGATGGGGTGGGATAGGGTGGGAGGGAGGCTCAAGAGGGAGGGGATATAGGGATATATTATACATGTGGCTGATTCACTTTGTTGCACAGCAGAAACTGACACAATAGTGTAAAACAATTATACTCCAATAAAGATAAAAAAAGAATGATAAAAAATTAAAAAAAAATAAAGTTCTAGTCTCTGACAGAAGAAAGGGAAAGTGGTGGACAAAGAGAGACACGTGAGAAAATTGGGAACTATTTGACCTGTGGAGTCACATAAGAATTTATAGAGGTATACACTGCAAAGTTTTATTTATACTCTGGAAAATTAAGAGTGGAGGGGCAGAAGATACAAAGATCAGTTCTCTTATTTTTTCTGGTTATAATCAACAAAGTTCAGCAGATGAATCCTAATTCCAGCCCAGGAAGAGACCCATCTGCAGGAGATTTTCACACTAAACATGCCAGAAATATTAATATCTACTAATAAAGTGAGGCATGAAGATAGTATGAAATTAATGTTTAAGAGTATCTTGGTTATTTGCCAAGCATATTGTTTATTAATATTATTTTTTGAAATTTGACTTTAACACCATAACAGAAACAGACTCAGCACACGTGGGTCAGAGAAGTGTTTTCATTTTCTGTTTTGCAAAGTCGGTCACCTTTAAGGTTGAATCCGCAAATCAAATCTACACTTAGAGAAATGGAGGAAAACAATACGAAAACTAATAGGATCTTTAGGAATATTGTGCCAGGAAAATATTTTGTGATACACTCATGAAATTGATCTCATCAGATATATGATATAAAGAGATAATCTATAAACATCCTCATTATAAATGAACAATGATTTTTAAGAATGTAAATCGTTTGCATTTGCTTAATCCATTATTTTCTTTACCATCAGTAATGTTCTTTCTTCTGCCATGAAGAACACGGGCTTTAGAAATTTACTTTATATTTACATAAAATAATTTTTAAAATTATTTTATATTTATTTTATAATGCATCCTCTGATCACTGCTTTCAGAATCCCTCTGAGAAATTCTGAATTTTGAGTATTTCGTCAGAAATTTCTTAGGAAAATAAAACAATGAATTGAAGAAAAGCACACGTCATGAAATTCACGTTTCCTGAAATGGAAATCAGCGACTGTGTAGATTTCATCATGTGCCTCAGAAATCCTTTTTCTGCGCAATCCAGTGAGACATCCAAGATGAACAGGGAGGCGGCGGGTTTGGCAGCTCGCTGACTGGGAGCTGGTTGGATGGGAAGGTGAGGGTGCGAGTGGTCGGCTGCGCTCCGGGCAGTGACTACAGGCTCCTCCTTCCCTGCAGCCTCTCCCGTTCCCTCTCCTGCAGAGCAGTGACGTCCAGCGGTGCTTTGGGTCATAAGTAAGAGGAGCGGGCAGCTGGCGTGGGGAGGACTGCCTAGCAGAGGGGGAGAGGGCTGTCGCGGGAATCCCAGGGTAAATAGGGGCTCCCCTCCACACATGTTCAGCACCCCACGGGGGAAAATCTGGGGTACCAGGAGCTGCAGACCTCCTTTTATTCCTCCATGGCTCTCTGTGGCCTTGACGTGCTGGCTTGGGGGTTCATGTGAAGCAAACGTTCCTGAGAAAACTGAGGGATTCACTGTGTGTCAGTCTAATTTCCAGGAATTAGGCTATGGGAAGATGCTCCTATAGTAGTTTGGGTAGAAAGAAAAAGAAGTCTCTCCTGATTTTGCAGTAGCCAGGAGGAAAGAATTGGGACATACATTGCTTTCTTTTTTTTCTTTTACATTTTATCTTTTACTTTTTATTAATTTTATTGGAGTATAGTTGTTTTACAATGTTGTGTTAGTTTCTGCTGTACAGCAAAGTGAATCAGCTATACATATACATATATCCCCTCTTTTTTGGATTTCCTTCCCATTTAGGCCACCACAGAGCACTGAGTAGAGTTCCCTGTGCTCTACAGCAGGTTCTCATTGGTTACCTATTTTATACGTAGTAGTGTGTATATGTCAGTCCCAATCTCCCAGTTCACCCCACCCCTCCTTCCTCCCTTGATGTCCATGCATTTTTTTCTCTAGATCTGTGTCTCTATTTCTGCTTTGCAAATAAGTTCATTTGTATCATTTTTGTAGATTCCACATGTAAGCGATATTATATGACATTCGTTTTTCTCCTCCTGACTTACTTTACTGTGTATGACAGTCTCTAGGCTGGTTCACATCTCTGCAAGTTGAACATGTTCATTATTTTTTATGGCTGAGTAATATTTCGTTGTATATATGTACCACATCTTCTTTATCCACTCGTCTGTCGATGGACATTTAGGTTGCTTCCATGTCCCGGCTATTGTAAACAGTGCTGCAATGAACGCTGGGGTGCATGTATCTGTTTGAATTATGGTTTTCTCCAGGTATATGCCCAGGAGTGGGATTGTTGGATCCTTTGGTAGCGCTACATTTAGTTTTTTAAGGAACCTCCATACTGTTCTCCATGGTGACTGTATCAACTTACATTCCCACCAACAGTGCAGGAGGGTTCCCTTTTCTCTGCAGCCTCTCCAGCATTTATTGTTTTTAGACTTTTTGATGATGGCCATTCTGCCTGGTGTGAGGTGATACCTCATTGTACTTTTGGTTTGCATTTCTCTAATAATTAGTGATGTTGAATATCTTTTCTTGTGTTTCTTGGCCATCTGGGGATATACATTGCTTTCTTTGCTAATAAAACAGAAAGTGTGTCTCTGTTAACGCTTCTCTGATTGTCCTTGGCTCACTTAGCCAGTGACTGTACACGGGAAGCTGTGTCCACTGAGGTGGGAAGGGGATGGGAGGCAGCAGGAGCCCACCGAGGGTCCGGGGGTCCTTGTGAAAGTCACATGGGCGATTCTGAGGCACCTGAACGGGAGCGCTTCAACTCCATTCAAAATCACTGCTTTACAGGCATCACTTATACATGGAATATTTTTTTAAAAAGGCAGACTCACAGAAATAGTGGAAAAGTGATTGCCGTGGGAAATGGAGACCTTGGTCCGAGGGAACACACGTTCAGCTCTAAGATGAATGAGGTCTGAGGGTCTCATGTGCACCATGGTGACTCTAGTTGTTTATACTGTATAACTGAAATTTGCTAAGGGAGTACAACATAAATGTTCTTACCAAAAAGAAAAAGCAAGATAATATGTGAGGTGATGGACGTGTTAACCGACTAGATGGGGGATTCCCTTCACAGCATGTGTGCTGAATAGATGTCAGAGCAGCAGGATGCACACTTTAAGTATCTTACAACTTTATATTATTACAGCTCAAAAAAGTTGAAATAAAACAAAGTCACTGATTCACAGACTGACTTACTGTCAATGTCAATGTTCCCAGGTATGTACGTATTTCAAGCACCACGCGTATTTGTGGACAGTAGGTACGGACCCAAACGAGAGGTTTCACCCGCCTGAATCCGGTCAGTGTCACATAACCAGAGGTGCCCTCCTTGCCACCTGCATGTAAGCCCAGCGCACTGCACGTAAGCCCAGCGCACCGCCCAGAGCACATCCTCCTCTGCGGCTGGTGTCCGTCATCTAGAAAACAGGGAGCAAGGTTACCTCGCGAGCGTCTTTGCTTCTCCGAATCTCACCTTTGGTAAGAGATACAGCCATTCCCCGTGCGCGTTATAATTATTATTTAAAGAAAATTCAAGTTTTTTCCTTTACACTAATCATACCTTCTGTGGACTCATCCCTTTAACTTACTGGATGACTTTAACACCCCCCTGTTCTGAGCTGTGCCCTGTTTTGGAATTAAATTGTAAAACTTATTTTTGCTTATTTTAATAAATTGCTTCTATTGTTAGTTTGTCCAGCTTTTAAGGATGAAAAGAACATCAGAAGTAATAGAATCACTATCACACTCTCGTATTTTGTCTTCCTTTTTCTCCTTCAGATGGTGAAACTGAGCCCCAGAGGTGGAGTGAATTCCCAGATCCACGCCCAGTGTGTAACCGGATGGGAGACTTAAGCCCCAGTTAAACACATCGATATGTGAACAGAAATGATACTCAAAGAACAGCAGACGCGTGACTGTGACAACCACCCCCGATTTCATTTTGTCCAGCCAGTGGGTGGATTGCACTTTGCACTTGGAAGTTAGAATGATAAAGTCTCCTCTCCAATAACTGAAATTCAGGGAGAAGTCAGCAAGGTGCTTTGTTGTATCTGAAGTTGTAATGAGTTTCCTTTGCTTTTTGGAGACATTTTTCTTAGCTCAGAGAGAAAAACATTTTGTGAAATAGTTACTTAACCTTGTCAGACATAGCCTGGTATTTATTTGTATCAAGCTCAAAACACAAGTTTTGAAGTTTTTCCGTCAGTGATATTACAGTCACCACGCACGGCAGTTATGAAGAGCTCTGCAGGTGCGCTGTCTTCTCAATCTAGTAACTCTATGAGTTGTGGGGGGGATCGTCCGTTTCTACAGTGTTCCAGGACCTGAGAAACACGGAAGAGAAATCTGCAAATATAGGAAATTCTAAAATAGATGAGAAAAGCAAATTTTGTCACAGGATTATACGTAGAGAAAAGGTATCAAGAATGCATTTTTCCTCAATTGTTTTGCTTTATTAATCACGGAACTCAGCCTTTGCTTTTAAGATCAAATATTGAATCCACTTATTTCTTTCAGCAAAACACTAAATCACTTCATATATTCATTGTGCACAAGGTGGGTTCTGAGCGAGTCCGCCTAAGGCGGCATAGAAGCAGGCAAAGAAAAACGCTGATGTTGCCTTCATCAGGGAGATGTGACTGTCAGCCTGAGACTCATAAATGGTGAATTTGTTAGCTGCGTAGGGGAAAGAAGGCTGTTTTCGGGAGAAGGGTGCGCGTACGGCACGTAATTGTCAAGGCGTAAGAAGCGCAGCGTGTTTGAAGTATGACAAGGAGCTTGATAACATGTGCGTGTGGCCCGTTGAGCCTGAAGGTGTGAGTTTGTAAAGGTGACCCAGCCACGGCAGATGCCTGGCAGGGTGTGTGAGGATGGGGAGCTTGGTCTTCCTGCAGGCTCTGCGGGCCCGTGGGGCGGTTCACGTGTGGTCGTGCCCGGCTGAGCGCTGACTCGTGAACTTGACTTTTGACTCAACCTGGAGACTGTGGAGTTGATGTGATTTCCAGGGGCGGCCTGGGACACGCGAGTTTCATGAGCAAGCTTTAGACACACTGAGGAAGAGTGAGCTGACTCCTCCCACAGCCGCACCATCTTCCTGGCTCCCGGTCAAGAAGGGCCGTCCAGCCAGAGAGGGTGAGGCCAGCAAGGGGTGGGAACAGACCAGCAGGAGAAGAAGAACAGGGCCCAGTGGCAGTGAGGGGCCGACTTCCGCCCCCTGCCCCGGAATATCTCAGCAAGGCATGATTCCCAGCCTGTGGCTCGGTTACCATTTTACTTCTCCCTAACAACCAGCCTTTTAGAAGTATCTTCAATACCTGTCTGGTGCGTGATTAGTAATCATTAGCTGAAAAAAAAAAAATCAGTGGCAGTTGTATAGCATGAGAGATGATGGTACGGCATCTCGCAGCTGTGAACACTCCCCCCGGAAAGGCCCTCGGGTACCGTTTCCTTCAGTGAGCGCTTAGAATCCATCCTTTTCAAGGCTTTGTTGTTTCTCTGTTAATCGCAAACGTGGGGAGAATAAGGAATGTCTTCCTCCAGAGAGTGCTCGAACAATCAAATATATCTGGTATTTATGAAGGAGTAATTAAACGAGACTTGGATGTCACCGTGCAAATTCCCCAAACTCCCGTGCCCTAGCACAACTCCTCAGTCTAAACCTCAACTATTTTCACTTGCCGTAATGAAAACTGTAAGTGTATAATTTACAAATTAATATCATTGGCCTACGCAGATCTTTTACAGAGTAACAGAATATCAAATTCCACGTTAGTCTATAGTTTATGAAAATGAAAAACGCTATTTGCTAGAAAATCTCTTGCCTTTCTTCGTGAGTAGGTTTAAAACACCCTTTGGGAAGCAGAGCACACGAAAACATAGCTTCCATTGCGTGAGTCCTTGCCATGTGCCACAGAATAGTGAGTTAACCCTCACAGTCTGCTGAGCTGAGTCCTTTATATTTTATTATCTGATTCAAAACGCATACCAAAACCTTGAGGAACGTGTTATTTTTATTGCCCTTTTGCAGAGGCGTAAACTGGTTGTTAGATAAATAAACTTTGCCCAGCACTGGTGCTTGGATACAGACTTTCTGATTCCAGATCTTAACTGCTCTCGACCTCCACCACCTACTCCCCTGCGTCTTCTAGACTTTATGTTCAATTATGCCAGGTAACCCTAAAGCTGCCTATTTGGACTGTGATAGTTGAGTCTCGTCTAAAATTGGCGATGCTTTGGCATTTCAACAATTTACAGTGATGAGCAGTTACAAATACCACGATGGAATCTTTATTGTACTTCATATGGGGGTGTGATTGAGGATAATATAGAGATATTTAAAAAGCCATTTTTTTTAATGAGGTAGCAAGATGGAAGTGAGTGGTTTGCTGGCTTTTAGTTTCAGTGAAAGAAATACATTGAATCTTACATAGTTGCAAACGCGATTTTTTGTGACGACACTGTGAGTCACGTAGGTAGCCATGCTTTCTGTTTTCCCCCAGTAATTGCGAAGCACTAAGTCAAATCCACAGTCCGTTACTAGTAAATGTGAAAGCTGATAGAATTAATTGGGATGCTCACTTGCTTTGGCTTTTCCGATGTTTTCATTGTTTATTTTCTGCTTTGCTCACATTACCTCTCTTTGGTTTTAGTCGTGCCGCATGTATTTTTTGAAAGCCATCTTGAATAATTTTTGAGATGAGGTTAGAGGTAATTAATTTAATAATTGATTCAATAGTTGGGAAATGATATAATTTAGTGAATGCTCAACAAATACAGTTTTTTATGTATGCATTAATTTAACTCACATGTATTTTTTACTTAACATGTACTGGATAAAGACTTATTTTAAAACACAAAAAAATAAACTCAGGATTTAAGTTGATATGCAGATGATTTCTGAAGACATTGAACTGCCACTCATTAAAGTTGTCAAACATTAGGGAGATTCATTATATATCATTATTTTGCACTTCCTTGAATATAGTCTACCAAAGAAACAAGAGATATATTCCGTTATCTACAGTCTTATCTTACATGAATCTACTTAAAGCTTAACCACTTGAGATCACAAGTGAAATGTGCGTGCCTCTCCCCGCGTCCCCACAGCACTGCACCTGTGAACTGCATCCGTGATTCACGCGTGGGTTTAGACACACATCCCCTGGTCACAGGATGCTTGGGTGGCTTACATGTGGGGATGTTATAAACGGTGAAGCGATGGACACCCCAACACCTGCCGTTTGGGACACACATGTTGGATTTCTGTTTTAGGAGGGGAACCCCTGCGCCAGAGCGTCATCCAAAGCGGGTACTTAGCTGTAGGGCCCCACGAGCAGGCCGCGAGGCTTCGCGTAGTTCAGACCCTGGCCAACTCTTGGAAGTTTCCATCTTTTAAAAATTTTAGTTGTTCTATAGGGTGTCTAAAAACTTATGGTTTTAATTTTTATGTTCCTGGTGATAAGTGAATTTCAGTGTATTTTCATCTTTGATCATTTTGATATTACTTTTCCATTTGTTGTAAGGGGTCTGTTTGAGGGTTGTTTTTTTTTTTAATTTATTTTTGACTGTATTGGGTTTTTGTTGCTTTGCACAAGCTTTCTCTAGTTGTGGCAAGCGGGCGGCACTACTCTTGGTTGTGGTGCTTGGGCTTCTCGTTGCAATGGTGCCTTGTTGCAGAGCACAGGCTCTATGCTCGCAGGCTTCAGTAGTTGCGGCACACGGGCTCAGTAGTTGTGGCTCTTGGGCTCTAGAGCGCAGGCTCAGTAGTTGTGGCGCACGGGCTTAGTTGCTCTGCAGCACGTGGAATCTTCCCGGACCAGGGCTCGAACCTGTGTCCCCTGCATTGGCAGGCGGATCCTTAACCGCTGTGCCACCAGGGAAGTCCCTCATTTTATATTAAGTTAATTTTTATTTTTTATTGACTTATAGAAATATATACATTACACACACACATATACATATATAAATATGGAGAGGTTAATTCCAGAATTCCAGATATAATATAAATCTAAATATTAAAGGGAAAATAAATAAAAATCAAAATAATCCACAAAAAGCATTGAACATTAAGGAAATTGCTGATAGATTATTTTAAAACACTTTGTAAAGAGAAATAGTGATGTGTATGCATATTATTTGGTGGACTTTGATTGAGATTGCACATATATATATATATATATATATATATATCACATACATATGTTAATTGGAGAGAGTGGAAGCCTTTTCAGTGTTGAGTCTACCAGCCACAATATGGTGTATGACTCCATATACGTAAGTTATCTTTCATTTTTCTCAGTAGGGTTTTGCTGTTTTCAATATAGATTATTCTGATTTTATGAAGAGTTGGATAGTTTCCTCTCTGTGTGTGTGTTATTTAGAAGACTTTGTGTACGATTACTGTATCCTGTTTCCTAAAAGGTGAAAGAATTCACCAGTGAAAAAAAATCAATGTCTGGGATTTAGTTTGTGAAAAGATTTTTGTTTACTTCTTCTGTCAGCTTTGACAGGTCACATTGTTGAGAATATATTTATTATACCACAACGCCAACTCTATTGGTGTAAAATTGGGCCTAATTTCCTTTCATAATCGTTCTGACGAGGACATGATGTGTTCTACAGCTTTCCGTCACTCCCCGGATTTGGAATTTGTCTTCTCTCTCTTCTGCACTTGACCATTCTTGTTAGTGACTCTCAATTGTATTAATGTTGTCAAAGTACCAGCTGGTGGCTTTCTGGATGGTATTTATCATATATTTCCTTGCATTTCTTTGATTTCTGTTTTTATCTTGATTATTTCCTTAGATGTGACTTGCTGGCCTTCTTCTAGCTGCTGTAGGTGGCAATTTAAATTATTGTTATTTCAGCCATTCTTCTTTTCTAAAATTTGCATTTGTGGCTACACATTCTCTGCAACAATAGCTCTAGCTGCATTTCACAATGTTTACACACTGTCTTTTTATTATCATTTAGTTCAAAATATTTGAAATTAAAAACACTGTGATATATTCTTTAACACGTTAATTATTTGAGTCTGAATTAATTTACAGTAACTGGAGATTTTCCAGTCATTTCTTTAGTAGTTGAATTCTAGCTTAACTCAGTTGTGGGAAGAATACATATTCTGGCT